>NC_092132.1:103930025-104233055 GCF_043159975.1 Macaca nemestrina | reverse complement strand
TTCACCATAGCCCTCTACGGGCTTCCAAATATCACTTTGCCAATTCCACAAGAACTGTCTTAGCGAAAGGCTTCTTGAGGGGAAAGCTGTAACTCTGTGAGATGATTTCACAGAACACAAAGAACTTTCTCAGAAAGCTTCCTTCTCTTTGTTATCGGAGGATATTTCCTTGGGCCCTATAGTCATCAAAGGGATCCGAAATATCTGTTCTCAGATTCCACAGAAATAAGGCCAGCAAAGAGATCCACGAATTACAGATGTAACTCTATGAGTGGAAGTTGCACATCACAGAGCAGTTTCTCAGAAAGCTTCTTTCCAGATTTCATCTGAGGATATTTCCTTTTTCACCATAGCCCTCTATGGGCTTCCAAATATCACTTTGCCAATTCCACAAGAACTGTCTTAGCGAAAGGCTTCTTGAGGGGAAAGCTGTAACTCTGTGAGATGATTTCACTGAACACAAAGAAGTTTCTCAGAAAGCTTCTTTCCCTTTGTTATCGGAGGATATTTCCTTTGTCCCTATAGTCTTCAAAGGGATCCGAAATATCTGTTCTCAGATTCCACAGAAATAAGGCTAGCAAAGAGATCCACGAAATACAGATGTAACTCTGTGATATGAATGAACAGAACACTAAGAAGTTTCTCAGAACGCTTCTTTCCAGATTTGATCTGAGGATATTTCCTTTTTCACCATAGCCCTCTATGGGCTTCCAAATATCACTTTGCCAATTCCACAAGAACTGTCTTAGCGAAAGGCTTCTTGAGGGGAAAGCTGTAACTCTGTGAGATGATTTCACAGAACACAAAGAAGTTTTTCAGAAAGCTTCCTTCTCTTTGTTATCAGAGGATATTTCCTTTGGCCCTATAGTCTTCAAAGGGATCCGAAATATCTGTTCTCAGATTCCACAGAAATAAGGCCAGCAAAGAGATCCACGAATTACAGATGTAACTCTATGAGTGGAAGTTACACATCACAGAGCAGTTTCTCAGAAAGCTTCTTTCCAGATTTCATCTGAGGATATTTCCTTTTTCACCATAGCCCTCTATGGGCTTCCAAATATCACTTTGCCAATTCCACAAGAACTGTCTTAGCGAAAGGCTTCTTGAGGGGAAAGCTGTAACTCTGTGAGATGATTTCACTGAACACAAAGAAGTTTCTCAGAAAGCTTCTTTCCCTTTGTTATCGGAGGATATTTCCTTTGTCCCTATAGTCTTCAAAGGGATCCGAAATATCTGTTCTCAGATTCCACAGAAATAAGGCTAGCAAAGAGATCCACGAAATACAGATGTAACTCTGTGATATGAATGAACAGAACACTAAGAAGTTTCTCAGAACGCTTCTTTCCAGATTTCATCTGAGGATATTTCCTTTTTCACCATAGCCCTCTATGGGCTTCCAAATATCACTTTGCCAATTCCACAAGAACTGTCTTAGCGAAAGGCTTCTTGAGGGGAAAGCTGTAACTCTGTGAGATGATTTCACAGAACACAAAGAAGTTTCTCAGAAAGCTTCCTTCTCTTTGTTATCAGAGGATATATCCTTTGGCCCTATAGTCTTCAAAGGGATCCGAAATATCTGTTCTCAGATTCCACAGAAATAAGGCTAGCAAAGAGATCCACGAAATACAGATGTAACTCTGTGAGTGGAAGTCACACATCACAGAGCAGTTTCTCAGAAAGCTTCTTTCCAGATTTCATCTGAGGATATTTACTTTTCCACCATAGCCCTCTATGGGCTTCCAAATATCACTTTGCCAATTCCACACGAACTGTCTTAGCGAAAGGCTTCTTGAGGGGAAAGCTGTAACTCTGTGAGATGATTTCACAGAACACAAAGAAGTTTCTCACAAAGCTTCCTTCTCTTTGTTATCGGAGGATATTTCCTTTGGCCCTATAGTCTTCAAAAAGATCCGAAATATCTGTTCTCAGATTCCACAGAAAAAAGGCTAGCAAAGAGATCCACGAAATACAGATGTAACTCTGTGAGTGGAAGTCACACATGACAGAGCAGTTTCTCAGAAAGCTTCTTTCCAGATTTCATCAGAGGATATTTCCTTTTTCACCATAGCCCTCTAAGGGTTTCCAAATATCCCTTTGCCAATTCCACAATAACTGTCTTAGCGAAAGGCTTCTTGAGGGGAAAGCTGTAACTCTGTGAGATGATTTCACAGAACACAAAGAAGTTTCTCAGAAAGCTTCTTTCTCTTTGTTATCGGAGAATATTTCCTTTGTCCCTATAGTCTTCAAAGGGATCCGAAATATCTGTTCTCAGATTCCACAGAAATAAGTCTAGCAAAGAGATCCACGAAATACAGATGTAACTCTGTGAGATGAATGAACAGAACACTAAGCAGTTTCTCAGAAAGCTTCTTTCCAGAATTCATCTGAGGATATTTCCTTTTTCACCATAGCCCTCTGTGGGCTTCCAAATATCACTTTGCCGATTCCACAAGAACTGTCTTAGCGAAAGGCTTCTTGAGGGGAAAGCTGTAACTCTGTGAGATGATTTCACAGAACACAAAGATGTTTCTCAGAAAGCTTCCTTTTCTTTGTTATCGGAGGATATTTCCTTGGGCACTATAGTCTTCAAAGGGATCCGAAATATCTCTTCTCAGATTCCACAGAAATAAGGCTAGCAAAGAGATCCACGAAATACAGATGTAACTCTGTGAGTGGAAGTTACACATCACAGAGCAGTTTCTCAGAAAGCTTATTTCCAGATTTCATCTGAGGATATTTCCTTTTTCACCATAGCCCTCTACGGGCTTCCAAATATCACTTTGCCAATTCCACAAGAACTGTCTTAGCGAAAGGCTTCTTGAGGGGAAAGCTGTAACTCTGTGAGATGATTTCACTGAACACAAAGAAGTTTCTCAGAAAGCTTCTTTCCCTTTGTTATCGGAGGATATTTCCTTTGTCCCTATAGTCTTCCAAGGGATCCGAAATATCTGTTCTCAGATTCCACAGAAATAAGGCAAGCAAAGAGATCCACGAAATACAGATGTAACTCTGTGATATGAATGAACAGAACACTAAGAAGTTTCTCAGAACGCTTCTTTCCAGATTTCATCTGAGGATATTTCCTTTTTCACCATAGCCCTCTATGGGCTTCCAAATATCACTTTGCCAATTCCACAAGAACTGTCTTAGCGAAAGGCTTCTTGAGGGGAAAGCTGTAACTCTGTGAGATAATTTCACAGAACACAAAGAAGTTTCTCAGAAAGCTTCCTTCTCTTTGTTATCAGAGGATATTTCCTTTGGCCCTATAGTCTTCAAAGGGATCCGAAATATCTGTTCTCAGATTCCACAGAAATAAGGCTAGCAAAGAGATCCACGAAATACAGATGTAACTCTGTGAGTGGAAGTCACACATCACAGAGCAGTTTCTCAGAAAGCTTCTTTCCAGATTTCATCTGAGGATATTTTCTTTTCCACCATAGCCCTCTATGGGCTTCCAAATATCACTTTGTCAATTCCACACGAACTGTCTTAGAGAAAGGCTTCTTGAGGGGAAAGCTGTAACTCTGTGAGATGATTTCACTGAACACAAAGAAGTTTCTCAGAAAGCTTCCTTCTCTTTGTTATCGGAGGATATTTCCTTTGGCCCTATAGTCTTCAAAAAGATCCGAAATATCTGTTCTCAGATTCCACAGAAAAAAGGCTAGCAAAGAGATCCACGAAATACAGATGTAACTCTGTGAGTGGAAGTCACACATGACAGAGCAGTTTCTCAGAAAGCTTCTTTCCAGATTTCATCAGAGGATATTTCCTTTTTCACCATAGCCCTCTAAGGGTTTCCAAATATCCCTTTGCCAATTCCACAAGAACTGTCTTAGCGAAAGGCTTCTTGAGGGGAAAGCTGTAACTCTGTGAGATGATTTCACAGAACACAAAGAAGTTTCTCAGAAAGCTTCTTTCCCTTTGTTATCGGAGAATATTTCCTTTGTCCCTATAGTCTTCAAAGGGATCCGAAATATCTGTTCTCAGATTCCACAGAAATAAGTCTAGCAAAGAGATCCACGAAACACAGATGTAACTCTGTGAGATGAATGAACAGAACACTAAGCAGTTTCTCAGAAAGCTTCTTTCCAGAATTCATCTGAGGATATTTCCTTTTTCACCATAGCCCTCTGTGGGCTTCCAAATATCACTTTGCCCATTCCACAAGAACTGTCTTAGCGAAAGGCTTCTTGAGGGGAAAGCTGTAACTCTGTGAGATGATTTCACAGAACACAAAGATGTTTCTCAGAAAGCTTCCTTTTCTTTGTTATCGGAGGATATTTCCTTGGGCCCTATAGTCTTCAAAGGGATCCGAAATATCTGTTCTCAGATTCCACAGAAATAAGGCTAGCAAAGAGATCCACGAAATACAGATGTAACTCTGTGAGTGGAAGTTACACATCACAGAGCAGTTTCTCAGAAAGCTTCTTTCCAGATTTCATCTGAGGATATTTCCTTTTTCACCATAGCCCTCTATGGGTTTCCAAATATCACTTTGCCAATTCCACAACAACTGTCTTAGCGAAAGGCTTCTTGAGGGGAAAGCTGTAACTCTGTGAGATGATTTCACTGAACACAAAGAAGTTTCTCAGAAAGCTTCTTTCCCATTGTTATCGGAGGATATTTCCTTTGTCCCTATAGTCTTCAAAGGGATCCGAAATATCTGTTCTCAGATTCCACAGAAATAAGGCTAGCAAAGAGATCCACGAAATACAGATGTAACTCTGTGAGATGAATGAACAGAACACTAAGCAGTTTCTCAGAAAGCTTCTTTCCAGAATTCATCTGAGGATATTTCCTTTTTCACCATAGCCCTCTGTGGGCTTCCAAATATCACTTTGCCAATTCCACAAGAACTGTCTTAGCGAAAGGCTTCTTGAGGGGAAAGCTGTAACTCTGTGAGATGATTTCACAGAACACAAAGATGTTTCTCAGAAAGCTTCCTTCTCTTTGTTATCGGAGGATATTTCCTTGGGCCCTATAGTCTTCAAAGGGATCCGAAATATCTCTTCTCAGATTCCACAGAAATAAGGCTAGCAAAGAGATCCACGAAATACAGATGTAACTCTGTGAGTGGAAGTTACACATCACAGAGCAGTTTCTCAGAAAGCTTCTTTCCAGATTTCATCTGAGGATATTTCCTTTTTCACCATAGCCCTCTACGGGCTTCCAAATATCACTTTGCCAATTCCACAAGAACTGTCTTAGCGAAAGGCTTCTTGAGGGGAAAGCTGTAACTCTGTGAGATGATTTCACAGAACACAAAGAACTTTCTCAGAAAGCTTCCTTCTCTTTGTTATCGGAGGATATTTCCTTGGGCCCTATAGTCATCAAAGGGATCCGAAATATCTGTTCTCAGATTCCACAGAAATAAGGCCAGCAAAGAGATCCACGAATTACAGATGTAACTCTATGAGTGGAAGTTGCACATCACAGAGCAGTTTCTCAGAAAGCTTCTTTCCAGATTTCATCTGAGGATATTTCCTTTTTCACCATAGCCCTCTATGGGCTTCCAAATATCACTTTGCCAATTCCACAAGAACTGTCTTAGCGAAAGGCTTCTTGAGGGGAAAGCTGTAACTCTGTGAGATGATTTCACTGAACACAAAGAAGTTTCTCAGAAAGCTTCTTTCCCTTTGTTATCGGAGGATATTTCCTTTGTCCCTATAGTCTTCAAAGGGATCCGAAATATCTGTTCTCAGATTCCACAGAAATAAGGCTAGCAAAGAGATCCACGAAATACAGATGTAACTCTGTGATATGAATGAACAGAACACTAAGAAGTTTCTCAGAACGCTTCTTTCCAGATTTGATCTGAGGATATTTCCTTTTTCACCATAGCCCTCTATGGGCTTCCAAATATCACTTTGCCAATTCCACAAGAACTGTCTTAGCGAAAGGCTTCTTGAGGGGAAAGCTGTAACTCTGTGAGATGATTTCACAGAACACAAAGAAGTTTTTCAGAAAGCTTCCTTCTCTTTGTTATCAGAGGATATTTCCTTTGGCCCTATAGTCTTCAAAGGGATCCGAAATATCTGTTCTCAGATTCCACAGAAATAAGGCCAGCAAAGAGATCCACGAATTACAGATGTAACTCTATGAGTGGAAGTTACACATCACAGAGCAGTTTCTCAGAAAGCTTCTTTCCAGATTTCATCTGAGGATATTTCCTTTTTCACCATAGCCCTCTATGGGCTTCCAAATATCACTTTGCCAATTCCACAAGAACTGTCTTAGCGAAAGGCTTCTTGAGGGGAAAGCTGTAACTCTGTGAGATGATTTCACTGAACACAAAGAAGTTTCTCAGAAAGCTTCTTTCCCTTTGTTATCGGAGGATATTTCCTTTGTCCCTATAGTCTTCAAAGGGATCCGAAATATCTGTTCTCAGATTCCACAGAAATAAGGCTAGCAAAGAGATCCACGAAATACAGATGTAACTCTGTGATATGAATGAACAGAACACTAATAAGTTTCTCAGAACGCTTCTTTCCAGATTTCATCTGAGGATATTTCCTTTTTCACCATAGCCCTCTATGGGCTTCCAAATATGACTTTGCCAATTCCACAAGAACTGTCTTAGCGAAAGGCTTCTTGAGGGGAAAGCTGTAACTCTGTGAGATGATTTCACAGAACACAAAGAAGTTTCTCAGAAAGCTTCCTTCTCTTTGTTATCAGAGGATATATCCTTTGGCCCTATAGTCTTCAAAGGGATCCGAAATATCTGTTCTCAGATTCCACAGAAATAAGGCTAGCAAAGAGATCCACGAAATACAGATGTAACTCTGTGAGTGGAAGTCACACATCACAGAGCAGTTTCTCAGAAAGCTTCTTTCCAGATTTCATCTGAGGATATTTACTTTTCCACCATAGCCCTCTATGGGCTTCCAAATATCACTTTGCCAATTCCACACGAACTGTCTTAGAGAAAGGCTTCTTGAGGGGAAAGCTGTAACTCTGTGAGATGATTTCACAGAACACAAAGAAGTTTCTCACAAAGCTTCCTTCTCTTTGTTATCGGAGGATATTTCCTTTGGCCCTATAGTCTTCAAAAAGATCCGAAATATCTGTTCTCAGATTCCACAGAAAAAAGGCTAGCAAAGAGATCCACGAAATACAGATGTAACTCTGTGAGTGGAAGTCACACATGACAGAGCAGTTTCTCAGAAAGCTTCTTTCCAGATTTCATCAGAGGATATTTCCTTTTTCACCATAGCCCTCTAAGGGTTTCCAAATATCCCTTTGCCAATTCCACAATAACTGTCTTAGCGAAAGGCTTCTTGAGGGGAAAGCTGTAACTCTGTGAGATGATTTCACAGAACACAAAGAAGTTTCTCAGAAAGCTTCTTTCTCTTTGTTATCGGAGAATATTTCCTTTGTCCCTATAGTCTTCAAAGGGATCCGAAATATCTGTTCTCAGATTCCACAGAAATAAGTCTAGCAAAGAGATCCACGAAATACAGATGTAACTCTGTGAGATGAATGAACAGAACACTAAGCAGTTTCTCAGAAAGCTTCTTTCCAGAATTCATCTGAGGATATTTCCTTTTTCACCATAGCCCTCTGTGGGCTTCCAAATATCACTTTGCCGATTCCACAAGAACTGTCTTAGCGAAAGGCTTCTTGAGGGGAAAGCTGTAACTCTGTGAGATGATTTCACAGAACACAAAGATGTTTCTCAGAAAGCTTCCTTTTCTTTGTTATCGGAGGATATTTCCTTGGGCACTATAGTCTTCAAAGGGTTCCGAAATATCTCTTCTCAGATTCCACAGAAATAAGGCTAGCAAAGAGATCCACGAAATACAGATGTAACTCTGTGAGTGGAAGTTACACATCACAGAGCAGTTTCTCAGAAAGCTTATTTCCAGATTTCATCTGAGGATATTTCCTTTTTCACCATAGCCCTCTACGGGCTTCCAAATATCACTTTGCCAATTCCACAAGAACTGTCTTAGCGAAAGGCTTCTTGAGGGGAAAGCTGTAACTCTGTGAGATGATTTCACTGAACACAAACAAGTTTCTCAGAAAGCTTCTTTCCCTTTGTTATCGGAGGATATTTCCTTTGTCCCTATAGTCTTCCAAGGGATCCGAAATATCTGTTCTCAGATTCCACAGAAATAAGGCTAGCAAAGAGATCCACGAAATACAGATGTAACTCTGTGATATGAATGAACAGAACACTAAGAAGTTTCTCAGAACGCTTCTTTCCAGATTTCATCTGAGGATATTTCCTTTTTCACCATAGCCCTCTATGGGCTTCCAAATATCACTTTGCCAATTCCACAAGAACTGTCTTAGCGAAAGGCTTCTTGAGGGGAAAGCTGTAACTCTGTGAGATAATTTCACAGAACACAAAGAAGTTTCTCAGAAAGCTTCCTTCTCTTTGTTATCAGAGGATATTTCCTTTGGCCCTATAGTCTTCAAAGGGATCCGAAATATCTGTTCTCAGATTCCACAGAAATAAGGCCAGCAAAGAGATCCACGAATTACAGATGTAACTCTATGAGTGGAAGTTACACATCACAGAGCAGTTTCTCAGAAAGCTTCTTTCCAGATTTCATCTGAGGATATTTCCTTTTTCACCATAGCCCTCTATGGGCTTCCAAATATCACTTTGCCAATTCCACAAGAACTGTCTTAGCGAAAGGCTTCTTGAGGGGAAAGCTGTAACTCTGTGAGATGATTTCACTGAACACAAAGAAGTTTCTCAGAAAGCTTCTTTCCCTTTGTTATCGGAGGATATTTCCTTTGTCCCTATAGTCTTCAAAGGGATCCGAAATATCTGTTCTCAGATTCCACAGAAATAAGGCTAGCAAAGAGATCCACGAAATACAGATGTAACTCTGTGATATGAATGAACAGAACGCTAAGAAGTTTCTCAGAACGCTTCTTTCCAGATTTCATCTGAGGATATTTCCTTTTTCACCATAGCCCTCTATGGGCTTCCAAATATCACTTTGCCAATTCCACAAGAACTGTCTTAGCGAAAGGCTTCTTGAGGGGAAAGCTGTAACTCTGTGAGATGATTTCACAGAACACAAAGAAGTTTCTCAGAAAGCTTCCTTCTCTTTGTTATCGGAGGATATATCCTTTGGCCCTATAGTCTTCAAAGGGATCCGAAATATCTGTTCTCAGATTCCACAGAAATAAGGCTAGCAAAGAGATCCACGAAATACAGATGTAACTCTGTGAGTGGAAGTCACACATCACAGAGCAGTTTCTCAGAAAGCTTCTTTCCAGATTTCATCTGAGGATATTTACTTTTCCACCATAGCCCTCTATGGGCTTCCAAATATCACTTTGCCAATTCCACACGAACTGTCTTAGAGAAAGGCTTCTTGAGGGGAAAGCTGTAACTCTGTGAGATGATTTCACAGAACACAAAGAAGTTTCTCAGAAAGCTTCCTTCTCTTTGTTATCGGAGGATATTTCCTTTGGCCCTATAGTCTTCAAAAAGATCCGAAATATCTGTTCTCAGATTCCACAGAAAAAAGGCTAGCAAAGAGATCCACGAAATACAGATGTAACTCTGTGAGTGGAAGTCACACATGACAGAGCAGTTTCTCAGAAAGCTTCTTTCCAGATTTCATCAGAGGATATTTCCTTTTTCACCATAGCCCTCTAAGGGTTTCCAAATATCCCTTTGCCAATTCCACAAGAACTGTCTTAGCGAAAGGCTTCTTGAGGGGAAAGCTGTAACTCTGTGAGATGATTTCACTGAACACAAAGAAGTTTCTCAGAAAGCTTCTTTCTCTTTGTTATCGGAGAATATTTCCTTTGGCCCTATAGTCTTCAAAGGGATCCGAAATATCTGTTCTCAGATTCCACAGAAATAAGGCTAGCAAAGAGATCCACGAAATACAGATGTAACTCTGTGAGATGAATGAACATTACACTAAGCAGTTTCTCAGTAAGCTTCTTTCCAGAATTCATCTGAGGATATTTCCTTTTTCACCATAGCCCTCTGTGGGCTTCCAAATATCACTTTGCCAATTCCACAAGAACTGTCTTAGCGAAAGGCTTCTTGAGGGGAAAGCTGTAACTCTGTGAGATGATTTCACAGAACACAAAGAAGTTTCTCAGAAAGCTTCCTTCTCTTTGTTATCGGAGGATATTTCCTTGGGCCCTATAGTCATCAAAGGGATCCGAAATATATGTTCTCAGATTCCACAGAAATAAGGATAGCAAAGAGATCCACGAAATACAGATGTAACTCTATGAGTGGAAGTTACACATCACAGAGCAGTTTCTCAGAAAGCTTCTTTCCAGATTTCATCTGAGGATATTTCCTTTTTCACCATAGCCCTCTATGGGCTTCCAAATATCACTTTGCCAATTCCACAAGAACTGTCTTAGCGAAAGGCTTCTTGAGGGGAAAGCTGTAACTCTGTGAGATGATTTCACTGAACACAAAGAAGTTTCTCAGAAAGCTTCTTTCCCTTTGTTATCGGAGGATATTTCCTTTGGCCCTATAGTCTTCAAAGGGATCCGAAATATCTGTTCTCAGATTCCACAGAAATAAGGCTAGCAAAGAGATCCACGAAATACAGATGTAAATCTGTGATATGAATGAACAGAACACTAAGCAGTTTCTCAAAAAGCTTCTTTCCAGATTTCATCTGAGGATATTTCCTTTTTCACCATAGCCCTCTATGGGCTGCCAAATATCACTTTGCCAATTCCACAAGAACTGTCTTAGCGAAAGGCTTCTTGAGGGGAACGCTGTAACTCTGTGAGATGATTTCACAGAACACAAAGAAGTTTCTCAGAAAGCTTCCTTCTCTTTGTTATCGGAGGTTATTTCCTTTGGCCCTATAGTCTTCAAAGGGATCCGAAATATCTGTTCTCAGATTCCACAGAAATAAGGCTAGCAAAGAGATCCACGAAATACAGATGTAACTCTGTGAGTGGAAGTCATACATCACAGAGCAGTTTCTCAGAAAGCTTCTTTCCAGATTTCATCTGAGGATATTTCCTTTTTCACCATAGCCCTCTATGGGCTTCCAAATATCACTTTGCCAATTCCACAAGAACTGTCTTAGCGAAAGGCTTCTTGAGGGGAAAGCTGTAACTCTGTGAGATGATTTCACAGAACACAAAGAAGTTTCTCAGAAAGCTTCTTTCTCTTTGTTATCGGAGGATATTTCCCTTGGACCTATAGTCTTCAAAGGGATCCGAAATATCTGTTCTCAGATTCCACAGAAATAAGGCTAGCAAAGAGATCCACGAAATACAGATGTAACTCTGAGAGATGAATGAACAGAACACTAAGCAGTTTCTCAGAAAGCTTCTTTCCAGATTTCATCTGAGGATATTTCCTTTTTCACCATAGCCCTCTATGGGCTTCCAAATATCACTTTGCCAATTCCACAAGAACTGTCTTAGCGAAAGGCTTCTTGAGGGGAAAGCTGTAACTCTGTGAGATGATTTCACAGAACACAAAGAAGTTTCTCAGAAAGCTTCCTTCTCTTTGTTATCGGAGGATATTTCCTTTGGCCCTATAGTCTTCAAAGGGATCCGAAATATCTGTTCTCAGATTCCACAGAAATAAGGCTAGCAAATAGATCCACGAAATACAGATGTAACTCTGTGAGTGGAAGTCACACATGACAGAGCAGTTTCTCAGAAAGCTTCTTTCCAGATTTCATCAGAGGATATTTCCTTTTTCACCGTAGCCCTCTATGGGCTTCCAAATATCACTTTGCCAATTCCACAAGAACTGTCTTAGCGAAAGGCTTCTTGAGGGGAAAGCTGTAACTCTTTGAGATGATTTCACTGAACACAAAGAAGTTTCTCAGAAAGCTTCTTTCCCTTTGTTATCGGAGGTTATTTCCTTTGGCCCTATAGTCTTCAAAGGGATACGAAATATCTGATCTCAGATTCCACAGAAATAAGGCTAGCAAAGAGATCCACGAAATACAGATGTAACTCTGTGATATGAATGAACAGAACACTAAGCAGTTTCTCAGAACGCTTCTTTCCAGATTTCATCTGAGGATATTTCCTTTTTCACCATAGCCCTCTATGGGCTTCCAAATATCACTTTGCCAATTCCACAAGAACTGTCTTAGCGAAAGGCTTCTTGAGGGGAAAGCTGTAACTCTGTGAGATGATTTCACTGAACACAAAGAAGTTTCTCAGAAAGCTTCTTTCTCTTTGTTATCGGAGAATATTTCCTTTGGCCCTATAGTCTTCAAAGGGATCCGAAATATCTGTTCTCAGATTCCACAGAAATAAGGCTAGCAAAGAGATCCACGAAATACAGATGTAACTCTGTGAGATGAATGAACATTACACTAAGCAGTTTCTCAGTAAGCTTCTTTCCAGAATTCATCTGAGGATATTTCCTTTTTCACCATAGCCCTCTATGTGCTTCCAAATATCACTTTGCCAATTCCACAAGAACTGTCTTAGCGAAAGGCTTCTTGAGGGGAAAGCTGTAACTCTGTGAGATGATTTCACAGAACACAAAGAAGTTTCTCAGAAAGCTTCCTTCTCTTTGTTATCGGAGGATATTTCCTTGGGCCCTATAGTCATCAAAGGGATCCGAAATATATGTTCTCAGATTCCACAGAAATAAGGATAGCAAAGAGATCCACGAAATACAGATGTAACTCTATGAGTGGAAGTTACACATCACAGAGCAGTTTCTCAGAAAGCTTCTTTCCAGATTTCATCTGAGGATATTTCCTTTTTCACCGTAGCCCTCTATGGGCTTCCAAATATCACTTTGCCAATTCCACAAGAACTGTCTTAGCGAAAGGCTTCTTGAGGGGAAAGCTGTAACTCTGTGAGATGATTTCACTGAACACAAAGAAGTTTCTCAGAAAGCTTCTTTCCCTTTGTTATCGGAGGATATTTCCTTTGGCCCTATAGTCTTCAAATGGATCCGAAATATCTTTTCTCAGATTCCACAGAAATAAGGCTAGCAAAGAGATCCACGAAATACAGATGTAAATCTGTGATATGAATGAACAGAACACTAAGCAGTTTCTCAAAAAGCTTCTTTCCAGATTTCATCTGAGGATATTTCCTTTTTCACCATAGCCCTCTATGGGCTGCCAAATATCACTTTGCCAATTCCACAAGAACTGTCTTAGCGAAAGGCTTCTTGAGGGGAACGCTGTAACTCTGTGAGATGATTTCACAGAACACAAAGAAGTTTCTCAGAAAGCTTCCTTCTCTTTGTTATCGGAGGATATTTCCTTTGGCCCTATAGTCTTCAAAGGGATCCGAAATATCTGTTCTCAGATTCCACAGAAATAAGGCTAGCAAAGAGATCCACGAAATACAGATGTAACTCTGTGAGTGGAAGTCATACATCACAGAGCAGTTTCTCAGAAAGCTTCTTTCCAGATTTCATCTGAGGATATTTCCTTTTTCACCATAGCCCTCTATGGGCTTCCAAATATCACTTTGCCAATTCCACAAGAACTGTCTTAGCGAAAGGCTTCTTGAGGGGAAAGCTGTAACTCTGTGAGATGATTTCACAGAACACAAAGAAGTTTCTCAGAAAGCTTCTTTCTCTTTGTTATCGGAGGATATTTCCCTTGGACCTATAGTCTTCAAAGGGATCCGAAATATCTGTTCTCAGATTCCACAGAAATAAGGCTAGCAAAGAGATCCACGAAATACAGATGTAACTCTGAGAGATGAATGAACAGAACACTAAGCAGTTTCTCAGAAAGCTTCTTTCCAGATTTCATCTGAGGATATTTCCTTTTTCACCATAGGCCTCTATGGGCTTCCAAATATCACTTTGCCAATTCCACAAGAACTGTCTTAGCGAAAGGCTTCTTGAGGGGAAAGCTGTAACTCTGTGAGATGATTTCACAGAACACAAAGAAGTTTCTCAGAAAGCTTCCTTCTCTTTGTTATCGGAGGATATTTCCTTTGGCCCTATAGTCTTCAAAGGGATCCGAAATATCTGTTCTCAGATTCCACAGAAATAAGGCTAGCAAAGAGATCCACGAAATACAGATGTAACTCTGTGAGTGGAAGTCACACATCACAGAGCAGTTTCTCAGAAAGCTTCTTTCCAGATTTCATCTGAGGATATTTCCTTTTTCACCATAGCCCTCTATGGGCTTCCAAAGATCACTTTGCCAATTCCACAAGAACTGTCTTAGCGAAAGGCTTCTTGAGGGGAAAGCTGTAACTCTGTGAGATGATTTCACAGAACACAAAGAAGTTTCTCAGAAAGCTTCTTTCTCTCTTTTATCGGAGGATATTTCCTTTGTCCCTATAGTCTTCAAAGGGATCAGAAATATCTGTTCTCAGATTCCACAGAAATAAGGCTAGCAAAGAGATCCACGAAATACAGATGTAATTCTGTGAGATGAATGAACAGAACACTAAGCAGTTTCTCAGAAAGCTTGTTTCCAGATTTCATCTGAGGATATTTACTTTACCACCATAGCCCTCTATGGGCTTCCAAATATCACTTTGCCAATTCCACAGGAACTGTCTTAGAGAAAGGCTTCTTGAGGGGAAAGCTGTAACTCTGTTAGATGATTTCACAGAACACAAAGAAGTTTCTCAGAAAGCTTCCTTCTCTTTGTTATCGGAGGATATTTCCTTTGGCCCTATAGTCTTCAAAAGGATCCGAAATATCTGATCTCAGATTCCACAGAAATAAGGCTAGCAAAGAGATCCACGAAATACAGATGTAACTCTGTGAGTGGAAGTCACACATGACAGAGCAGTTTCTCAGAAAGCTTCTTTCCAGATTTCATCAGAGGATATTTCCTTTTTCACCATAGCCCTCTATGGGCTTCCAAATAACACTTTGCCAATTCCACAAGAACTGTCTTAGCGAAAGGCTTCTTGAGGGGAAAGCTGTAACTCTCTGAGATGATTTCACTGAACACAAAGAAGTTTCTCAGAAAGCTTCTTTCTCTTTGTTATCGGAGAATATTTCCTTTGGCCCTATAGTCTTCAAAGGGATCCGAAATATCTGTTCTCAGATTCCACAGAAAAAAGGCTAGCAAAGAGATCCACGAAATACAGATGTAACTCTGTGAGATGAATGAACAGAACACTAAGCAGTTTCTCAGAAAGCTTCTTTCCAGAATTCATCTGAGGATATTTCCTTTTTCACCATAGCCCTCTGTGGGCTTCCAAATATCACTTTGCCAATTCCACAAGAACTGTCTTAGCGAAAGGCTTCTTGAGGGGAAAGCTGTAACTCTGTGAGATGATTTCACAGAACACAAAGAAGTTTCTCAGAAAGCTTCCTTCTCTTTGTTATCGGAGGATATTTCCTTGGGCCCTATAGTCTTCAAAGGGATCCGAAATATCTCTTCTCAGATTCCACAGAAATAAGGCTAGCAAATAGATCCACGAAATACAGATGTAACTCTGTGAGTGGAAGTTACACATCACAGAGCAGTTTCTCAGAAAGCTTCTTTCCAGATTTCATCTGAGGATATTTCCTTATTCACCATAGCCCTCTATGGGCTTCCAAATATCACTTTGCCAATTCCACAATAACTGTCTTAGCGAAAGGCTTCTTGAGGGGAAAGCTGTAACTCTGTGAGATGATTTCACTGAACACAAAGAAGTTTCTCAGAAAGCTTCTTTCCCTTTGTTATCAGAGGATATTTCCTTTGGCCCTATAGTCTTCAATGGGATCCGAAATATCTGTTCTCAGATTCCACAGAAATAAGGCTAGCAAAGAGATCCACTAAATACAGATGTAACTCTGTGAGTGGAAGTCACACATCACAGAGCAGTTTCTCAGAAAGCTTCTTTCCAGATTTCATCTGAGGATATTTCCTTTTTCACCATAGCCCTCTATGGGCTTCCAAATATCACTTTGCGAATTCCACAAGAACTGTCTTAGCGAAAGGCTTCTTGAGGGGAAAGCTGTAACTCTGTGAGATGATTTCACAGAACACAAAGAAGTTTCTCAGAAAGCTTCCTTCTCTTTGTTATCGGAGGATATTTCCTTTGGCCCTATAGTCTTCAAAGGGATCCGAAATATCTGTTCTCAGATTCCACAGAAATAAGGCTAGCAAAGAGATCCACGAAATACAGATGTAACTCTGAGAGATGAATGAACAGAACACTAAGCAGTTTCTCAGAAAGCTTCTTTCCAGATTTCATCTGAGGATATTTCCTTTTTCACCATAGCCCTCTATGGGCTTCCAAATATCACTTTGCCAATTCCACAAGAACTGTCTTAGCGAAAGGCTTCTTGAGGGGAAAGCTGTAACTCTGTGAGATGATTTCACAGAACACAAAGAAGTTTCTCAGAAAGCTTCCTTCTCTTTGTTATCGGAGGATATTTCCTTTGGCCTATAGTCTTCAAAGGGATCCGAAATATCTGTTATCAGATTCCACAGAAATAAGGCTAGCAAAGAGATCCACGAAATACAGATGTAACTCTGTGAGATGAATGAAGAGAACACTAAGCAGTTTCTCAGAAAGCTTCTTTCCAGATTTCATCTGAGGATATTTCCTTTTTCACCATAGACTTTTAAGGGCTGCCAAATATCACTTTGCCAATTCCACAAGAACTGTCTTAGCGAAAGGCTTATTGAGGGGAAAGCTGTAACTCTGTGAGATGATTTCACAGAACACAAAGAAGTTTCTCAGAAAGCTTCCTTCTCTTTGTTATCGGAGGATATTTCCTTTGGCCCTATAGTCTTCAAAGGGATCCGAAATATCTGTTCTCAGATTCCACAGAAATAAGGCTAGCAAAGAGATCCACGAAATACAGATGTAACTCTGTGAGTGGAAGTCACACATCACAGAGCAGTTTCTCAGAAAGCTTCTTTCCAGATTTCATCTGAGGATATTTCCTTTGTCACCGTAGCCCTCTAAGGGCTTCCAGATATCACTTTGCCAATTCCACAAGAACTGTCTTAGCGAAAGGCTTCTTGAGGGGAAAGCTGTAACTCTGTGAGATGATTTCACTGAACACAAAGAATTTTCTCAGAAAGCTTCTTTCTCTTTGTTATCCGAGGATATTTCCCGTGGCCCTATAGTCTTCAAAGGGATCCGAAATATCTGTTCTCAGATTCCACAGAAATAAGGCTAGCAAAGAAATCCACAAAATACAGATGTAACTCTGAGAGATGAATGAACAGAACACTAACCAGTTTCTCAGAAAGCTTCTTTCCAGATTTCATCTGGGGATATTTCCTTTTTCACCATAGCCCTCTATAGGCTTCCAAATATCAATTTGCCAATTCCACAAGAACTGTCTTAGCGAAAGGCTTCTTGAGGGGAAAGCTGTAACTCTGTGAGATGATTTCACAGAACACAAAGAAGTTTCTCAGAAAGCTTCCTTCTCTTTGTTATCGGAGGATATTTCCTTTGGCCCTATAGTCTTCAAAGGGATCCGAAATATCTGTTCTCAGATTCCACAGAAATAAGGCTAGCAAAGAGATCCACGAAATACAGATGAAACTCTGTGAGTGGAAGTTACACATCACAGAGTAGTTTCTCAGAAAGCTTCTTTCCAGATTTCATCTGAGGATATTTCCTTTTTCACCATAGCCCTCTATGGGCTTCCAAATATCACTTTGCCAATTCCACAAGAACTGTCTTAGTGAAAGGCTTCTTGAGGGGAAAGCTGTAACTCTGTGAGATGATTTCACAGAATACAAAGAAGTTTCTCAGAAAGCTTCCTTCTCTTTGTTATCGGAGGATATTTCCTTTGTCCCTATAGTCTTCAAAGGGATCAGAAATATCTGTTCTCAGATTCCACAGAAATAAGGCTAGCAAAGAGATCCACGAAATACAGATGTAATTCTGTGAGATGAATGAACAGAACACTAAGCAGTTTCTCAGAAAGCTTCTTTCCAGATTTCATCTGAGGATATTTACTTTTCCACCATAGCCCTCTATGGGCTTCCAAATATCACTTTGCCAATTCCACAGGAACTGTCTTAGAGAAAGGCTTCTTGAGGGGAAAGCTGTAACTCTGTGAGATGATTTCACAGAACACAAAGAAGTTTCTCAGAAAGCTTCCTTCTCTTTGTTATCGGAGGATATTTCCTTTGGCCCTATAGTCTTCAAAGGGATCCGAAATATCTGTTCTCAGATTCCACAGAAATAAGGCTAGCAAAGAGATCCACGAAATACAGATGTAACTCTGTGAGTGGAAGTCACACATCACAGAGCAGTTTCTCAGAAAGCTTCTTTCCAGATTTCATCTGAGGATATTTCCTTTTTCACCATAGCCCTCTAAGGGCTTCCAAATATCACTTTGCCAATTCCACAAGAACTGTCTTAGCGAAAGGCTTCTTGAGGGGAAAGCTGTAACTCTGTGAGATGATTTCACTGAACACAAAGAATTTTCTCAGAAAGCTTCTTTCTCTTTGTTATCCGAGGATATTTCCCGTGGCCCTATAGTCTTCAAAGGGATCCGAAATATCTGTTCTCAGATTCCACAGAAATAAGGCTAGCAAAGAAATCCACAAAATACAGATGTAACTCTGAGAGATGAATGAACAGAACACTAACCCGTTTCTCAGAAAGCTTCTTTCCAGATTTCATCTGGGGATATTTCCTTTTTCACCATAGCCCTCTATGGGCTTCCAAATATCAATTTGCCAATTCCACAAGAACTGTCTTAGCGAAAGGCTTCTTGAGGGGAAAGCTGTAACTCTGTGAGATGATTTCACAGAACACAAAGAAGTTTCTCAGAAAGCTTCCTTCTCTTTGTTATCGGAGGATATTTCCTTTGGCCCTATAGTCTTCAAAGGGATCCGAAATATCTGTTCTCAGATTCCACAGAAATAAGGCTAGCAAAGAGATCCACGAAATACAGATGTAACTCTGTGAGTGGAAGTTACACTTCACAGAGTAGTTTCTCAGAAAGCTTCTTTCCAGATTTCATCTGAGGATATTTCCTTTTTCACCATAGCCCTCTATGGGCTTCCAAATATCACTTTGCCAATTCCACAAGAACTGTCTTAGTGAAAGGCTTCTTGAGGGGAAAGCTGTAACTCTGTGAGATGATTTCACAGAATACAAAGAAGTTTCTCAGAAAGCTTCCTTCTCTTTGTTATCGGAGGATATTTCCTTTGTCCCTATAGTCTTCAAAGGGATCAGAAATATCTGTTCTCAGATTCCACAGAAATAAGGCTAGCAAAGAGATCCACGAAATACAGATGTAATTCTGTGAGATGAATGAACAGAACACTAAGCAGTTTCTCAGAAAGCTTCTTTCCAGATTTCATCTGAGGATATTTACTTTTCCACCATAGCCCTCTATGGGCTTCCAAATATCACTTTGCCAATTCCACAGGAACTGTCTTAGAGAAAGGCTTCTTGAGGGGAAAGCTGTAACTCTGTGAGATGATTTCACAGAACACAAAGAAGTTTCTCAGAAAGCTTCCTTCTCTTTGTTATCGGAGGATATTTCCTTTGGCCCTATAGTCTTCAAAAGGATCCGAAATATCTGTTCTCAGATTCCACAGAAATAAGGCTAGCAAATAGATCCACGAAATACAGATGTAACTCTGTGAGTGGAAGTCACACATCACAGAGCAGTTTCTCAGAAAGCTTCTTTCCAGATTTCATCTGAGGATATTTCCTTTTTCACCATAGCCCTCTAAGGGCTTCCAAATATCACTTTGCCAATTCCACAAGAACTGTCTTAGCGAAAGGCTTCTTGAGGGGAAAGCTGTAACTCTGTGAGATGATTTCACTGAACACAAAGAATTTTCTCAGAAAGCTTCTTTCTCTTTGTTATCCGAGGATATTTCCCGTGGCCCTATAGTCTTCAAAGGGATCCGAAATATCTGTTCTCAGATTCCACAGAAATAAGGCTAGCAAAGAAATCCACAAAATACAGATGTAACTCTGAGAGATGAATGAACAGAACACTAACCAGTTTCTCAGAAAGCTTCTTTCCAGATTTCATCTGGGGATATTTCCTTTTTCACCATAGCCCTCTATGGGCTTCCAAATATCAATTTGCCAATTCCACAAGAACTGTCTTAGCGAAAGGCTTCTTGAGGGGAAAGCTGTAACTCTGTGAGATGATTTCACAGAACACAAAGAAGTTTCTCAGAAAGCTTCCTTCTCTTTGTTATCGGAGGATATTTCCTTTGGCCCTATAGTCTTCAAAGGGATCCGAAATATCTGTTCTCAGATTCCACAGAAATAAGGCTAGCAAAGAGATCCACGAAATACAGATGTAACTCTGTGAGTGGAAGTTACACTTCACAGAGTAGTTTCTCAGAAAGCTTCTTTCCAGATTTCATCTGAGGATATTTCCTTTTTCACCATAGCCCTCTAATGGCTTCCAAATATCACTTTGCCAATTCCACAAGAACTGTCTTAGTGAAAGGCTTCTTGAGGGGAAAGCTGTAACTCTGTGAGATGATTTCACAGAATACAAAGAAGTTTCTCAGAAAGCTTCCTTCTCTTTGTTATCGGAGGATATTTCCTTTGTCCCTATAGTCTTCAAAGGGATCAGAAATATCTGTTCTCAGATTCCACAGAAATAAGGCTAGCAAAGAGATCCACGAAATACAGATGTAATTCTGTGAGATGAATGAACAGAACACTAAGCAGTTTCTCAGAAAGCTTCTTTCCAGATTTCATCCGAGGATATTTACTTTTCCACCATAGCCCTCTATGGGCTTCCAAATATCACTTTGCCAATTCCACAGGAACTGTCTTAGAGAAAGGCTTCTTGAGGGGAAAGCTGTAACTCTGTGAGATGATTTCACAGAACACAAAGAAGTTTCTCAGAAAGCTTCCTTCTCTTTGTTATCGGAGGATATTTCCTTTGGCCCTATAGTCTTCAAAAGGATCCGAAATATCTGTTCTCAGATTCCACAGAAATAAGGCTAGCAAATAGATCCACGAAATACAGATGTAACTCTGTGAGTGGAAGTCACACATCACAGAGCAGTTTCTCAGAAAGCTTCTTTCCAGATTTCATCAGAGGATATTTCCTTTTTCACCATAGCCCTCTATGGGCTTCCAAATATCACCTTGCCAATTCCACAAGAACTGTCTTAGCGAAAGGCTTCTTGAGGGGAAAGCTGTAACTCTGTGAGATGATTTCACTGAACACAAAGAAGTTTCTCAGAAAGCTTCTTTCTCTTTGTTATCGGAGAATATTTCCTTTGACTCTATAGTCTTCAAAGGGATCCGAAATATCTGTTCTCAGATTCCACAGAAATAAGGCTAGCAAAGAGATCCACGAAATACAGATGTAACTCTGTGAGATGAATGAACAGAACACTAAGCAGTTTCTCAGAAAGCTTCTTTCCAGAATTCATCTGAGGATATTTCCTTTTTCACCATAGCCCTCTATGGGCTTCCAAATATCACTTTGCCAATTCCACAAGAACTCTCTTAGCGAAAGGCTTCTTGAGGGGAAAGCTGTAACTCTGTGAGATGATTTCACAGAACACAAAGAACTTTCTCAGAAAGCTTCCTTCTCTTTGTTATCGGAGGATATTTCCTTGGGCCCTATATTCATCAAAGGGATCCGAAATATCTGTTCTCAGATTCCACAGAAATAAGGCTAGCAAATAGATCCACGAAATACAGATGTAACTCTGTGAGTGGAAGTCACACATGACAGAGCAGTTTCTCAGAAAGCTTCTTTCCAGATTTCATCAGAGGATATTTCCTCTTTCACAGTAGCCCTCTATGGGCTTCCAAATATCACTTTGCCAATTCCACAAGAACTGTCTTAGCGAAAGGCTTCTTGAGGGGAAAGCTGTAACTCTGTGAGATGATTTCACTGAACACAAAGAAGTTTCTCAGAAAGCTTCTTTCCCTTTGTTATCGGAGGTTATTTCCTTTGGCCCTATAGTCTTCAAAGGGATACGAAATATCTGTTCTCAGATTCCACAGAAATAAGGCTAGCAAAGAGATCCACGAAATACAGATGTAACTCTGTGATATGAATGAACAGAACACTAAGCAGTTTCTCAGAACGCTTCTTTCCAGATTTCATCTGAGGATATTTCCTTTTTCACCATAGCCCTCTATGGGCTTCCAAATATCACTTTGCCAATTCCACAAGAACTGTCTTAGCGAAAGGCTTCTTGAGGGGAAAGCTGTAACTCTGTGAGATGATTTCACAGAACACAAAGAAGTTTCTCAGAAAGCTTCCTTCTCTTTGTTATCAGAGGATATTTCCTTTGGCCCTATAGTCTTCAAAGGGATCCGAAATATCTGTTCTCAGATTCCACAGAAATAAGGCTAGCAAAGAGATCCACGAAATACAGATGTAACTCTGTGAGTGGAAGTCACACATCACAGAGCAGTTTCTCAGAAAGCTTCTTTCCAGATTTCATCTGAGGATATTTACTTTTCCACCATAGCCCTCTATGGGCTTCCAAATATCACTTTGCCAATTCCACAGGAACTGTCTTAGAGAAAGGCTTCTTGAGGGGAAAGCTGTAACTCTGTGAGATGATTTCACTGAACACAAAGAAGTTTCTCAGAAAGCTTCCTTCTCTTTGTTATCGGAGGATATTTCCTTTGGCCCTATAGTCTTCAAAAGGATCCGAAATATCTGTTCTCAGATTCCACAGAAAAAAGGCTAGCAAAGAGATCCACGAAATACAGATGTAACTCTGTGAGTGGAAGTCACACATCACAGAGCAGTTTCTCAGAAAGCTTCTTTCCAGATTTCATCTGAGGATATTTCCTTTTTCACCATAGCCCTCTAAGGGCTTCCAAATATCCCTTTGCCAATTCCACAAGAACTGTCTTAGCGAAAGGCTTCTTGAGGGGAAAGCTGTAACTCTGTGAGATGATTTCACTGAACACAAAGAAGTTTCTCAGAAAGCTTCTTTCTCTTTGTTATCGGAGAATATTTCCTTTGTCCCTATAGTCTTCAAAGGGATCCGAAATATCTGTTCTCAGATTCCACAGAAATAAGGCTAGCAAAGAGATCCACGAAATACAGATGTAACTCTGTGAGATGAATGAACAGAACACTAAGCAGTTTCTCAGAAAGCTTCTTTCCAGAATTCATCTGAGGATATTTCCTTTTTCACCATAGCCCTCTGTGGGCTTCCAAATATCACTTTGCCAATTCCACAAGAACTGTCTTAGCGAAAGGCTTCTTGAGGGGAAAGCTGTAACTCTGTGAGGTGATTTCACAGAACACAAAGAGGTTTCTCAGAAAGCTTCCTTCTCTTTGTTATCGGAGGATATTTCCTTTGGCCCTATAGTCTGCAAAGGGATCCGAAATATCTGTTCTCAGATTCCACAGAAAAAAGGCTAGCAAAGAGATCCACGAAATACAGATGTAACTCTGTGATATGAATGAACAGAACACTAAGCAGTTTCTCAGAAAGCTTCTTTCCAGAATTCATCTGAGGATATTTCCTTTTCCACCATAGCCCTCTGTGGGCTTCCAAATATCACTTTGCCAATTCCACAAGAACTGTCTTAGCGAAAGGCTTCTTGAGGGGAAAGCTGTAACTCTGTGAGATGATTTCACAGAACACAAAGAAGTTTCTCAGAAAGCTTCCTTCTCTTTGTTATCGGAGGATATTTCCTTGGACCCTATAGTCTTCAAAGGGATCCGAAATATCTGTTCTCAGATTCCACAGAAATAAGGCTAGTAAAGAGATCCACGAAATACAGATGTAACTCTGTGAGTGGAAGTTACACATCACAGAGCAGTTTCTCAGAAAGCTTCTTTCCAGATTTCATCTGAGGATATTTCCTTTTTCACCATAGCCCTCTATGGGCTTCCAAATATCACTTTGCCAAATCCACCACAACTGTCTTAGCGAAAGGCTTCTTGAGGGGAAAGCTGTAACTCTGTGAGATGATTTCACAGAACACAAAGAAGTTTCTCAGAAAGCTTCCTTCTCTTTGTTATCGGAAGATATTTCCTTTGGCCCTATAGTCTGCAAAGGGATCCGAAATATCTGTTCTCAGATTCCACAGAAAAAAGGCTAGCAAAGAGATCCACGAAATACAGATGTAACTCTGTGATATGAATGAACAGAACACTAAGCAGTTTCTCAGAACGCTTCTTTCCAGATTTCATCTGAGGATATTTCCTTTTTCACCATAGCCCTCTATGGGCTTCCAAATATCACTTTGCCAATTCCACAAGAACTGTATTAGCGAAAGGCTTCTTGAGGGGAAAGCTGTAACTCTGTGAGATGATTTCACAGAACACAAAGAAGTTTCTCAGAAAGCTTCCTTCTCTTTGTTATCAGAGGATATTTCCTTTGGCCCTATAGTCTTCAAAGGGATCCGAAATATCTGTTCTCAGATTCCACAGAAATAAGGCTAGCAAAGAGATCCACGAAATACAGATGTAACTCTGTGAGTGGAAGTCACACATCACAGAGCAGTTTCTCAGAAAGCTTCTTTCCAGATTTCATCTGAGGATATTTACTTTTCCACCATAGCCCTCTATGGGCTTCCAAATATCACTTTGCCAATTCCACAGGAACTGTCTTAGAGAAAGTCTTCTTGAGGGGAAAGCTGTAACTCTGTGAGATGATTTCACAGAACACAAAGAAGTTTCTCAGAAAGCTTCCTTCTCTTTGTTATCGGAGGATATTTCCTTTGGCCCTATAGTCTTCAAAAGGATCCGAAATATCTGTTCTCAGATTCCACAGAAAAAAGGCTAGCAAAGAGATCCACGAAATACAGATGTAACTCTGTGAGTGGAAGTCACACATGACAGAGCAGTTTCTCAGAAAGCTTCTTTGCAGATTTCATCAGAGGATATTTCCTTTTTCACCATAGCCCTCTAAGGGCTTCCAAATATCACTTTGCCAATTCCACAAGAACTGTCTTAGCGAAAGGCTTCTTGAGGGGAAAGCTGTAACTCTGTGAGATGATTACACAGAAAACAAAGAAGTTTCTCAGGAAGCTTCCTTCTCTTTGTTATCGGAGGATATTTCCTTGGGCCCTATAGTCTTCAAAGGGATCCGAAATATCTGTTCTCAGATTCCACAGAAATAAGGCTAGCAAAGAGATCCACGAAATACAGATGTAACTCTGTGAGTGGAAGTTACACATCACAGAGCAGTTTCTCAGAAAGCTTCTTTCCAGATTTCATCTGAGGATATTTCCTTTTTCACCCTAGCCCTCTATGGGCTTCCAAATATCACTTTGCCAATTCCACAAGAACTGTCTTAGCGAAAGGCTTCTTGAGGGGAAAGCTGTAACTCTGTGAGATGATTTCACAGAACACAAAGAAGTTTCTCAGAAAGCTTCCTTTTCTTTGTTATCGGAGGATATTTCCTTTGGCCCTATAGTCTTCAAAGGGATCCGAAATATCTGTTCTCAGATTCCACAGAAATAAGGCTAGCAAAGAGATCCACGAAATACAGATGTAACTCTGTGAGTGGAAGTCATACATCACAGAGCAGTTTCTCAGAAAGCTTCTTTCCAGATTTCATCTGAGGATATTTCCTTTTTCACCATAGCCCTCTATGGGATTCCAAATATCACTTTGACAATTCCACAAGAACTGTCTTAGCGAAAGGCTTCTTGAGGGGAAAGCTGTAACTCGGTGAGATGATTTCACAGAATACAAAGAAGTTTCTCAGAAAGCTTCCTTCTCTTTGTTATCGGAGGATATTACCTTTGACCCTATAGTCTTCAAAGGGATCCGAAATATCTGTTCTCAGATTCCACAGAAATACGGCTAGCAAAGAAATCCACGAAATACAGATGTAACTCTGAGAGATGAATAAACAGAACACTAAGCAGTTTCTCAGAAAGCTTCTTTCCAGATTTCATCTGAGGATATTTCCTTTTTCACCATAGCCCTCTATGGGCTTCCAAATATCACTTTGCCAATTCCACAAGAACTGTCTTAGCGAAAGGCTTCTTGAGGGGAAAGCTGTAACTCTGTGAGATGATTTCACAGAACACAAAGAAGTTTCTCAGAAAGCTTCCTTCTCTTTGTTATCGGAGGATATTTCCTTTGCCCCTATAGTCTTCAAAGGAATCCGAAATATCTGTTCTCAGATTCCACAGAAATAAGGCTAGCAAAGAGATAAACGAAATACAGATGTAACTCTGTGAGATGAATGAAGAGAACACTAAGCAGTTTCTCAGAACGCTTCTTTCCAGATTTCATCTGAGGATATTTCCTTTTTCACCATAGACCTTTATGGGCTGCCAAATATCACTTTGCCAATTCCACAAGAACTGTCTTTGCGAAAGGCTTCTTGAGGGGAAAGCTGTAAATCTGTGAGGTGATTTCACAGAACACAAAGAACTTTCTCAGAAAGCTTCCTTCTCTTTGTTATCGGAGGATATTTCCTTTGGTCCTATAGTCTTCAAAGGGATCCGAAATATCTGTTCTCAGATTCCACAGAAATAAGGCTGGCAAAGAGATCCACGAAATACAGATATAACTCTGTGAGTGGAAGTCACACATCACAGAACAGTTTCTCAGAAAGCTTCTTTCCAGATTTCATCTGAGGATATTTCCTTTTTCACCATAGCCCTCTATGGGCTTCAAAATATCACTTTGCCAATTCCACAAGAACTGTCTTAGCGAAAGGCTTCTTGAGGGGAAAGCTGTAACTCTGTGAGATGATTTCACAGAACACAAAGAAGATTCTCAGAAAGCTTCCTTCTCTTTGTAATCGGAGGATATTTCCTTTGGCCCTATAGTCTTCAAAGGGATCCGAAATATCTGTTCTCAGATTCCACAGAAATAAGGCTAGCAAAGAGATCCACGAAATACAGATGTAACTCTGAGAGATGAATGAACAGAACACTAAGCAGTTTCTCACAAAGCTTCTTTCCAGATTTCATCTGAGGATATTTCCTTTTTCACCATAGCCCTCTATGGGCTTCCAAATATCACTTTGCCAATTCCACAAGAACTGTCTTAGCGAAAGGCTTCTTGAGGGGAAAGCTGTAACTCTGTGAGATGATTTCACAGAACACAAAGAAGTTTCTCAGAAAGCTTCCTTCTCTTTGTTATCGGAGGATATTTCCTTTGGCCCTATGGTCTTCAAAAGGATCCGAAATATCTGTTCTCAGATTCCACAGAAATAAGGCTAGCAAAGAGATCCACGAAATACAGATGTAACTCTGTGAGTGGAAGTCACACATCACAGAGCAGTTTCTAAGAAAGCTTCTTTCCAGATTTCATCTGAGGATATTTCCTTTTTCACCATAGCCCTCTATGGGCTTCCAAATATCACTTTGCCAATTCCACAAGAACTGTCTTAGCGAAAGGCTTCTTGAGGGGAAAGCTGTAACTCTGTGAGATGATTTCACTGAACACAAAGAAGTTTCTCAGAAAGCTTCTTTCTCTTTGTTATCGGAGAATACTACCTTTGGCCCTATAGTCTTCAAAGGGATCCGAAATATCTGTTCTCAGATTCCACAGAAATAAGGCTAGCAAAGAGATCCACGAAATACAGATGTAACTCTGTGAGATGAATGAATAGAACACTAAGCAGTTTCTCAGAAAGCTTCTTTCCAGAATTCATCTGAGGATATTTCCTTTTTCACCATAGCCCTCAATGGGCTTGCAAATATCACTTTGCCAATTCCACAAGAACTGTCTTAGCGAAAGGCTTCTTGAGGGGAAAGCTGTAACTCTGTGAGATGATTTCACAGAACACAAAGAAGTTTCTCAGAAAGCTTCCTTCTCTTTGTTATCGGATCATATTTCCTTTGGCCCTATAGTCTTCAAAGGGATCCGAAATATCTGTTCTCAGATTCCACAGAAATAAGGCTAGGAAAGAGATCCACGAAATACAGATGTAACTCTGAGAGATGAATGAACAGAACACTAAGCAGTTTCTCAGAAAGCTTCTTTCCAGATTTCATCTGAGGATATTTCCTTTTTCACCATAGCCCTCTATGGGCTTCCAAATATCACTTTATCAATTCCACAAGAACTGTCTTAGCGAAAGGCTTCTTGAGGGGAAAGCTGTAACTCTGTGAGATGATTTCACTGAACACAAAGAAGTTTCTCAGAAAGCTTCTTTCCCTTTGTTATTGGAGGATATTTCCTTTGTCCCTATAGTCTTCAAAGGGATCCGAAATATCTGTTCTCAGATTCCACAGAAATAAGGCTAGCAAAGAGATCCACGAAATACAGATGTAACTCTGTGATATGAATGAACAGAACACTAAGCAGTTTCTCAGAAAGCTTCTTTCCAGATTTCATCTGAGGATACTTACTTTTTCACCATAGCCCTCTATGGGCTTCCAAATATCACTTTGCCAATTCCACAAGAACTGTCTTAGCGAAAGGCTTCTTGAGGGGAAAGCTGTAACTCTGTTAGATGATTTCACAGAACACAAAGAAGTTTCTCAGAAAGCTTCCTTCTCTTTGTTATCGGAGGATATTTCCTTTGGCCCTACAGTCTTCAAAGGGATCCGAAATATCTGTTCTCAGATTCCACAGAAATAAGGCTAGCAAAGAGATCCACGAAATACAGATGTAACTCTGTGAGTGGAAGTCACACATCACAGAGCAGTTTCTCAGAAAGCTTCTTTCCAGATTTCATCTGAGGATATTTCCTTTTTCACCATAGCCCTTTATGGGCTGCCAAATATCACTTTGCCAATTCCACAAGAACTGTCTTAGCGAAAGGCTTCTTGAGGGGAAAGCTGTAACTCTGTGAGATGATTTCACAGAACACAAAGAACTTTCTCAGAAAGCTTCCTTCTCTTTGTTATCGGAGGATATTTCCTTTGGCCCTATAGTCTTCAAAGGGATCCGAAATATCTGTTCTCAGATTCCACAGAAATAAGGCTAGCAAAGAGATCCACGAAATAAAGATGTAACTCTGTGAGATGCATGAAGAGAACACTAAGCAGTTTTTCAGAAATCTTCTTTCCAGATTTCATCTGAGGATATTTCCTTTTTCACCATAGCCCTTTATGGGCTGCCAAATATCACTTTGCCAATTCCACAAGAACTGTCTTAGCGAAAGGCTTCTTGAGGGGAAAGTTGTAACTCTGTGAGATGATTTCACAGAACACAAAGAAGTTTCTCAGAAAGCTTCCTTATCTTTGTTATCGGAGGATATTTCCTTTGGCCCTGTAGTCTTATAAGGGATCCGAAATATCTTTTCTCAGATTCCACAGAAATAAGGCTAGCAAAGAGATCCACGAAATACAGATGTAACTCTGAGAAACGAATGAACAGAACACTAAGCAGTTTCTCAGAAAGCTTCTTTCCAGATTTCATCTGAGGATATTTCCTTTTTCACCATAGCCCTCTATGGGCTTCCAAATATCACTTTGCCAATTCCACAAGAACTGTCTTAGTGAAAGGCTTCTTGAGGGGAAAGCTGTAACTCTGTGAGATGATTTCACTGAACACAAAGAAGTTTCTCAGAAAGCTTCTTTCCCTTTGTTATCGGAGGATATTTCCTTTGTCCCTATAGTCTTCAAAGGGATCCGAAATATCTGTTCTCAGATTCCACAGAAATAAGGCTAGCAAAGAGATCCACGAAATACAGATGTAACTCTGTGATATGAAAGAACAGAACACTAAGCAGTTTTTCAGAAATCTTCTTTCCAGATTTCATCTGAGGATACTTACTTTTTCACCATAGCCCTCTATGGGCTTCAAAATATCACTTTGCCAATTCCACAAGAACTGTCTTAGCGAAAGGCTTCTTGAGGGGAAAGCTGTAACTCTGTGAGATGATTTCACAGAACACAAAGAAGATTCTCAGAAAGCTTCCTTCTCTTTGTTATCGGAGGATATTTCCTTTGGCCCTATAGTTTTCAAAGGGATCCGAAATATCTGTTCTCAGATTCCACAGAAATAAGGCTAGCAAAGAGATCCACGAAATACAGATGTAACTCTGAGAGATGAATGAACAGAACACTAAGCAGTTTCTCAGAAAGCTTCTTTCCAGATTTCATCTGAGGATATTTCCTTTTTCACCATAGCCCTCTATGGGCTTCCAAATATCACTTTGCCAATTCCACAAGAACTCTCTTAGCGAAAGGCTTCTTGAGGGGAAAGCTGTAACTCTGTGAGATGATTTCACAGAACACAAAGAACTTTCTCAGAAAGCTTCCTTCTCTTTTTTATCGGAGGATATTTCCTTGGGCCCTATATTCATCAAAGGGATCCGAAATATCTGTTCTCAGATTCCACAGAAATAAGGCTAGCAAATAGATCCACGAAATACAGATGTAACTCTGTGAGTGGAAGTCACACATGACAGAGCAGTTTCTCAGAAAGCTTCTTTCCAGATTTCATCAGAGGATATTTCCTCTTTCACCGTAGCCCTCTATGGGCTTCCAAATATCACTTTGCCAATTCCACAAGAACTGTCTTAGCGAAAGGCTTCTTGAGGGGAAAGCTGTAACTCTGTGAGATGATTTCACTGAACACAAAGAAGTTTCTCAGAAAGCTTCTTTCCCTTTGTTATCGGAGGTTATTTCCTTTGTCCCTATAGTCTTCAATGGGATACGAAATATCTGTTCTCAGATTCCACAGAAATAAGGCTAGCAAAGAGATCCACGAAATACAGATGTAACTCTGTGATATGAATGAACAGAACACTAAGCAGTTTCTCAGAACGCTTCTTTCCAGATTTCATCTGAGGATATTTCCTTTGTCACCATAGCCCTCTATGGGCTTCCAAATATCACTTTGCCAATTCCACAAGAACTGTCTTAGCGAAAGGCTTCTTGAGGGGAAAGCTGTAACTCTGTGAGATGATTTCACAGAACACAAAGAAGTTTCTCAGAAAGCTTCCTTCTCTTTGTTATCAGAGGATATTTCCTTTGGCCCTATAGTCTTCAAAGGGATCCGAAATATCTGTTCTCAGATTCCACAGAAATAAGGCTAGCAAAGAGATCCACGAAATACAGATGTAACTCTGTGAGTGTAAGTCACACATCACAGAGCAGTTTCTCAGAAAGCTTCTTTCCAGATTTCATCTGAGGATATTTACTTTTCCACCATAGCCCTCTATGGGCTTCCAAATATCACTTTGCCAATTCCACAGGAACTGTCTTAGAGAAAGGCTTCTTGAGGGGAAAGCTGTAACTCTGTGAGATGATTTCACAGAACACAAAGAAGTTTCTCAGAAAGCTTCCTTCTCTTTGTTATCGGAGGATATTTCCTTTGGCCCTATAGTCTTCAAAAGGATCCGAAATATCTGTTCTCAGATTCCACAGAAAAAAGGCTAGCAAAGAGATCCACGAAATACAGATGTAACTCTGTGAGTGGAAGTCACACATGACAGAGCAGTTTCTCAGAAAGCTTCTTTCCAGATTTCATCAGAGGATATTTCCTTTTTCACCATAGCCCTCTAAGGGCTTCCAAATATCCCTTTGCCAATTCCACAAGAACTGTCTTAGCGAAAGGCTTCTTGAGGGGAAAGCTGTAACTCTGTGAGATGATTTCACTGAACACAAAGAAGTTTCTCAGAAAGCTTCTTTCTCTTTGTTATCGGAGAATATTTCCTTTGTCCCTATAGTCTTCAAAGGGATCCGAAATATCTGTTCTCAGATTCCACAGAAATAAGTCTAGCAAAGAGATCCACGAAATACAGATGTAACTCTGTGAGATGAATGAACAGAACACTAAGCAGTTTCTCAGAAAGCTTCTTTCCAGAATTCATCTGAGGATATTTCCTTTTTCACCATAGCCCTCTGTGGGCTTCCAAATATCACTTTGCCAATTCCACAAGAACTGTCTTAGCGAAAGGCTTCTTGAGGGGAAAGCTGTAACTCTGTGAGATGATTTCACAGAACACAAAGAGGTTTCTCAGAAAGCTTCCTTCTCTTTGTTATCGGAGGATATTTCCTTTGGCCCTATAGTCTTCAAAGGGATCCGAAATATCTGTTCTCAGATTCCACAGAAAAAAGGCTAGCAATGAGATCCACGAAATACAGATGTAACTCTGTGATATGAATGAACAGAACACTAAGCAGTTTCTCAGAAAGCTTCTTTGCAGAATTCATCTGAGGATATTTCCTTTTCCACCATAGCCCTCTGTGGGCTTCCAAATATCACTTTGCCAATTCCACAAGAACTGTCTTAGCGAAAGGCTTCTTGAGGGGAAAGCTGTAACTCTGTGAGATGATTTCACAGAACACAAAGATGTTTCTCAGAAAGCTTCCTTCTCTTTGTTATCGGAGGATATTTCCTTGGGCCCTATAGTCTTCAAAGGGATCCGAAATATCTGTTCTCAGATTCCACAGAAATAAGGCTAGTAAAGAGATCCACGAAATACAGATGTAACTCTGTGAGTGGAAGTTACACATCACAGAGCAGTTTCTCAGAAAGCTTCTTTCCAGATTTCATCTGAGGATATTTCCTTTTTCACCATAGCCCTCTATGGGCTTCCAAATATCACTTTGCCAAATCCACCACAACTGTCTTAGCGAAAGGCTTCTTGAGGGGAAAGCTGTAACTCTGTGAGATGATTTCACAGAACACAAAGGAGTTTCTCAGAAAGCTTCCTTCTCTTTGTTATCGGAAGATATTTCCTTTGGCCCTATAGTCTGCAAAGGGATCCGAAATATCTATTCTCAGATTCCACAGAAAAAAGGCTAGCAAAGAGATCCACGAAATACAGATGTAACTCTGTGATATGAATGAACAGAACACTAAGCAGTTTCTCAGAACGCTTCTTTCCAGATTTCATCTGAGGATATTTCCTTTTTCACCATAGCCCTCTATGGGCTTCCAAATATCACTTTGCCAATTCCACAAGAACTGTATTAGCGAAAGGCTTCTTGAGGGGAAAGCTGTAACTCTGTGAGATGATTTCACAGAACACAAAGAAGTTTCTCAGAAAGCTTCCTTCTCTTTGTTATCAGAGGATATTTCCTTTGGCCCTATAGTCTTCAAAGGGATCCGAAATATCTGTTCTCAGATTCCACAGAAATAAGGCTAGCAAAGAGATCCACGAAATACAGATGTAACTCTGTGAGTGGAAGTCACACATCACAGAGCAGTTTCTCAGAAAGCTTCTTTCCAGATTTCATCTGAGGATATTTACTTTTCCACCATAGCCCTCTATGGGCTTCCAAATATCACTTTGCCAATTCCACAGGAACTCTCTTAGAGAAAGGCTTCTTGAGGGGAAAGCTGTAACTCTGTGAGATGATTTCACAGAACACAAAGAAGTTTCTCAGAAAGCTTCCTTCTCTTTGTTATCGGAGGATATTTCCTTTGGCCCTATAGTCTTCAAAAGGATCCGAAATATCTGTTCTCAGATTCCACAGAAAAAAGGCTAGCAAAGAGATCCACGAAATACAGATGTAACTCTGTGAGTGGAAGTCACACATGACAGAGCAGTTTCTCAGAAAGCTTCTTTGCAGATTTCATCAGAGGATATTTCCTTTTTCACCATAGCCCTCTAAGGGCTTCCAAATATCACTTTGCCAATTCCACAAGAACTGTCTTAGCGAAAGGCTTCTTGAGGGGAAAGCTGTAACTCTGTGAGATGATTTCACAGAAAACAAAGAAGTTTCTCAGGAAGCTTCCTTCTCTTTGTTATCGGAGGATATTTCCTTGGGCCCTATAGTCTTCAAAGGGATCCGAAATATCTGTTCTCAGATTCCACAGAAATAAGGCTAGCAAAGAGATCCACGAAATACAGATGTAACTCTGTGAGTGGAAGTTACACATCACAGAGCAGTTTCTCAGAAAGCTTCTTTCCAGATTTCATCTGAGGATATTTCCTTTTTCACCATAGCCCTCTATGGGCTTCCAAATATCACTTTGCCAATTCCACAACAACTGTCTTAGCGAAAGGCTTCTTGAGGGGAAAGCTGTAACTCTGTGAGATGATTTCACAGAACACAAAGTAGTTTCTCAGAAAGCTTCTTTCCCTTTGTTATCGGAGGATATTTCCTTTGTCCCTATAGTCTTCAAAGGGATCCGAAATATCTGTTCTCAGATTCCACAGAAATAAGGCTAGCAAAGAGATTCACAAAATACAGATGTAACTCTGTGATATGAATGAACAGAACACTAAGCAGTTTCTCAGAAAGCTTCTTTCCAGATTTCATCTGAGGATATTTCCTTTTTCACCCTAGCCCTCTATGGGCTTCCAAATATCACTTTGCCAATTCCACAAGAACTGTCTTAGCGAAAGGCTTCTTGAGGGGAAAGCTGTAACTCTGTGAGATGATTTCACAGAACACAAAGAAGTTTCTCAGAAAGCTTCCTTTTCTTTGTTATCGGAGGATATTTCCTTTGGCCCTATAGTCTTCAAAGGGATCCGAAATATCTGTTCTCAGATTCCACAGAAATAAGGCTAGCAAAGACATCCACGAAATACAGATGTAACTCTGTGAGTGGAAGTCATACATCACAGAGCAGTTTCTCAGAAAGCTTCTTTCCAGATTTCATCTGAGGATATTTCCTTTTTCACCATAGCCCTCTATGGGATTCCAAATATCACTTTGCCAATTCCACAAGAACTGTCTTAGCGAAAGGCTTCTTGAGGGGAAAGCTGTAACTCGGTGAGATGATTTCACAGAATACAAAGAAGTTTCTCAGAAAGCTTCCTTCTCTTTGTTATCGGAGGATATTACCTTTGACCCTATAGTCTTCAAAGGGATCCGAAATATATGTTCTCAGATTCCACAGAAATAAGGCTAGCAAAGAAATCCACGAAATACAGATGTAACTCTGAGAGATGAATGAACAGAACACTAAGCAGTTTCTCAGAAAGCTTCTTTCCAGATTTCATCTGAGGATATTTCCTTTTTCACCATAGCCCTCTATGGGCTTCCAAATATCACTTTGCCAATTCCACAAGAACTGTCTTAGCGAAAGGCTTCTTGAGGGGAAAGCTGTAACTCTGTGAGATGATTTCACAGAACACAAAGAAGTTTCTCAGAAAGCTTCCTTCTCTTTGTTATCGGAGGATATTTCCTTTGCCCCTATAGTCTTCAAAGGAATCCGAAATATCTGTTCTCAGATTCCACAGAAATAAGGCTAGCAAAGAGATAAACGAAATACAGATGTAACTCTGTGAGATGAATGAAGAGAACACTAAGCAGTTTCTCAGAACGCTTCTTTCCAGATTTCATCTGAGGATATTTCCTTTTTCACCATAGACCTTTATGGGCTTCCAAATATCACTTTGCCAATTCCACAAGAACTGTCTTAGCGAAAGGCTTCTTGAGGGGAAAGCTGTAAATCTGTGAGGTGATTTCACAGAACACAAAGAACTTTCTCAGAAAGCTTCCTTCTCTTTGTTATCGGAGGATATTTCCTTTGGCCCTATAGTCTTCAAAGGGATCCGAAATATCTGTTCTCAGATTCCACAGAAATAAGGCTGGCAAAGAGATCCACGAAATACAGATATAACTCTGTGAGTGGAAGTCACACATCACAGAACAGTTTCTCAGAAAGCTTCTTTCCAGATTTCATCTGAGGATATTTCCTTTTTCACCATAGCCCTCTATGGGCTTCAAAATATCACTTTGCCAATTCCACAAGAACTGTCTTAGCGAAAGGCTTCTTGAGGGGAAAGCTGTAACTCTGTGAGATGATTTCACAGAACACAAAGAAGATTCTCAGAAAGCTTCCTTCTCTTTGTAATCGGAGGATATTTCCTTTGGCCCTATAGTCTTCAAAGGGATCCGAAATATCTGTTCTCAGATTCCACAGAAATAAGGCTAGCAAAGAGATCCACGAAATACAGATGTAACTCTGAGAGATGAATGAACAGAACACTAAGCAGTTTCTCACAAAGCTTCTTTCCAGATTTCATCTGAGGATATTTCCTTTTTCACCATAGCCCTCTATGGGCTTCCAAATATCACTTTGCCAATTCCACAAGAACTGTCTTAGCGAAAGGCTTCTTGAGGGGAAAGCTGTAACTCTGTGAGATGATTTCACAGAACACAAAGAAGTTTCTCAGAAAGCTTCCTTCTCTTTGTTCGGAGGATATTTCCTTTGGCCCTATAGTCTTCAAAGGGATCCGAAATATCTGTTCTCAGATTCCACAGAAATAAGGCTAGCAAAGAGATCCACGAAATACAGATGTAACTCTGTGAGTGGAAGTCACACATCACAGAGCAGTTTCTCAGAAAGCTTCTTTCCAGATTTCATCTGAGGATATTTCCTTTTTCACCATAGCCCTCTATGGGCTTCCAAATATCACTTTGCCAATTCCACAAGAACTGTCTTAGCGAAAGGCTTCTTTAGGGGAAAGCTGTAACTCTGTGAGATGATTTCACAGAACACAAAGAAGTTTCTCAGAAAGCTTCCTTCTCTTTGTTATCGGAGGATATTTCCTTTGGCCCTATAGTCTTCAAAGGGATCCGAAATATCTGTTCTCAGATTCCACAGAAATAAGGCTAGCAAAGAGATCCATGAAATAAAGATGTAACTCTGTGAGATGAATGAAGAGAACACTAAGCAGTTTCTCAGAAACCTTTTTTCCAGATTTCATCTGAGGATATTTCCTTTTTCACCATAGACCTTTAAGGGCTTCCAAATATCACTTTGCCAATTCCACAAGAACTGTCTTAGCGAAAGGCTTCTTGAGGGGAAAGCTGTAACTCTGTGAGATGATTTCACAGAACACAAAGAAGTTTCTCAGAAAGCTTCCTTCTCTTTGTTATCAGAGGATATTTCCTTTGGCCCTATAGTCTTCAAAGGGATCCGAAATATCTGTTCTCAGATTCCACAGAAATAAGGCTAGCAAAGAGATCCACGAAATACAGATGTAACTCTGTGAGTGGAAGTCACACATCACAGAGCAGTTTCTCAGAAAGCTTCTTTCCAGATTTCATCTGAGGATATTTCCTTTTTCACCATAGCCCTCTATGGGCTTCCAAATATCACTTTGCCAATTCCACAAGAACTGTCTTAGCGAAAGGCTTCTTGAGGGGAAAGCTGTAACTCTGTGAGATGATTTCACAGAACACAAAGAAGTTTCTCAGAAAGCTTCCTTCTCTTTGTTATCGGAGGATATTTCCTTTGGCCCTATAGTCTTCAAAGGGATCCGAAATATCTGTTCTCAGATTCCACAGAAATAAGGCTAGCAAAGAGATCCACGAAATAAAGATGTAACTCTGTGAGATGAATGAAGAGATCACTAAGCAGTTTCTCAGAAAGCTTCTTTCCAGATTTCATCTGAGGATATTTCCTTTTTCACCATAGCCCTTTATGGGCTGCCAAATATCACTTTGCCAATTCCACAAGAACTGTCTTAGCGAAAGGCTTCTTGAGGGGAAAGCTGTAACTCTGTGAGATGATTTCACAGAACACAAAGAACTTTCTCAGAAAGCTTCCTTCTCTTTGTTATCGGAGGATATTTCCTTTGGCCCTATAGTCTTCAAAGGGATCCGAAATATCTGTTCTCAGATTCCACAGAAATAAGGCTAGCAAAGAGATCCACGAAATAAAGATGTAACTCTGTGAGATGCATGAAGAGAACACTAAGCAGTTTTTCAGAAATCTTCTTTCCAGATTTCATCTGAGGATATTTCCTTTTTCACCATAGCCCTTTATGGGCTGCCAAATATCACTTTGCCAATTCCACAAGAACTGTCTTAGCGAAAGGCTTCTTGAGGGGAAAGCTGTAACTCTGTGAGATGATTTCACTGAACACAAAGAAGTTTCTCAGAAAGCTTCTTTCCCTTTGTTATCGGAGGATATTTCCTTTGTCCCTATAGTCTTCAAAGGGATCCGAAATATCTGTTCTCAGATTCCACAGAAATAAGGCTAGCAAAGAGATCCACGAAATACAGATGTAACTCTGTGATATGAAAGAACAGAACACTAAGCAGTTTTTCAGAAAGCTTCTTTCCAGATTTCATCTGAGGATACTTACTTTTTCACCATAGCCCTCTATGGGCTTCAAAATATCACTTTGCCAATTCCACAAGAACTGTCTTAGCGAAAGGCTTCTTGAGGGGAAAGCTGTAACTCTGTGAGATGATTTCACAGAACACAAAGAAGATTCTCAGAAAGCTTCCTTCTCTTTGTTATCGGAGGATATTTCCTTTGGCCCTATAGTCTTCAAAGGGATCCGAAATATCTGTTCTCAGATTCCACAGAAATAAGGCTAGCAAAGAGATCCACGAAATACAGATGTAACTCTGAGAGATGAATGAACAGAACACTAAGCAGTTTCTCACAAAGCTTCTTTCCAGATTTCATCTGAGGATATTTCCTTTTTCACCATAGCCCTCTATGGGCTTCCAAATATCACTTTGCCAATTCCACAAGAACTGTCTTAGCGAAAGGCTTCTTGAGGGGAAAGCTGTAACTCTGTGAGATGATTTCACAGAACACAAAGAAGTTTCTCAGAAAGCTTCCTTCTCTTTGTTCGGAGGATATTTCCTTTGGCCCTATAGTCTTCAAAGGGATCCGAAATATCTGTTCTCAGATTCCACAGAAATAAGGCTAGCAAAGAGATCCACGAAATAAAGATGTAACTCTGTGAGATGAATGAAGAGAACACTAAGCAGTTTCTCAGAAAGCTTCTTTCCAGATTTCATCTGAGGATATTTCCTTTTTCACCATAGCCCTTTATGGGCTGCCAAATATCACTTTGCCAATTCCACAAGAACTGTCTTAGCGAAAGGCTTCTTGAGGGGAAAGCTGTAACTCTGTGAGATGATTTCACAGAACACAAAGATGTTTCTCAGAAAGCTTCCTTCTCTTTGTTATCGGAGGATATTTCCTTTGGCCCTATAGTCTTCAAAGGGATCCGAAATATCTGTTCTCAGATTCCACAGAAATAAGGCTAGCAAAGAGATCCACGAAATACAGATGTAACTCTGTGAGTGGAAGTCACACATCACAGAGCAGTTTCTCAGAAAGCTTCTTTCCAGATTTCATCTGAGGATATTTCCTTTTTCACCATAGCCCTCTATGGGCTTCCAAATATCACTTTGCCAATTCCACAAGAACTGTCTTAGCGAAAGGCTTCTTGAGGGGAAAGCTGTAACTCTGTGAGATGATTTCACAGAACACAAAGACGTTTCTCAGAAAGCTTCCTTCTCTTTGTTATCGGAGGATATTTCCTTTGGCCCTATAGTCTTCAAAGGGATCCGAAATATCTGTTCTCAGATTCCACAGAAATAAGGCTAGCAAAGAGATCCACGAAATAAAGATGTAACTCTGTGAGATGAATGAAGAGAACACTAAGCAGTTTCTCAGAAAGCTTCTTTCCAGATTTCATCTGAGGATATTTACTTTTTCACCATAGCCCTTTATGGGCTGCCAAATATCACTTTGCCAATCCACAAGAACTGTCTTAGCGAAAGGCTTCTTGAGGGGAAAGCTGTAACTCTGTGAGATGATTTCACTGAACACAAAGAAGTTTCTCAGAAAGCTTCCTTCTCTTTGTTATCGGAGGATATTTCCTTTGGGCCTATAGTCTTCAAAGGGATCCGAAATATCTGTTCTCAGATTCCACAGAAATAAGGCTAGCAAAGAGATCCACGAAATACAGATGTAACTCTGTGAGTGGAAGTCACACATCACAGAGCAGTTTCTCAGAAAGCTTCTTTCCAGATTTCATCTGAGGATATTTCCTTTTTCACCATAGCCCTCTATGGGCTTCCAAATATCACTTTGCCAATTCCACAAGAACTGTCTTAGCGAAAGGCTTCTTGAGGGGAAAGCTGTAATACTGTGAGATGATTTCACAGAACACAAAGAAGTTTCTCAGAAAGCTTCTTTCTCTCTTTTATCGGAGGAGATTTCCTTTGTCCATATAGTCTTCCAAGGGATCCGAAATATCTGTTCTCAGATTCCACAGAAATAAGGCTAGCAAAGAGATTCACGAAATACAGATGTAACTCTGTGAGATGAATGAACAGAACACTAAGCAGTTTCTCAGAAAGCTTCTTTCCAGATTTCATCTGAGGATATTTACTTTTCCACCATAGCCCTCTATGGGCTTCCAAATATCACTTTCCCAATTCCACAAGAACTGTCTTAGCGAAAGGCTTCTTGAGGGGAAAGCTGTAACTCTGTGAGATTATTTCACAGAACACAAAGAAGTTTCCCAGAAAGCTTCCTTCTCTTTGTTATCGGAGGATATTTCCTTTGGCCCTATGGTCTTCAAAAGGATCCGAAATATCTGTTCTCAGATTCCACAGAAATAAGGCTAGCAAAGAGATCCACGAAATACAGATGTAACTCTGTGAGTGGAAGTCACACATCACAGAGCGGTTTCTAAGAAAGCTTCTTTCCAGATTTCATCTGAGGATATTTCCTTTTTCACCATAGCCCTCTATGGGCTCCCAAATATCACTTTGCCAATTCCACAAGAACTGTCTTAGCGAAAGGCTTCTTTAGGGGAAAGCTGTAACTCTGTGAGATGATTTCACAGAACACAAAGAAGTTTCTCAGAAAGCTTCTTTCTCTTTGTTATCGGAGAATATTACCTTTGGCCCTATAGTCTTCAAAGGGATCCGAAATATCTGTTCTCAGATTCCACAGAAATAAGGCTAGGAAAGAGATCCACGAAATACAGATGTAACTCTGAGAGATGAATGAACAGAACACTAAGCAGTTTCTCAGAAAGCTTCTTTCCAGATTTCATCTGAGGATATTTCCTTTTTCACCATAGCCCTCTATGGGCTTCCAAATATCACTTTATCAATTCCACAAGAACTGTCTTAGCGAAAGGCTTCTTGAGGGGAAAGCTGTAACTCTGTGAGATGATTTCACAGAACACAAAGAAGTTTCTCAGAAAGCTTCCTTCTCTTTGTTATCGGAGGATATTTCCTTTGGCCCTATAGTCTTCAAAGGGATCCGAAATATCTGTTCTCAGATTCCACAGAAATAAGGCTAGCAAAGAGATCCACGAAATACAGATGTAACTCTGTGAGATGAATGAACAAAACACTAAGCAGTTTCTCAGAAAGCTTCTTTCCAGATTTCATCTGAGGATATTTCCTTTTTCACCATAGCCCTTTATGGGCTGCCAAATATCACTTTGCCAATTCCACAAGAACTGTCTTAGCGAAAGGCTTCTTGAGGGGAAAGCTGTAACTCTTTGAGATGATTTCACAGAACACAAGGAACTTTCTCAGAAAGCTTCCTTCTCTTTGTTATCGGAGGATATTTCCTTTGGCCCTATAGTCTTCAAAGGGATCCGAAATATCTGTTCTCAGATTCCACAGAAATAAGGCTAGCAAAGAGATCCACGAAATAAAGATGTAACTCTGTGAGATGAATGAAGAGAACACTAAGCAGTTTTTCAGAAATCTTCTTTCCAGATTTCATCTGAGGATATTTCCTTTTTCACCATAGCCCTTTATGGGCTGCCAAATATCACTTTGCCAATTCCACAAGAACTGTCTTAGTGAAAGGCTTCTTGAGGGGAAAGTTGTAACTCTGTGAGATGATTTCACAGAACACAAAGAAGTTTCTCAGAAAGCTTCCTTCTCTTTGTTATCGGAGGATATTTCCTTTGGCCCTGTAGTCTTATAAGGGATCCGAAATATCTTTTCTCAGATTCCACAGAAATAAGGCTAGCAAAGAGATCCACGAAATACAGATGTAACTCTGAGAAACGAATGAACAGAACACTAAGCAGTTTCTCAGAAAGCTTCTTTCCAGATTTCATCTGAGGATTTTCCTTTTTCACCATAGCCCTCTATGGGCTTCCAAATATCACTTTGCCAATTCCACAAGAACTGTCTTAGCGAAAGGCTTCTTGAGGGGAAAGCTGTAATTCTGTGAGATGATTTCACAGAACACAAAGAAGTTTCTCAGAAAGCTTCTTTCTCTCTTTTATCGGAGGAGATTTCCTTTGTCCATATAGTCTTCAAAGGGATCCGAAATATCTGTTCTCAGATTCCACAGAAATAAGGCTAGCAAAGAGATTCACGAAATACAGATGTAACTCTGTGAGATGAATGAACAGAACACTAAGCAGTTTCTCAGAAAGCTTCTTTCCAGATTTCATCTGAGGATATTTACTTTTCCACCATAGCCCTCTATGGGCTTCCAAATATCACTTTGCCAATTCCACAACAACTGTCTTAGCGAAAGGCTTCTTGAGGGGAAAGCTGTAACTCTGTGAGATGATTTCACAGAACACAAAGAAGTTTCTCAGAAAGCTTCCTTCTTTTTGTTATCGGAGTATATTTCCTTTGGCCCTATGGTCTTCAAAAGGATCCGAAATATCTGTTCTCAGATTCCACAGAAATAAGGCTAGCAAAGAGATCCACGAAATTCAGATGTTACTCTGTGAGTGGAAGTCACACATCACAGAGCAGTTTCTAAGAAAGCTTCTTTCCAGATTTCATCTGAGGATATTTCCTTTTTCACCATAGCCCTCTATGGGCTTCCAAATATCACTTTGCCAATTCCACAAGAACTGTCTTAGCGAAAGGCTTCTTGAGGGGAAAGCTGTAACTCTGTGAGATGATTTCACAGAACACAAAGAAGTTTCTCAGAAAGCTTCTTTCTCTTTGTTATCGGAGAATATTACCTTTGGCCCTATAGTCTTCAAAGGGATCCGAAATATCTGTTCTCAGATTCCACAGAAATAAGGCTAGCAAAGAGATCCACGAAATACAGATGTAACTCTGTGAGATGAATGAAGAGAACACTAAGCAGTTTCTCAGAAAGCTTCTTTCCAGAATTCATCTGAGGATATTTCCTTTTTCACCATAGCCCTCTATGGGCTTCCAAATATCACTTTGCCAATTCCACAAGAACTGTCTTAGCGAAAGGCTTCTTGAGGGGAAAGCTGTAACTCTGTGAGCTGATTACACAGAACACAAAGAAGTTTCTCAGAAAGCTTCTTTCCCTCTGTTATCGGAGGATATTTCCTTTGGCCCTATAGTCTTCAAAGGGATCCGAAATATCTGTTCTCAGATTCCACAGAAATAAGGCTAGCAAAGAGATCCACGAAATACAGATGTAACTCTGTGAGTGGAAGTTACACATCACAGAGCAGTTTCTCAGAAAGCTTCTTTCCAGATTTCATCTGAGGATATTTCCTTTTTCACCATAGCCCTCTATGGGCTTCCAAATATCACTTTGCCAATTCCACAAGAACTCTCTTAGCGAAAGGCTTCTTGAGGGCAAAGCTGTAACTCTGTGAGATGATTTCACTGAACACAAAGAAGATTCTCAGAAAGCTTCTTTCCCTTTGTTATCGGAGGATATTTCCTTTGTCCCTATAGTCTTCAAAGGGATCCGAAATATCTGTTCTCAGATTCCACAGAAATAAGGCTAGCAAAGAGATCCACGAAATACAGATGTAACTCTGTGATATAAATGAACAGAACACTAAGCAGTTTCTCAGAAAGCTTCTTTCCAGATTTCATCTGAGGATACTTACTTTTTCACCATAACCCTCTATGGGCTTCCAAATATCACTTTGCCAATTCCACAAGAACTGTCTTAGCGAAAGACTTCTTGAGGGGAAAGCTGTAACTCTGTGAGATGATTTCACAGAACACAAAGAAGTTTCTCAGAAAGCTTCCTTCTCTTTGTTATCGGAGGATATTTCCTTTGGCCCTATAGTCTTCAAAGGGATCCGAAATATCTGTTCTCAGATTCCACAGAAATAAGGCTAGCAAAGAGATCCACGAAATACAGATGTAACTCTGTGAGTGGAAGTCACACATCACAGAACAGTTTCTCAGAAAACTTGTTTCCAGATTTCATCTGAGGATATTTCCTTTTTCACCATAGCCCTCTATGGGCTTCCAAATATCACTTTGCAAATTCCACAAGAACTGTCTTAGCGAAAGGCTTCTTGAGGGGAAAGCTGTAACTCTGTGAGATGATTTCACAGAACACAAAGAAGTTTCTCAGAAAGCTTCCTTCTCTTTGTTATCGGAGGATATTTCCTTTGGCCCTATAGTCTTCAAAGGGATCCGAAATATCTGTTCTCAGATTCCACAGAAATAAGGCTAGCAAAGAGATCCACGAAATACAGATGTAACTCTGTGAGATGAATGAAGAGAACACTAAGCAGTTTCTCAGAAAGCTTCTTTCCAGATTTCATCTGAGGATATTTCCTTTTTCACCATAGACCTTTAAGGGCTTCCAAATATCACTTTGCCAATTCCACAAGAACTGTCTTAGCGAAAGGCTTCTTGAGGGGAAAGCTGTAACTCTGTGAGATGATTTCACAGAACACAAAGAAGTTTCTCAGAAAGCTTCCTTCTCTTTGTTATCGGAGGATATTTCCTTTGGCCCTATAGTCTTCAAAGGGATCCGAAATATCTGTTCTCAGATTCCACAGAAATAAGGCTAGCAAAGAGATCCACGAAATACAGATGTAACTCTGTGAGTGGAAGTCACACATCACAGAACAGTTTCTCAGAAAGCTTCTTTCCAGATTTCATCTGAGGATATTTCCTTTTTCACCATAGCCCTCTATGGGCTTCCAAATATCACTTTGCGAATTCCACAAGAACTGTCTTAGCTAAAGGCTTCTTGAGGGGAAAGCTGTAACTCTGTGAGATGATTTCACAGAACACAAAGAAGTTTCTCAGAAAGCTTCCTTCTCTTTGTTATCGGAGGATATTTCCTTTGGCCCTATAGTCTTCAAAGGGATCCGAAATATCTGTTCTCAGATTCCACAGAAATAAGGCTAGCAAAGAGATCCACGAAATACAGATGTAACTCTGAGAGATGAATGAACAGAACACTAAGCAGTTTCTCAGAAAGCTTCTTTCCAGATTTCATCTGAGGATATTTCCTTTTTCACCATAGCCCTCTATGGGCTTCCAAATATCACTTTGCCAATTCCACAAGAACTGTCTTAGCGAAAGGCTTCTTGAGGGGAAAGCTGTAACTCTGTGAGATGATTTCACAGAACACAAAGAAGTTTCTCAGAAAGCTTCCTTCTCTTTGTTATCGGAGGATATTTCCTTTGGCCCTATAGTCTTCAAACGGATCCGAAATATCTGTTCTCAGATTCCACAGAAATAAGGCTAGCAAAGAGATCCACGAAATAAAGATGTAACTCTGTGAGATGAATGAAGAGAACACTAAGCAGTTTTTCAGAAATCTTCTTTCCAGATTTCATCTGAGGATATTTCCTTTTTCACCATAGCCCTTTATGGGCTGCCAAATATCACTTTGCCAATTCCACAAGAACTGTCTTAGCGAAAGGCTTCTTGAGGGGAAAGTTGTAACTCTGTGAGATGATTTCACTGAACACAAAGAAGTTTCTCTGAAAGCTTCCTTCTGTTTGTTATCGGAGGATATTTCCTTTGGCCCTGTAGTCTTATAAGGGATCCGAAATATCTTTTCTCAGATTCCACAGAAATAAGGCTAGCAAAGAGATCCACGAAATACAGATGTAACTCTGAGAAAAGAATGAACAGAACACTAAGCAGTTTCTCAGAAAACTTCTTTCCAGATTTCATCTGAGGATATTTCCTTTTTCACCATAGCCCTCTATGGGCTTCCAAATATCACTTTGCCAATTCCACAAGAACTGTCTTAGCGAAAGCCTTCTTCAGGGGAAAGCTGTAACTCTGTGAGATGATTTCACTGAACACAAAGAAGTTTCTCAGAAAGCTTCTTTCCCTTTGTTTTCGGAGGATATTTCCTTTGTCCCTATAGTTTTCAAAGGGATCCGAAATATCTGTTCTCAGATTCCACAGAAATAAGGCTAGCAAAGAGATCCACGAAATACAGATGTAACTCTGTGATATGAATGAACAGAACACTAAGCAGTTTCTCAGAAAGCTTCTTTCCAGATTTCATCGGAGGATACTTACTTTTTCACCATAGCCCTCTATGGGCTTCAAAATATCACTTTGCCAATTCCACAAGAACTGTCTTAGCGAAAGGCTTCTTGAGGGGAAAGCTGTAACTCTGTGAGATGATTTCACAGAACACAAAGAAGTTTCTCAGAAAGCTTCCTTCTCTTTGTTATCGGAGGATATTTCCTTTGGTCCTACAGTCTTCAAAGGGATCCGAAATATCTGTTCTCAGATTCCACAGAAATAAGGCTAGCAAAGAGATCCACGAAATACAGATGTAACTCTGTGAGTGGAAGTCACACATCACAGAGCAGTTTCTCAGAAATCTTCTTTCCAGATTTCATCTGAGGATATTTCCTTTTTCACCATAGCCCTTTATGGGCTGCCAAAGATCACTTTGCCAATTCCACAAGAACTATCTTAGCGAAAGGCTTCTTGAGGGGAAAGCTGAAACTCTGTGAGATGATTTCACAGAACACCAAGAAGTTTCTCAGAAAGCTTCCTTCTCTTTGTTATCGGAGGATATTTCCTTTGGCCCTGTAGTCTTATAAGGGATCCGAAATATCTGTTCTCAGATTCCACAGAAATAAGGCTAGCAAAGAGATCCACGAAATACAGATGTAACTCGGAGAGATGAATGAACAGAACACTAAGCAGTTTCTCAGAAAGCTTCTTTCCAGATTTCATCTGAGGATATTTCCTTTTTCACCATAGCCCTCTATGGGCTTCCAAATATCACTTTGCCAATTCCACAAGAACTGTCTTAGCGAAAGGCTTCTTGAGGGGAAAGTTGTAACTCTGTGAGATGATTTCACAGAACACAAAGAAGTTTCTCAGAAAGCTTCCTTCTCTTTGTTATCGGAGGATATTTCCTTTGGCCCTATAGTCTTCAAAGGGATCCGAATTATCTGTTCTCAGATTCCACAGAAATAAGGCTAGCAAAGAGATCCACGAAATACAGATGTAACTCTGTGAGATGAATGAAGAGAACACTAAGCAGTTTCTCCGAAAGCTTCTTTCCAGATTTCATCTGAGGATATTTCCTTTTTCACCATATCCCTTTATGGGCTGCCAAATATCACTTTGCCAATTCCACAAGAACTGTCTTAGCGAAAGGCTTCTTGAGGGGAAAGCTGTAACTCTGTGAGATGATTTCACAGAACACAAAGAAGTTTCTCAGAAAGCTTCTTTCTCTTTGTTATCAGAGGATATTTCCTTTGGCCCTATAGTCTTCAAAGGGATCCGAAATATCTGTTCTCAGATTCCACAGAAATAAGGCTAGCAAAGAGATCCACGAAATACAGATGTAACTCTGTGAGATGAATGAACAGAACACTAAGCAGTTTCTCAGAAAGCTTCTTTCCAGATTTTATGTGAGGATATTTCCTTTTTCACCGTAGCCCTCTACGGGCTTGCAAACATCACTTTGCCAATTCCACAAGAACTGTCTTAGCGAAAGGCTTCTTGAGGGGAAAGCTGTAACTCTGTGAGATGATTTCACAGAACACAAAGAAGTTTCTCAGAAAGCTTCCTTCTCTTTGTTATCGGAGGATATTTCCTTTGGCCCTATAGTCTTCAAAGGGATCCGAAATATCTGTTCTCAGATTCCACAGAAATAAGGCTAGCAAAGAGATCCACGAAATACAGATGTAACTCTGTGAGTGGAAGTCACACATCACAGAACAGTTTCTCAGAAAGCTTCTTTCCAGATTTCATCTGAGGATATTTCCTTTTTCACCATAGCCCTCTATGGGCTTCCAAATATCACTTTGCCAATTCCACAAGAACTGTCTTAGCGAAAGGCTTCTTGAGGGGAAAGCTGTAACTCTGTGAGATGATTTCACTGAACACAAAGAAGTTTCTCAGAAAGCTTCCTTCTCTTTGTTATCGGAGGATATTTCCTTTGGCCCTATAGTCTTCAAAGGGATGCGAAATATCTGTTCTCAGATTCCACAGAAATAAGGCTAGCAAAGAGATCCACGAAATACAGATGTAACTCTGAGAGATGAATGAACAGAACACTAAGCAGTTTCTCAGAAAGCTTCTTTCCAGATTTCATCTGAGGATATTTCCTTTTTCACCATAGCCCTCTATGGGCTTCCAAATATCACTTTGCCAATTCCACAAGAACTGTCTTAGCGAAAGGCTTCTTGAGGGGAAAGCTGTAACTCTGTGAGATGATTTCACAGAACACAAAGAAGTTTCTCAGAAAGCTTCCTTCTCTTTGTTATCGGAGGATATTTCCTTTGGCCCTATAGTCTTCAAACGGATCCGAAATATCTGTTCTCAGATTCCACAGAAATAAGGCTAGCAAAGAGATCCACGAAATAAAGATGTAACTCTGTGAGATGAATGAAGAGAACACTAAGCAGTTTTTCAGAAATCTTCTTTCCAGATTTCATCTGAGGATATTTCCTTTTTCACCATAGCCCTTTATGGGCTGCCAAATATCAATTTGCCAATTCCACAAGAACTGTCTTAGCGAAAGGCTTCTTGAGGGGAAAGTTGTAACTCTGTGAGATGATTTCACAGAACACAAAGAAGTTTCTCTGAAAGCTTCCTTCTGTTTGTTATCGGAGGATATTTCCTTTGGCCCTGTAGTCTTATAAGGGATCCGAAATATCTTTTCTCAGATTCCACAGAAATAAGGCTAGCAAAGAGATCCACGAAATACAGATGTAACTCTGAGAAAAGAATGAACAGAACACTAAGCAGTTTCTCAGAAAACTTCTTTCCAGATTTCATCTGAGGATATTTCCTTTTTCACCATAGCCCTCTATGGGCTTCCAAATATCACTTTGCCAATTCCACAAGAACTGTCTTAGCGAAAGCCTTCTTCAGGGGAAAGCTGTAACTCTGTGAGATGATTTCACTGAACACAAAGAAGTTTCTCAGAAAGCTTCTTTCCCTTTGTTTTCGGAGGATATTTCCTTTGTCCCTATAGTTTTCAAAGGGATCCGAAATATCTGTTCTCAGATTCCACAGAAATAAGGCTAGCAAAGAGATCCACGAAATACAGATGTAACTCTGTGATATGAATGAACAGAACACTAAGCAGTTTCTCAGAAAGCTTCTTTCCAGATTTCATCTGAGGATACTTACTTTTTCACCATAGCCCTCTATGGGCTTCAAAATATCACTTTGCCAATTCCACAAGAACTGTCTTAGCGAAAGGCTTCTTGAGGGGAAAGCTGTAACTCTGTGAGATGATTTCACAGAACACAAAGAAGTTTCTCAGAAAGCTTCCTTCTCTTTGTTATCGGAAGATATTTCCTTTGGTCCTACAGTCTTCAAAGGGATCCGAAATATCTGTTCTCAGATTCCACAGAAATAAGGCTAGCAAAGAGATCCACGAAATACAGATGTAACTCTGTGAGTGGAAGTCACACATCACAGAGCAGTTTCTCAGAAATCTTCTTTCCAGATTTCATCTGAGGATATTTCCTTTTTCACCATAGCCCTTTATGGGCTGCCAAAGATCACTTTGCCAATTCCACAAGAACTATCTTAGCGAAAGGCTTCTTGAGGGGAAAGCTGAAACTCTGTGAGATGATTTCACAGAACACCAAGAAGTTTCTCAGAAAGCTTCCTTCTCTTTGTTATCGGAGGATATTTCCTTTGGCCCTGTAGTCTTATAAGGGATCCGAAATATCTGTTCTCAGATTCCACAGAAATAAGGCTAGCAAAGAGATCCACGAAATACAGATGTAACTCGGAGAGATGAATGAACAGAACACTAAGCAGTTTCTCAGAAAGCTTCTTTCCAGATTTCATCTGAGGATATTTCCTTTTTCACCATAGCCCTCTATGGGCTTCCAAATATCACTTTGCCAATTCCACAAGAACTGTCTTAGCGAAAGGCTTCTTGAGGGGAAAGTTGTAACTCTGTGAGATGATTTCACAGAACACAAAGAAGTTTCTCAGAAAGCTTCCTTCTCTTTGTTATCGGAGGATATTTCCTTTGGCCCTATAGTCTTCAAAGGGATCCGAATTATCTGTTCTCAGATTCCACAGAAATAAGGCTAGCAAAGAGATCCACGAAATACAGATGTAACTCTGTGAGATGAATGAAGAGAACACTAAGCAGTTTCTCCGAAAGCTTCTTTCCAGATTTCATCTGAGGATATTTCCTTTTTCACCATATCCCTTTATGGGCTGCCAAATATCACTTTGCCAATTCCACAAGAACTGTCTTAGCGAAAGGCTTCTTGAGGGGAAAGCTGTAACTCTGTGAGATGATTTCACAGAACACAAAGAAGTTTCTCAGAAAGCTTCTTTCTCTTTGTTATCAGAGGATATTTCCTTTGGCCCTATAGTCTTCAAAGGGATCCGAAATATCTGTTCTCAGATTCCACAGAAATAAGGCTAGCAAAGAGATCCACGAAATACAGATGTAACTCTGTGAGTGGACGTCACACATCACAGAACAGTTTCTCAGAAAGCTTCTTTCCAGATTTCATCTGAGGATATTTCCTTTTCAACCATAGCCCTCTATGGGCTTCCAAATATCACTTTGCCAATTCCACAAGAACTGTCTTAGCGAAAGGCTTCTTGAGGGGAAAGCTGTAACTCTGTGAGATGATTTCACAGAACACAAAGAAGTTTCTAAGAAACCTTCCTTCTCTTTGTTATCGGAGGATATTTCCTTTGGCCCTATAGTCTTCAAAGGGATCCGAAATATCTGTTCTCAGATTCCACAGAAATAAGGCTAGCAAAGAGATCCACGAAATACAGATGTAACTCTGTGAGATGAATGAAGAGAACACTAAGCAGTTTCTCAGAAAGCTTCTTTCCAGATTTCATCTGAGGATATTTCCTTTTTCACCATAGCCCTTTATGGGATGCCAAAAATCACTTTGCCAATTCCACAAGAACTGTCGTAGCGAAAGGCTTCTTGAGGGGAAAGCTGTAACTCTGTGAGATGATTTCACAGAACACAAAGAACTTTCTCAGAAAGCTTCCTTCTCTTTGTTATCGGAGGATATTTCCTTTGGCCCTATAGTCTTCAAAGGGATCCGAAATATCTGCTCTCAGATTCCACAGAAATAAGGCTAGCAAAGAGATCCACGAAATACAGATGTAACTCTGAGAGATGAATGAACAGAACACTAAGCAGTTTCTCAGAAAGCTTCTTTCCAGATTTCATCTGAGGATATTTCCTTTTTCACCATAGCCCTCTATGGGCTTCCAAATATCACTTTGCCAATTCCACAAGAACTGTCTTAGCGAAAGGCTTCTTGAGGGGAAAGCTGTAACTCTGTGAGATGATTTCACAGAACACAAAGAAGTTTCTCAGAAAGATTCCTTCTCTTTGTTATCGGAGGATATTTCCTTTGGCCCTATAGTCTTCAAAGGGAACCGAAATATCTGTTCTCAGATTCCACAGAAATAAGGCTAGCAAAGAGATCCACGAAATACAGATGTAACTCTGTGAGTGGAAGTCACACATCACAGAGCAGTTTCTAAGAAAGCTTCTTTCGAGATTTCATCTGAGGATATTTCCTTTTTCACCATAGCCCTCTATGGGCTTCCAAATATCACTTTGCCAATTCCACAAGAACTGTCTTAGCGAAAGGCTTCTTGAGGGGAAAGCTATAACTCTGTGAGATGATTTCACAGAACACAAAGAAGTTTCTCAGAAAGCTTCCTTCTCTTTGTTATCGGAGGATATTTCCTTTGGCCCTATAGTCTTCAAAGGGATCCGAAATATCTGTTCTCAGATTCCACAGAAATAAGGCTAGCAAAGAGATCCACGAAATACAGATGTAACTCTGTGAGATGAATGAAGAGAACACTAAGCAGTTTCTCAGAAAGCTTCTTTCCAGATTTCATCTGAGGATATTTCCTTTTTCACCATAGACCTTTATGGGCTGCCAAATATCACTTTGCCAATTCTACAAGAACTGTCTTAGCGAAAGGCTTCTTGAGGGGAAAGCTGTAACTCTGTGAGATGATTTCACAGAATACAAAGAAGTTTCTCAGAAAGCTTCCTTCTCTTTGTTATCGGAGGATATTTCCTTTGGCCCTACAGTCTTCAAAGGGATCCGAAATATCTGTTCTCAGATTCCACAGAAATAAGGCTAGCAAAGAGATCCACGAAATACAGATGTAACTCTGTGAGTGGACGTCACACATTCCAGAACAGTTTCGCAGAAAGCTTCTTTCCAGATTTCATCTGAGGATATTTCCTTTTCAACCATAGCCCTCTATGGGCTTCCAAATATCACTTTGCCAATTCCACAAGAACTGTCTTAGCGAAAGGCTTCTTGAGGGGAAAGCTGTAACTCTGTGAGATGATTTCACAGAACACAAAGAAGTTTCTCAGAAACCTTCCTTCTCTTTGTTATCGGAGGATATTTCCTTTGGCCCTATAGTCTTCAAAGGGATCCGAAATATCTGTTCTCAGATTCCACAGAAATAAGGCTAGCAAAGAGATCCACGAAATAAAGATGTAACTCTGTGAGATGAATGAAGAGAACACTAAGCAGTTTCTCAGAAAGCTTCTTTCCAGATTTCATCTGAGGATATTTCCTTTTTCACCATAGCCCTTTATGGGATGCCAAAAATCACTTTGCCAATTCCACAAGAACTGTCGTAGCGAAAGGCTTCTTGAGGGGAAAGCTGTAACTCTGTGAGATGATTTCACAGAACACAAAGAACTTTCTCAGAAAGCTTCCTTCTCTTTGTTATCGGAGGATATTTCCTTTGGCCCTATAGTCTTCAAAGGGATCCGAAATATCTGCTCTCAGATTCCACAGAAATAAGGCTAGCAAAGAGATCCACGAAATACAGATGTAACTCTGAGAGATGAATGAACAGAACACTAAGCAGTTTCTCAGAAAGCTTCTTTCCAGATTTCATCTGAGGATATATCCTTTTTCACCATAGCCCTCTATGGGCTTCCAAATATCACTTTGCCAATTCCACAAGAACTGTCTTAGCGAAAGGCTTCTTGAGGGGAAAGCTGTAACTCTGTGAGATGATTTCACAGAACACAAAGAAGTTTCTCAGAAAGATTCCTTCTCTTTGTTATTGGAGGATATTTCCTTTGGCCCTATAGTCTTCAAAGGGAACCGAAATATCTGTTCTCAGATTCCACAGAAATAAGGCTAGCAAAGAGATCCACGAAATACAGATGTAACTCTGTGAGTGGAAGTTACACATCACAGAGCAGTTTCTAGAAAGCTTCTTTCCAGATTTCATCTGAGGATATTTCCTTTTTCACCATAGCCCTCTATGGGCTTCCAAATATCACTTTGCCAATTCCACAAGAACTCTCTTAGCGAAAGGCTTCTTGAGGGGAAAGCTGTAACTCTGTGAGATGATTTCACTGAACACAAAGAAGTTTCTCAGAAAGCTTCTTTCCCTTTGTTATCGGAGGATATTTCCTTTGTCCCTATAGTCTTCAAAGGGATCCGAAATATCTGTTCTCAGATTCCACAGAAATAAGGCTAGCAAAGAGATCCACGAAATACAGATGTAACTCTGAGAGATGAATGAACAGAACACTAAGCAGTTTCTCAGAAAGCTTCTTTCCAGATTTCATCTGAGGATATTTCCTTTTTCACCATAGCCCTCTATGGGCTTCCAAATATCACTTTGCCAATTCCACAAGAACTGTCTTAGCGAAAGGCTTCTTGAGGGGAAAGCTGTAACTCTGTGAGATGATTTCACAGAACACAAAGAAGTTTCTCAGAAAGCTTCCTTCTCTTTGTTATCGGAGGATATTTCCTTTGGCCCTATAGTCTTCAAACGGATCCGAAATATCTGTTCTCAGATTCCACAGAAATAAGGCTAGCAAAGAGATCCACGAAATAAAGATGTAACTCTGTGAGATGAATGAAGAGAACACTAAGCAGTTTTTCAGAAATCTTCTTTCCAGATTTCATCTGAGGATATTTCCTTTTTCACCATAGCCCTTTATGGGCTGCCAAATATCACTTTGCCAATTCCACAAGAACTGTCTTAGCGAAAGGCTTCTTGAGGGGAAAGTTGTAACTCTGTGAGATGATTTCACTGAACACAAAGAAGTTTCTCTGAAAGCTTCCTTCTGTTTGTTATCGGAGGATATTTCCTTTGGCCCTGTAGTCTTATAAGGGATCCGAAATATCTTTTCTCAGATTCCACAGAAATAAGGCTAGCAAAGAGATCCACGAAATACAGATGTAACTCTGAGAAAAGAATGAACAGAACACTAAGCAGTTTCTCAGAAAACTTCTTTCCAGATTTCATCTGAGGATATTTCCTTTTTCACCATAGCCCTCTATGGGCTTCCAAATATCACTTTGCCAATTCCACAAGAACTGTCTTAGCGAAAGCCTTCTTCAGGGGAAAGCTGTAACTCTGTGAGATGATTTCACTGAACACAAAGAAGTTTCTCAGAAAGCTTCTTTCCCTTTGTTTTCGGAGGATATTTCCTTTGTCCCTATAGTTTTCAAAGGGATCCGAAATATCTGTTCTCAGATTCCACAGAAATAAGGCTAGCAAAGAGATCCACGAAATACAGATGTAACTCTGTGATATGAATGAACAGAACACTAAGCAGTTTCTCAGAAAGCTTCTTTCCAGATTTCATCGGAGGATACTTACTTTTTCACCATAGCCCTCTATGGGCTTCAAAATATCACTTTGCCAATTCCACAAGAACTGTCTTAGCGAAAGGCTTCTTGAGGGGAAAGCTGTAACTCTGTGAGATGATTTCACAGAACACAAAGAAGTTTCTCAGAAAGCTTCCTTCTCTTTGTTATCGGAGGATATTTCCTTTGGTCCTACAGTCTTCAAAGGGATCCGAAATATCTGTTCTCAGATTCCACAGAAATAAGGCTAGCAAAGAGATCCACGAAATACAGATGTAACTCTGTGAGTGGAAGTCACACATCACAGAGCAGTTTCTCAGAAATCTTCTTTCCAGATTTCATCTGAGGATATTTCCTTTTTCACCATAGCCCTTTATGGGCTGCCAAAGATCACTTTGCCAATTCCACAAGAACTATCTTAGCGAAAGGCTTCTTGAGGGGAAAGCTGAAACTCTGTGAGATGATTTCACAGAACACCAAGAAGTTTCTCAGAAAGCTTCCTTCTCTTTGTTATCGGAGGATATTTCCTTTGGCCCTGTAGTCTTATAAGGGATCCGAAATATCTGTTCTCAGATTCCACAGAAATAAGGCTAGCAAAGAGATCCACGAAATACAGATGTAACTCGGAGAGATGAATGAACAGAACACTAAGCAGTTTCTCAGAAAGCTTCTTTCCAGATTTCATCTGAGGATATTTCCTTTTTCACCATAGCCCTCTATGGGCTTCCAAATATCACTTTGCCAATTCCACAAGAACTGTCTTAGCGAAAGGCTTCTTGAGGGGAAAGTTGTAACTCTGTGAGATGATTTCACAGAACACAAAGAAGTTTCTCAGAAAGCTTCCTTCTCTTTGTTATCGGAGGATATTTCCTTTGGCCCTATAGTCTTCAAAGGGATCCGAATTATCTGTTCTCAGATTCCACAGAAATAAGGCTAGCAAAGAGATCCACGAAATACAGATGTAACTCTGTGAGATGAATGAAGAGAACACTAAGCAGTTTCTCCGAAAGCTTCTTTCCAGATTTCATCTGAGGATATTTCCTTTTTCACCATATCCCTTTATGGGCTGCCAAATATCACTTTGCCAATTCCACAAGAACTGTCTTAGCGAAAGGCTTCTTGAGGGGAAAGCTGTAACTCTGTGAGATGATTTCACAGAACACAAAGAAGTTTCTCAGAAAGCTTCTTTCTCTTTGTTATCAGAGGATATTTCCTTTGGCCCTATAGTCTTCAAAGGGATCCGAAATATCTGTTCTCAGATTCCACAGAAATAAGGCTAGCAAAGAGATCCACGAAATACAGATGTAACTCTGTGAGATGAATGAACAGAACACTAAGCAGTTTCTCAGAAAGCTTCTTTCCAGATTTTATGTGAGGATATTTCCTTTTTCACCGTAGCCCTCTACGGGCTTGCAAACATCACTTTGCCAATTCCACAAGAACTGTCTTAGCGAAAGGCTTCTTGAGGGGAAAGCTGTAACTCTGTGAGATGATTTCACAGAACACAAAGAAGTTTCTCAGAAAGCTTCCTTCTCTTTGTTATCGGAGGATATTTCCTTTGGCCCTATAGTCTTCAAAGGGATCCGAAATATCTGTTCTCAGATTCCACAGAAATAAGGCTAGCAAAGAGATCCACGAAATACAGATGTAACTCTGTGAGTGGAAGTCACACATCACAGAACAGTTTCTCAGAAAGCTTCTTTCCAGATTTCATCTGAGGATATTTCCTTTTTCACCATAGCCCTCTATGGGCTTCCAAATATCACTTTGCCAATTCCACAAGAACTGTCTTAGCGAAAGGCTTCTTGAGGGGAAAGCTGTAACTCTGTGAGATGATTTCACTGAACACAAAGAAGTTTCTCAGAAAGCTTCCTTCTCTTTGTTATCGGAGGATATTTCCTTTGGCCCTATAGTCTTCAAAGGGATGCGAAATATCTGTTCTCAGATTCCACAGAAATAAGGCTAGCAAAGAGATCCACGAAATACAGATGTAACTCTGAGAGATGAATGAACAGAACACTAAGCAGTTTCTCAGAAAGCTTCTTTCCAGATTTCATCTGAGGATATTTCCTTTTTCACCATAGCCCTCTATGGGCTTCCAAATATCACTTTGCCAATTCCACAAGAACTGTCTTAGCGAAAGGCTTCTTGAGGGGAAAGCTGTAACTCTGTGAGATGATTTCACAGAACACAAAGAAGTTTCTCAGAAAGCTTCCTTCTCTTTGTTATCGGAGGATATTTCCTTTGGCCCTATAGTCTTCAAACGGATCCGAAATATCTGTTCTCAGATTCCACAGAAATAAGGCTAGCAAAGAGATCCACGAAATAAAGATGTAACTCTGTGAGATGAATGAAGAGAACACTAAGCAGTTTTTCAGAAATCTTCTTTCCAGATTTCATCTGAGGATATTTCCTTTTTCACCATAGCCCTTTATGGGCTGCCAAATATCAATTTGCCAATTCCACAAGAACTGTCTTAGCGAAAGGCTTCTTGAGGGGAAAGTTGTAACTCTGTGAGATGATTTCACAGAACACAAAGAAGTTTCTCTGAAAGCTTCCTTCTGTTTGTTATCGGAGGATATTTCCTTTGGCCCTGTAGTCTTATAAGGGATCCGAAATATCTTTTCTCAGATTCCACAGAAATAAGGCTAGCAAAGAGATCCACGAAATACAGATGTAACTCTGAGAAAAGAATGAACAGAACACTAAGCAGTTTCTCAGAAAACTTCTTTCCAGATTTCATCTGAGGATATTTCCTTTTTCACCATAGCCCTCTATGGGCTTCCAAATATCACTTTGCCAATTCCACAAGAACTGTCTTAGCGAAAGCCTTCTTCAGGGGAAAGCTGTAACTCTGTGAGATGATTTCACTGAACACAAAGAAGTTTCTCAGAAAGCTTCTTTCCCTTTGTTTTCGGAGGATATTTCCTTTGTCCCTATAGTTTTCAAAGGGATCCGAAATATCTGTTCTCAGATTCCACAGAAATAAGGCTAGCAAAGAGATCCACGAAATACAGATGTAACTCTGTGATATGAATGAACAGAACACTAAGCAGTTTCTCAGAAAGCTTCTTTCCAGATTTCATCTGAGGATACTTACTTTTTCACCATAGCCCTCTATGGGCTTCAAAATATCACTTTGCCAATTCCACAAGAACTGTCTTAGCGAAAGGCTTCTTGAGGGGAAAGCTGTAACTCTGTGAGATGATTTCACAGAACACAAAGAAGTTTCTCAGAAAGCTTCCTTCTCTTTGTTATCGGAAGATATTTCCTTTGGTCCTACAGTCTTCAAAGGGATCCGAAATATCTGTTCTCAGATTCCACAGAAATAAGGCTAGCAAAGAGATCCACGAAATACAGATGTAACTCTGTGAGTGGAAGTCACACATCACAGAGCAGTTTCTCAGAAATCTTCTTTCCAGATTTCATCTGAGGATATTTCCTTTTTCACCATAGCCCTTTATGGGCTGCCAAAGATCACTTTGCCAATTCCACAAGAACTATCTTAGCGAAAGGCTTCTTGAGGGGAAAGCTGAAACTCTGTGAGATGATTTCACAGAACACCAAGAAGTTTCTCAGAAAGCTTCCTTCTCTTTGTTATCGGAGGATATTTCCTTTGGCCCTGTAGTCTTATAAGGGATCCGAAATATCTGTTCTCAGATTCCACAGAAATAAGGCTAGCAAAGAGATCCACGAAATACAGATGTAACTCGGAGAGATGAATGAACAGAACACTAAGCAGTTTCTCAGAAAGCTTCTTTCCAGATTTCATCTGAGGATATTTCCTTTTTCACCATAGCCCTCTATGGGCTTCCAAATATCACTTTGCCAATTCCACAAGAACTGTCTTAGCGAAAGGCTTCTTGAGGGGAAAGTTGTAACTCTGTGAGATGATTTCACAGAACACAAAGAAGTTTCTCAGAAAGCTTCCTTCTCTTTGTTATCGGAGGATATTTCCTTTGGCCCTATAGTCTTCAAAGGGATCCGAATTATCTGTTCTCAGATTCCACAGAAATAAGGCTAGCAAAGAGATCCACGAAATACAGATGTAACTCTGTGAGATGAATGAAGAGAACACTAAGCAGTTTCTCCGAAAGCTTCTTTCCAGATTTCATCTGAGGATATTTCCTTTTTCACCATATCCCTTTATGGGCTGCCAAATATCACTTTGCCAATTCCACAAGAACTGTCTTAGCGAAAGGCTTCTTGAGGGGAAAGCTGTAACTCTGTGAGATGATTTCACAGAACACAAAGAAGTTTCTCAGAAAGCTTCTTTCTCTTTGTTATCAGAGGATATTTCCTTTGGCCCTATAGTCTTCAAAGGGATCCGAAATATCTGTTCTCAGATTCCACAGAAATAAGGCTAGCAAAGAGATCCACGAAATACAGATGTAACTCTGTGAGTGGACGTCACACATCACAGAACAGTTTCTCAGAAAGCTTCTTTCCAGATTTCATCTGAGGATATTTCCTTTTCAACCATAGCCCTCTATGGGCTTCCAAATATCACTTTGCCAATTCCACAAGAACTGTCTTAGCGAAAGGCTTCTTGAGGGGAAAGCTGTAACTCTGTGAGATGATTTCACAGAACACAAAGAAGTTTCTAAGAAACCTTCCTTCTCTTTGTTATCGGAGGATATTTCCTTTGGCCCTATAGTCTTCAAAGGGATCCGAAATATCTGTTCTCAGATTCCACAGAAATAAGGCTAGCAAAGAGATCCACGAAATACAGATGTAACTCTGTGAGATGAATGAAGAGAACACTAAGCAGTTTCTCAGAAAGCTTCTTTCCAGATTTCATCTGAGGATATTTCCTTTTTCACCATAGCCCTTTATGGGATGCCAAAAATCACTTTGCCAATTCCACAAGAACTGTCGTAGCGAAAGGCTTCTTGAGGGGAAAGCTGTAACTCTGTGAGATGATTTCACAGAACACAAAGAACTTTCTCAGAAAGCTTCCTTCTCTTTGTTATCGGAGGATATTTCCTTTGGCCCTATAGTCTTCAAAGGGATCCGAAATATCTGCTCTCAGATTCCACAGAAATAAGGCTAGCAAAGAGATCCACGAAATACAGATGTAACTCTGAGAGATGAATGAACAGAACACTAAGCAGTTTCTCAGAAAGCTTCTTTCCAGATTTCATCTGAGGATATTTCCTTTTTCACCATAGCCCTCTATGGGCTTCCAAATATCACTTTGCCAATTCCACAAGAACTGTCTTAGCGAAAGGCTTCTTGAGGGGAAAGCTGTAACTCTGTGAGATGATTTCACAGAACACAAAGAAGTTTCTCAGAAAGATTCCTTCTCTTTGTTATCGGAGGATATTTCCTTTGGCCCTATAGTCTTCAAAGGGAACCGAAATATCTGTTCTCAGATTCCACAGAAATAAGGCTAGCAAAGAGATCCACGAAATACAGATGTAACTCTGTGAGTGGAAGTCACACATCACAGAGCAGTTTCTAAGAAAGCTTCTTTCGAGATTTCATCTGAGGATATTTCCTTTTTCACCATAGCCCTCTATGGGCTTCCAAATATCACTTTGCCAATTCCACAAGAACTGTCTTAGCGAAAGGCTTCTTGAGGGGAAAGCTATAACTCTGTGAGATGATTTCACAGAACACAAAGAAGTTTCTCAGAAAGCTTCCTTCTCTTTGTTATCGGAGGATATTTCCTTTGGCCCTATAGTCTTCAAAGGGATCCGAAATATCTGTTCTCAGATTCCACAGAAATAAGGCTAGCAAAGAGATCCACGAAATACAGATGTAACTCTGTGAGATGAATGAAGAGAACACTAAGCAGTTTCTCAGAAAGCTTCTTTCCAGATTTCATCTGAGGATATTTCCTTTTTCACCATAGACCTTTATGGGCTGCCAAATATCACTTTGCCAATTCTACAAGAACTGTCTTAGCGAAAGGCTTCTTGAGGGGAAAGCTGTAACTCTGTGAGATGATTTCACAGAATACAAAGAAGTTTCTCAGAAAGCTTCCTTCTCTTTGTTATCGGAGGATATTTCCTTTGGCCCTACAGTCTTCAAAGGGATCCGAAATATCTGTTCTCAGATTCCACAGAAATAAGGCTAGCAAAGAGATCCACGAAATACAGATGTAACTCTGTGAGTGGACGTCACACATTCCAGAACAGTTTCGCAGAAAGCTTCTTTCCAGATTTCATCTGAGGATATTTCCTTTTCAACCATAGCCCTCTATGGGCTTCCAAATATCACTTTGCCAATTCCACAAGAACTGTCTTAGCGAAAGGCTTCTTGAGGGGAAAGCTGTAACTCTGTGAGATGATTTCACAGAACACAAAGAAGTTTCTCAGAAACCTTCCTTCTCTTTGTTATCGGAGGATATTTCCTTTGGCCCTATAGTCTTCAAAGGGATCCGAAATATCTGTTCTCAGATTCCACAGAAATAAGGCTAGCAAAGAGATCCACGAAATAAAGATGTAACTCTGTGAGATGAATGAAGAGAACACTAAGCAGTTTCTCAGAAAGCTTCTTTCCAGATTTCATCTGAGGATATTTCCTTTTTCACCATAGCCCTTTATGGGATGCCAAAAATCACTTTGCCAATTCCACAAGAACTGTCGTAGCGAAAGGCTTCTTGAGGGGAAAGCTGTAACTCTGTGAGATGATTTCACAGAACACAAAGAACTTTCTCAGAAAGCTTCCTTCTCTTTGTTATCGGAGGATATTTCCTTTGGCCCTATAGTCTTCAAAGGGATCCGAAATATCTGCTCTCAGATTCCACAGAAATAAGGCTAGCAAAGAGATCCACGAAATACAGATGTAACTCTGAGAGATGAATGAACAGAACACTAAGCAGTTTCTCAGAAAGCTTCTTTCCAGATTTCATCTGAGGATATATCCTTTTTCACCATAGCCCTCTATGGGCTTCCAAATATCACTTTGCCAATTCCACAAGAACTGTCTTAGCGAAAGGCTTCTTGAGGGGAAAGCTGTAACTCTGTGAGATGATTTCACAGAACACAAAGAAGTTTCTCAGAAAGATTCCTTCTCTTTGTTATTGGAGGATATTTCCTTTGGCCCTATAGTCTTCAAAGGGAACCGAAATATCTGTTCTCAGATTCCACAGAAATAAGGCTAGCAAAGAGATCCACGAAATACAGATGTAACTCTGTGAGTGGAAGTTACACATCACAGAGCAGTTTCTAGAAAGCTTCTTTCCAGATTTCATCTGAGGATATTTCCTTTTTCACCATAGCCCTCTATGGGCTTCCAAATATCACTTTGCCAATTCCACAAGAACTCTCTTAGCGAAAGGCTTCTTGAGGGGAAAGCTGTAACTCTGTGAGATGATTTCACTGAACACAAAGAAGTTTCTCAGAAAGCTTCTTTCCCTTTGTTATCGGAGGATATTTCCTTTGTCCCTATAGTCTTCAAAGGGATCCGAAATATCTGTTCTCAGATTCCACAGAAATAAGGCTAGCAAAGAGATCCACGAAATACAGATATAATTCTGTGATATGAATGAACAGAACACTAAGCAGTTTCTCAGAAAGCTTCTTTCCAGATTTCATCTGAGGATACTTACTTTTTCACCATAGCCCTCTATGGGCTTCCAAATATCACTTTGCCAATTCCACAAGAACTGTCTTAGCGAAAGGCTTCTTGAGGGGAAAGCTGTAACTCTGTGAGATGATTTCACAGAACACAAAGAAGTTTCTCAGAAAGCTTCCTTCTCTTTGTTATCGTAGGATATTTCCTTTGGCCCTATAGTCTTCAAAGGGATCCGAAATATCTCTTCTCAGAATCCACAGAAATAAGGCTAGCAAAGAGATCCACGAAATACAGATGTAACTCTGTGAGATGAATGAAGAGAACACTAAGCAGTTTCTCAGAAAGCTTCTTTCCAGATTTCATCTGAGGATATTTCCTTTTTCACCATAGACCTTTATGGGCTGCCAAATATCACTTTGCCAATTCTACAAGAACTGTCTTAGCGAAAGGCTTCTTGAGGGGAAAGCTGTAACTCTGTGAGATGATTTCACAGAACACAAAGAAGTTTCTCAGAAAGCTTCCTTCTCTTTGTTATCGGAGGATATTTCCTTTGGCCCTACAGTCTTCAAAGGGATCCGAAATATCTGTTCTCAGATTCCACAGAAATAAGGCTAGCAAAGAGATCCACGAAATACAGATGTAACTCTGTGAGTGGACGTCACACATCACAAAACAGTTTCTCAGAAAGCTTCTTTACAGATTTCATCTGAGGATATTTCCTTTTCAACCATAGCCCTCTATGGGCTTCCAAATATCACTTTGCCAATTCCACAAGAACTGTCATAGCGAAAGGCTTCTTGAGGGGAAAGCTGTAACTCTGTGAGATGATTTCACAGAACACAAAGAAGTTTCTCAGAAAGCTTCCTTCTCTTTGTTATCGGAGGATATTTCCTTTGGCCCTATAGTCTTCAAAGGGATCCGAAATATCTGTTCTCAGATTCCACAGAAATAAGGCTAGCAAAGAGATCCACGAAATACAGATGTAACTCTGTGAGTGGAAGTCACACATCACAGAGCAGTTTCTCAGAAAGCTTTTTTCCAGATTTCATCTGAGGATATTTCCTTTTTCACCATAGCCCTCTATGGGCTTCCAAATATCACTTTGCCAATTCCACAAGAACTGTCTTAGCGAAAGTCTTCTTGAGGGGAAAGCTGTAACTCTGTGAGATGATTTCACAGAACACAAAGAAGTTTCTCAGAAAGCTTCCTTCTCTTTGTTATCGGAGGATATTTCCTTTGGCCCTATAGTCTTCAAAGGGATCCGAAATATCTGTTCTCAGATTCCACAGAAATAAGGCTAGCAAAGAGATCCACGAAATAGAGATGTAACTCTGTGAGTGGAAGTCACACATCACAGAGCAGTTTCTCAGAAAGCTTCTTCCAGATTTCATCTGAGGATATTTCCTTTTTCACCATAGCCCTCTATGGGCTTCCAAATATCACTTTGCCAATTCCACAAGAACTGTCTCAGCGAAAGGCTTCTTGAGGGGAAAGCTGTAACAATGTGAGATGATTTCACAGAACACAAAGAAGTTTCTCAGAAAGCTTCCTTCTCTTTGTTATCGGAGGATATTTCCTTTGGCCCTATAGTCTTCAAAGGGATCCGAAATATCTGTTCTCAGATTCCACAGAAATAAGGCTAGCAAAGAGATCCACGAAATACAGATGTAACTCTGAGAGATGAATGAACAGAACACTAAGCAGTTTCTCAGAAAGCTTCTTTGCAGATTTCATCTGAGGATATTTCCTTTTTCACCATAGCCCTCTATGGGCTTCCAAATATCACTTTGCCAATTCCACAAGAACTGTCTTAGCGAAACGCTTCTTGAGGGGAAAACTGTAACTCTGTGAGATGATTTCACAGAACACAAAGAAGTTTCTCAGAAAGATTCCTTCTCTTTGTTATCGGAGGATATTTCCTTTGGCCCTATAGTCTTCAAAGGGATCCGAAATATCTGTTCTCAGATTCCACAGAAATAAGGCTAGCAAAGAGATCCACGAAATAAAGATGTAACTCTGTGAGATGAATGAAGAGAACACTAAGCAGTTTCTCAGAAAGCTTCTTTGCAGATTTCATCTGAGGATATTTCCTTTTTCACCATAGCCCTTTATGGGCTGCCAAATATCACTTTGCCAATTCCACAAGAACTGTCTTAGCGAAAGGCTTCTTGAGGGGAAAGCTGTAACTCTGTGAGACGATTTCACAGAACACAAAGAACTTTCTCAGAAAGCTTCCTTCTCTTTGTTATCGGAGGATATTTCCTTTGGCCCTATAGTCTTCAAAGGAACCGAAATATCTGCTCTCAGATTCCACAGAAATAAGGCTAGCAAAGAGATCCACGAAATACAGATGTATCTCTCAGAGATGAATGAACAGAACACTAAGCAGTTTTTCAGAAATCTTCTTTCCAGATTTCATCTGAGGATATTTCCTTTTTCACCATAGCCCTTTATGGGCTGCCAAATATCACTTTGCCAATTCCACAAGAACTGTCTTAGCGAAAGGCTTCTTGAGGGGAAAGCTGTAACTCTGTGAGATGATTTCACAGAACACAAAGAACTTTCTCAGAAAGCTTCCTTCTCTTTGTTATTGGAGGATATTTCCTTTGGCCCTATAGTCTTCAAAGGGATCCGAAATATCTGCTCTGAGATTCCACAGAAATAAGGCTAGCAAAGAGATCCACGAAATACAGATGTAACTCTGAGGGATGAATGAACAGAACACTAAGCAGTTTCTCAGAAAGCTTCTTTCCAGATTTCATCTGAGGATATTTCCTTTTTCACCATAGCCCTCTATGGGCTTTCAAATATCACTTTGCCAATTCCACAAGAACTGTCTTAGCGAAAGGCTTCTTGAGGGGAAAGCAGTAACTCTGTGAGATGATTTCACAGAACACAAAGAAGTTTCTCAGAAAGCTTCTTTCTCTCTTTTATAGGAGTAGATTTCCTTTGTCCATATAGTCTTCAAAGGGATCAGAAATATCTGTTCTCAGATTCCACAGAAATAAGGCTAGCAAAGAGATCCACGAAATACAGATGTAACTCTGTGAGATGAATGAACAGAACACTAAGCAGTTTCCTAGAAAGCTTCTTTCCAGATTTCATCTGAGGATATTTACTTTTCCACCATAGCCCTCTATGGGCTTTCAAATATCACTTTGCCAATTCCACAGGAACTGTCTTAGAGATAGGCTTCTTGAGGGGAAAGCTGTAACTCTGTGAGATGATTTCACAGAACACAAAGAAGTTTCTCAGAAAGGTTCCTTCTCTTTGTTATCGGAGGATATTTCCTTTGGCCCTATAGTCTTCAAAAGGATCCGAAATATCTCTTCTCAGATTCCACAGAAATAAGGCTAGCAAAGAGATCCACGAAATACAGATGTAACTCTGTGAGTGGAAGTTACATATCACAGAGCAGTTTCTCAGAAAGCTTCTTTCCAGATTTCATCTGAGGATATTTCCTTTTTCACCATAGCCCTATATGGGCTTCCAAATATCACTTTGCCAATTCCACAAGAACTGTCTTAGCGAAAGGCTTCTTGAGGGGAAAGCTGTAACTCTGTGAGATGATTTCACTGAACATAAAGAAGTTTCTCAGAAAGCTTCTTTCTCTTTGTTATCGGAGGATATTTCCTTTGGCCCTATAGTCTTCAAAGGGATCCGAATTATCTGTTCTCAGATTCCACAGAAATAAGGCTAGCAAAGAGATCCACGAAATACAGATGTAACTCTGAGAGATGAATGAACAGAACACTAAGCAGTTTCTCAGAAAGCTTCTTTCCAGATTTCATCTGAGGATATTTCCTTTTTCACCATAGCCCTCTATGGGCTTCCAAATATCACTTTGCCAATTCCACAAGAACTGTCTTAGCGAAAGGCTTCTTGAGGGGAAAGCTGTAACTCTGTGAGATGATTTCACAGAACACAAAGAAGTTTCTCAGAAAGCTTCCTTCTCTTTGTTATCGGAGGATATTTCCTTTGGCCCTATAGTCTTCAAAGGGATCCGAAATATCTGTTCTCAGATTCCACAGAAATAAGGCTAGCAAAGAGATCCACGAAATAAAGATGTAACTCTGTGAGATGAATGAAGAGAACACTAAGCAGTTTCTCAGAAAGCTTCTTTGCAGATTTCATCTGAGGATATTTCCTTTTTCACCATAGCCCTTTATGGGCTGCCAAATATCACTTTGCCAATTCCACAAGAACTGTCTTAGCGAAAGGCTTCTTGAGGGGAAAGCTGTAACTCTGTGAGACGATTTCACAGAACACAAAGAACTTTCTCAGAAAGCTTCCTTCTCTTTGTTATCGGAGGATATTTCCTTTGGCCCTATAGTCTTCAAAGGAACCGAAATATCTGCTCTCAGATTCCACAGAAATAAGGCTAGCAAAGAGATCCACGAAATACAGATGTAACTCTCAGAGATGAATGAACAGAACACTAAGCAGTTTTTCAGAAATCTTCTTTCCAGATTTCATCTGAGGATATTTCCTTTTTCACCATAGCCCTTTATGGGCTGCCAAATATCACTTTGCCAATTCCACAAGAACTGTCTTAGCGAAAGGCTTCTTGAGGGGAAAGCTGTAACTCTGTGAGATGATTTCACAGAACACAAAGAACTTTCTCAGAAAGCTTCCTTCTCTTTGTTATTGGAGGATATTTCCTTTGGCCCTATAGTCTTCAAAGGGATCCGAAATATCTGCTCTGAGATTCCACAGAAATAAGGCTAGCAAAGAGATCCACGAAATACAGATGTAACTCTGAGGGATGAATGAACAGAACACTAAGCAGTTTCTCAGAAAGCTTCTTTCCAGATTTCATCTGAGGATATTTCCTTTTTCACCATAGCCCTCTATGGGCTTCCAAATATCACTTTCCCAATTCCACAAGAACTGTCTTAGCGAAAGGCTTCTTGAGGGGAAAGCTGTAACTCTGTGAGATGATTTCACAGAACACAAAGAAGTTTCTCAGAAAGCTTCTTTCTCTCTTTTATCGGAGTAGATTTCCTTTGTCCATATAGTCTTCAAAGGGATCAGAAATATCTGTTCTCAGATTCCACAGAAATAAGGCTAGCAAAGAGATCCACGAAATACAGATGTAACTCTGTGAGATGAATGAACAGAACACTAAGCAGTTTCCTAGAAAGCTTCTTTCCAGATTTCATCTGAGGATATTTACTTTTCCACCATAGCCCTCTATGGGCTTTCAAATATCACTTTGCCAATTCCACAGGAACTGTCTTAGAGATAGGCTTCTTGAGGGGAAAGCTGTAACTCTGTGAGATGATTTCACAGAACACAAAGAAGTTTCTCAGAAAGCTTCCTTCTCTTTGTTATCGGAGGATATTTCCTTTGGCCCTATAGTCTTCAAAAGGATCCGAAATATCTGTTCTCAGATTCCACAGAAATAAGGCTAGCAAAGAGATCCACGAAATACAGATGTAACTCTGTGAGTGGAAGTCACACATCACAGAGCATTTTCTCAGAAAGCTTCTTTCCAGATTTCATCAGAGGATATTTCCTTTTTCACCATAGCCCTCTATGGGCTTCCAAATATCACTTTGCCAATTCCACAAGAACTGTCTTAGCGAAAGGCTTCTTGAGGGGAAAGCTGTAACTCTGTGAGATGATTTCACTGAACACAAAGAACTTTCTCAGAAAGCTTCTTTCTCTTTGTTATCGGAGAATATTTCCTTTGGCCCTATAGTCTTCAAAGGGATCCGAAATATCTGTTCTCAGATTCCACAGAAATAAGGCTAGCAAAGAGATCCATGAAATACAGATATAACTCTGTGAGATGAATGAACAGAACACTAAGCAGTTTCTCAGAAAGCTTCTTTAAAGAATTCAACTGAGGATATTTCCTTTTTCACCATAGCCCTCTATGGGCTTCCAAATATCATTTTGCCAATTCCACAAGAACTGTCTTAGCGAAAGGCTTCTTGAGGGGAAAGCTGTAACTCTGTGAGATGATTTCACAGAACACAAAGAAGTTTCTCAGAAAGCTTCCTTCTCTTTGTTATCGGAGGATATTTCCTTTGGCCCTACAGTCTTCAAAGGGATCCGAAATATCTGTTCTCAGATTCCACAGAAATAAGGCTAGCAAAGAGATCCACGAAATACAGATGTAACTCTGTGAGTGGAAGTCACACATCACAGAACAGTTTCTCAGAAAGCTTCTTTCCAGATTTCATCTGAGGATATTTCCTTTTCAACCATAGCCCTCTATGGGCTTCCAAATATCACTTTGCCAATTCCACAAGAACTGTCTTAGCGAAAGGCTTCTTGAGGGGAAAGCTGTAACTCTGTGAGATGATTTCACAGAACACAAAGAAGTTTCTCAGAAACCTTCCTTCTCTTTGTTATCGGAGGATATTTCCTTTGGCCCTATAGTCTTCAAAGGGATCCGAAATATCTGTTCTCAGATTCCACAGAAATAAGGCTAGCAAAGAGATCCACGAAATAAAGATGTAACTCTGTGAGATGAATGAAGAGAACACTAAGCAGTTTCTCAGAAAGCTTCTTTCCAGATTTCATCTGAGGATATTTCCTTTTTCACCATAGCCCTTTATGGGCTGCCAAAAATCACTTTGCCAATTCCACAAGAACTGTCGTAGCGAAAGGCTTCTTGAGGGGAAAGCTGTAACTCTGTGAGATGATTTCACAGAACACAAAGAACTTTCTCAGAAAGCTTCCTTCTATTTGTTATCGGAGGATATTTCCTTTGGCCCTATAGTCTTCAAAGGGATCCGAAATATCTGCTCTCAGATTCCACAGAAATAAGGCTAGCAAAGAGATCCACGAAATACAGATGTAACTCTGAGAGATGAATGAACAGAACACTAAGCAGTTTCTCAGAAAGCTTCTTTCCAGATTTCATCTGAGGATATTTCCTTTTTCACCATAGCCCTCTATGGGCTTCCAAATATCACTTTGCCAATTCTACAAGAACTGTCTTAGCGAAAGGCTTCTTGAGGGGAAAGCTGTAACTCTGTGAGTTGATTTCACAGAACACAAAGAAGTTTCTCAGAAAGCTTCCTTCTCCTTGTTATCGGAGGATATTTCCTTTGGCCCTACAGTCTTCAAAGGGATCCGAAATATCTGTTCTCAGATTCCACAGAAATAAGGCTAGCAAAGAGATCCACGAAATACAGATGTAACTCTGTGAGTGGACGTCACACATCACAGAACAGTTTCTCAGAAAGCTTCTTTCCAGATTTCATCTGAGGATATTTCCTTTTCAACCATAGCCCTCTATGGGCTTCCAAATATCACTTTGCCAATTCCACAAGAACTGTCTTAGCGAAAGGCTTCTTGAGGGGAAAGCTGTAACTCTGTGAGATGATTTCACAGAACACAAAGAAGTTTCTCAGAAACCTTCCTTCTCTTTGTTATCGGAGGATATTTCCTTTGGCCCTATAGTCTTCAAAGGGATCCGAAATATCTGTTCTCAGATTCCACAGAAATAAGGCTAGCAAAGAGATCCACGAAATAAAGATGTAACTCTGTGAGATGAATGAAGAGAACACTAAGCAGTGTCTCAGAAAGCTTCTTTCCAGATTTCATCTGAGGATATTTCCTTTTTCACCATAGCCCTTTATGGGCTGCCAAAAATCACTTTGCCAATTCCACAAGAACTGTCGTAGCGAAAGGCTTCTTGAGGGGAAAGCTGTAACTCTGTGAGATGATTTCACAGAACACAAAGAAGTTTCTCAGAAAGCTTCCTTCTCTTTGTTATCGGAGGATATTTCCTTTGGCCCTATAGTCTTCAAAGGGATCCGAAATATCTGCTCTCAGATTCCACAGAAATAAGGCTAGCAAAGAGATCCACGAAATACAGATGTAACTCTGAGAGATGAATGAACAGAACACTAAGCAGTTTCTCAGAAAGCTTCTTTCCAGATTTCATCTGAGGATATTTCCTTTTTCACCATAGCCCTCTATGGGCTTCCAAATATCACTTTGCCAATTCCACAAGAACTGTCTTAGCGAAAGGCTTCTTGAGGGGAAAGCTGTAACTCTGTGAGATGATTTCACAGAACACAAAGAAGTTTCTCAGAAAGATTCCTTCTCTTTGTTATCGGAGGATATTTCCTTTGGCCCTATAGTCTTCAAAGGGAACCGAAATATCTGTTCTCAGATTCCACAGAAATAAGGCTAGCAAAGAGATCCACGAAATACAGATGTAACTCTGTGAGTGGAAGTTACACATCACAGAGCAGTTTCTCAGAAAGCTTCTTTCCAGATTTCATCTGAGGATATTTCCTTTTTCACCATAGCCCTCTATGGGCTTCCAAATATCACTTTGCCAATTCCACAAGAACTCTCTTAGCGAAAGGCTTCTTGAGGGGAAAGCTGTAACTCTGTGAGATGATTTCACTGAACACAAAGAAGTTTCTCAGAAAGCTTCTTTCCCTTTGTTATCGGAGGATATTTCCTTTGGCCCTATAGTCTTCAAAGGGATCCGAAATATCTGTTCTCAGATTCCACAGAAATAAGGCTAGCAAAGAGATCCACGAAATACAGATATAACTCTGTGATATGAATGAACAGAACACTAAGCAGTTTCTCAGAAAGCTTCTTTCCAGATTTCAACTGAGGATACTTACTTTTTCACCATAGCCCTCTATGGGCTTCCAAATATCACTTTGCCAATTCCACAAGAACTGTCTTAGCGAAAGGCTTCTTGAGGGGAAAGCTGTAACTCTGTGAGATGATTTCACAGAACACAAAGAAGTTTCTCAGAAAGCTTCCTTCTCTTTGTTATCGTAGGATATTTCCTTTGGCCCTATAGTCTTCAAAGGGATCCGAAATATCTGTTCTCAGATTCCACAGAAATAAGGCTAGCAAAGAGATCCACGAAATACAGATGTAACTCTGTGAGATGAATGAAGAGAACACTAAGCAGTTTCTCAGAAAGCTTCTTTCCAGATTTCATCTGAGGATATTTCCTTTTTCACCATAGACCTTTATGTGCTGCCAAATATCACTTTGCCAATTCTACAAGAACTGTCTTAGCGAAAGGCTTCTTGAGGGGAAAGCTGTAACTCTGTGAGATGATTTCACAGAACACAAAGAAGTTTCTCAGAAAGCTTCCTTCTCTTTGTTATCGGAGGATATTTCCTTTGGCCCTACAGTCTTCAAAGGGATCCGAAATATCTGTTCTCAGATTCCACAGAAATAAGGCTAGCAAAGAGATCCACGAAATACAGATGTAACTCTGTGAGTGGACGTCACACATCACAGAACAGTTTCTCAGAAAGCTTCTTTCCAGATTTCATCTGAGGATATTTCCTTTTCAACCATAGCCCTCTATGGGCTTTCAAATATCACTTTGCCAATTCCACAAGAACTGTCTTAGCGAAAGGCTTCTTGAGGGGAAAGCTGTAACTCTGTGAGATGATTTCACAGAACACAAAGAAGTTTCTCAGAAACCTTCCTTCTCTTTGTTATCGGAGGATATTTCCTTTGGCCCTATAGTCTTCAAAGGGATCCGAAATATCTGTTCTCAGATTCCACAGAAATAAGGCTAGCAAAGAGATCCACGAAATAAAGATGTAACTCTGTGAGATGAATGAAGAGAACACTAAGCAGTTTCTCAGAAAGCTTCTTTCCAGATTTCATCTGAGGATATTTCCTTTTTCACCATAGCCCTTTATGGGCTGCCAAAAATCACTTTGCCAATTCCACAAGAACTGTCGTAGCGAAAGGCTTCTTGAGGGGAAAGCTGTAACTCTGTGAGATGATTTCACAGAACACAAAGAACTTTCTCAGAAAGCTTCCTTCTCTTTGTTATCGGAGGATATTTCCTTTGGCCCTATAGTCCTCAAAGGGATCCGAAATATCTGCTCTCAGATTCCACAGAAATAAGGCTAGCAAAGAGATCCACGAAATACAGATGTAACTCTGAGAGATGAATGAACAGAACACTAAGCAGTTTCTCAGAAAGCTTCTTTCCAGATTTCATCTGAGGATATTTCCTTTTTCACCATAGCCCTCTATGGGCTTCCAAATATCACTTTGCCAATTCCACAAGACCTGTCTTAGCGAAAGGCTTCTTGAGGGGAAAGCTGTAACTCTGTGAGATGATTTCACAGAACACAAAGAAGTTTCTCAGAAAGATTCCTTCTCTTTGTTATCGGAGGATATTTCCTTTGGCCCTATAGTCTTCAAAGGGATCCGAAATATCTGTTCTCAGATTCCACAGAAATAAGGCTAGCAAAGAGATCCACGAAATACAGATGTAACTCTGTGAGTGGAAGTTACACATCACAGAGCAGTTTTTCAGAAAGCTTCTTTCCAGATTTCATCTGAGGATATTTCCTTTTTCACCAAAGCCCTCTATGGGCTTCCAAATATCACTTTGCCAATTCCACAAGAACTCTATTAGCGAAAGGCTTCTTGAGGGGAAAGCTGTAACTCTGTGAGATGATTTCACTGAACACAAAGAAGTTTCTCAGAAAGCTTCTTTCCCTTTGTTATCGGAGGATATTTCCTTTGTCCCTATAGTCTTCAAAGGGATCCGAAATATCTGTTCTCAGATTCCACAGAAATAAGGCTAGCAAAGAGATCCACGAAATACAGATATAACTCTGTGATATGAATGAACAGAACACTAAGCAGTTTCTCAGAAAGCTTCTTTCCAGATTTCATCTGAGGATACTTACTTTTTCACCATAGCCCTCTATGGGCTTCCAAATATCACTTTGCCAATTCCACAAGAAGTGTCTTAGCGAAAGGCTTCTAGAGGGGAAAGCTGTAACTCTGTGAGAAGATTTCACAGAACACAAAGAAGTTTCTCAGAAAGCTTCCTTCTCTTTGTTATCGTAGAATATTTCCTTTGGCCCTATAGTCTTCAAAGGGATCCGAAATATCTGTTCTCAGATTCCACAGAAATAAGGCTAGCAAGGAGATCCACGAAATTCAGATGTAACTCTGTGAGTGGAAGTCACACATCACAGAGCAGTTTCTCAGAAACCTTTTTTCCAGATTTCATCTGAGGATATTTCCTTTTTCACCATAGCCCTCTATGGGCTTCCAAATATCACTTTGCCAATTCCACAAGAACTGTCATAGCGAAAGGCTTCTTGAGGGGAAAGCTGTAACTCTGTGAGATGATTTCACAGAACACAAAGAAGTTTCTCAGAAAGCTTCCTTATCTTTGTTATCGGAGGATATTTCCTTTGGCCCTATAGTCTTCAAAGGGATCCGAAATATCTGTTCTCAGATTCCACAGAAATAAGGCTAGCAAAGAGATCCACGAAATACAGATGTAACTCTGTGAGTGGAAGTCACACATCACAGAGCAGTTTCTCAGAAAGCTTTTTTCCAGATTTCATCTGAGGATATTTCCTTTTTCACCATAGCCCTCTATGGGCTTCCAAATATCACTTTGCCAATTCCACAAGAACTGTCTTAGCGAAAGTCTTCTTGAGGGGAAAGCTGTAACTCTGTGAGATGATTTCACAGAACACAAAGAAGTTTCTCAGAAAGCTTCCTTCTCTTTGTTATCGGAGGATATTTCCTTTGGCCCTATAGTCTTCAAAGGGATCCGAAATATCTGTTCTCAGATTCCACAGAAATAAGGCTAGCAAAGAGATCCACGAAATAGAGATGTAACTCTGTGAGTGGAAGTCACACATCACAGAGCAGTTTCTCAGAAAGCTTCTTTCCAGATTTCATCTGAGGATATTTCCTTTTTCACCATAGCCCTCTATGGGCTTCCAAATATCACTTTGCCAATTCCACAAGAACTGTCTTAGCGAAAGGCTTCTTGAGGGGAAAGCTGTAACAATGTGAGATGATTTCACAGAACACAAAGAAGTTTCTCAGAAAGCTTCCTTCTCTTTGTTATCGGAGGATATTTCCTTTGGCCCTATAGTCTTCAAAGGGATCCGAAATATCTGTTCTCAGATTCCACAGAAATAAGGCTAGCAAAGAGATCCACGAAATACAGATGTAACTCTGTGAGTGGAAGTCACACATGACAGAGCAGTTTCTCAGAAAGCTTCTTTCCAGATTTCATCAGAGGATATTTCCTTTTTCACCATAGCCCTCTATGGGCTTCCAAATATCACTTTGCCAATTCCACAAGAACTGTCTTAGCGAAAGGCTTCTTGAGGGGAAAGCTGTAACTCTGTGAGATGATTTCACTGAACACAAAGAAGTTTCTCAGAAAGCTTCTTTCTCTTTGTTATCGGAGAATATTTCCTTTGGCCCTATAGTCTTCAAAGGGATCCGAAATATCTGTTCTCAGATTCCACAGAAATAAGGCTAGCAAAGAGATCCACGAAATACAGATGTAACTCTGTGAGATGAATGAACAGAACACTAAGCAGTTTCTCAGAAAGCTTCTTTCCAGAATTCATCTGAGGATATTTCCTTTTTCACCATAGCCCTCTGTGGGCTTCCAAATATCACTTTCCCAATTCCACAAGAACTGTCTTAGCGAAAGGCTTCTTGAGGGGAAAGCTGTAACTCTGTGAGATGATTTCACAGAACACAAAGAAGTTTCTCAGAAAGCTTCCTTCTCTTTGTTATCGGAGGATATTTCCTTGGGCCCTATAGTCTTCAAAGGGATCCGAAATATCTCTTCTCAGATTCCACAGAAATAAGGCTAGCAAAGAGATCCACGAAATACAGATGTAACTCTGTGAGTGGAAGTTACACATCACAGAGCAGTTTCTCAGAAAGCTTCTTTCCAGATTTCATCTGAGGATATTTCCTTTTTCACCATAGCCCTCTATGGGCTTCCAAATATCACTTTGCCAATACCACAATAACTGTCTTAGCGAAAGGCTTCTTGAGGGGAAAGCTGTAACTCTGTGAGATGATTTCACAGAACACAAAGAAGTTTCTCAGAAAGCTTCGTTCCCTTTGTAATCAGAGGATATTTCCTTTGGCCCTATAGTCTTCAAAGGGATCCGAAATATCTGTTCTCAGATTCCACAGAAATAAGGCTAGCAAAGAGATCCACGAAATACAGATGTAACTCTGTGATATGAATGAACAGAACACTAAGCAGTTTCTCAGAAAGCTTCTTTCCAGATTTCATCTGAGGATATTTCCTGTTTCACCCTAGCCCTCTATGGGCTGCCAAATATCACTTTGCCAATTCCACAAGAACTGTCTTAGCGAAAGGCTTCTTGAGGGGAAAGCTGTAACTCTGTGAGGTGATTTCACAGAACACAAAGAAGTTTCTCAGAAAGCTTCCTTTTCTTTGTTATCGGAGGATATTTCCTTTGGCCCTATAGTCTTCAAAGGGATCCGAAATATCTGTTCTCATATTCCACAGAAATAAGGCTAGCAAAGAGATCCACGAAATACAGATGTAACTCTGTGAGTGGAAGTCACACATCACAGAGCAGTTTCTCAGAAAGCTTCTTTCCAGATTTCATCTGAGGATATTTCCTTTTTCACCATAGCCCTCTATGGGCTTCCAAATATCACTTTGCCAATTCCACAAGAACTGTCTTAGCGAAAGGCTTCTTGAGGGGAAAGCTGTAACTCTGTGAGATGATTTCACAGAACACAAAGAAGTTTCTCAGAAAGCTTCTTTCTCTCTGTTATCGGAGGATATTTCCTTTGGCCCTATAGTCTTCAAAGGGATCCGAAATATCTGTTCTCAGATTCCACAGAAATAAGGCTAGCAAAGAGATCCACGAAATACAGATGTAATTCTGTGAGATGAATGAACAGAACACTAAGCAGTTTCTCAGAAAGCTTCTTTCCAGATTTCATCTGAGGATATTTCCTTTTTCACCATAGCCCTCTATGGGCTTCCAAATATCACTTTGCCAATTCCACAAGAACTGTCTTAGCGAAAGGCTTCTTGAGGGGAAAGCTGTAACTCTGTGAGATGATTTCACTGAACACAAAGAAGTTTCTCAGAAAGCTTCTTTCTCTTTGTTATCCGAGGATATTTCCCTTGGCCCTATAGTCTTCAAAGGGATCCGAAATATCTGTTCTCAGATTCCACAGACATAAGGCTAGCAAAGAGATCCACAAAATACAGATGTAACTCTGAGAGATGAATGAACAGAACACTAGGCAGTTTTCAGAAAGCTTCTTTCCAGATTTCATCTGAGGATATTTCCTTTTTCACCATAGCCCTCTATGGGCTGCCAAATATCACTTTGCCAATTCCACAAGAACTGTCTTAGCGAAAGGCTTTTTGAGGGGAAAGCTGTAACTCTGTGAGATGATTTCACAGAACACAAAGAAGTTTCTCAGAAAGCTTCTTTCTCTCTTTTATCGGAGGATATTTCCTTTGTCCCTATAGTCTTCAAAGGGATCAGAAATATCTGTTCTCAGATTCCACAGAAATAAGGCTAGCAAAGAGATCCACGAAATACAGATGTAATTCTGTGAGATGAATGAACAGAACACTAAGCAGTTTCTCAGAAAGCTTGTTTCCAGATTTCATCTGAGGAATTTACTTTTCCACCATAGCCCTCTTTGGGCTTCCAAATATCACTTTGCCAATTCCACAAGAACTGTCTTAGCGAAAGGCTTCTTGAGGGGAAAGCTGTAACTCTGTGAGATGATTTCACAGAACACAAAGATGTTTCTCAGAAAGCTTCCTTCTCTTTGTTAATGGAGGATATTTCCTTTGGCCCTATAGTCTTCAAAGGGATCCGAAATATCTGTTCTCAGATTCCACAGAAATAAGGCTAGCAAAGAGATCCACGAAATACAGATGTAACTCTGTGAGATTAATGAACAGAACACTAAGCAGTTTCTCAGAAAGCTTCTTTCCAGAATTCATCTGAGGATATTTCCTTTTTCACCATAGCCCTCTGTGGGCTTCCAAATATCACTTTGCCAATTCCACAAGAACTGTCTTAGCGAAAGGCTTCTTGTGGGGAAAGCTGTAAATCTGTGAGATGATTTCACAGAACACAAAGATGTTTCTCAGAAAGCTTCCTTCTCTTTGTTATCGGAGGATATTTCCTTGGGCCCTATAGTCTTCAAAGGGATCCGAAATATCTCTTCTCAGATTCCACAGAAATAAGGCTAGCAAAGAGATCCACGAAATAAAGATGTAACTCTGTGAGTGGAAGTTACACATCACAGAGCAGTTTCTCAGAAAACTTCTTTCCAGATTTCATCTGAGGATATTTCCTTTTTCACCATAGCCCTCTATGGGCTTCCAAATATCACTTTTCCAATTCCACAATAACTGTCTTAGCGAAAGGCTTCTTGAGGGGAAAGCTGTAACTCTGTGAGATGATATCACTGAACACAAAGAAGTTTCTCAGAAAGCTTCTTTCTCTTTGTTATCGGAGAATATTTCCTTTGGCCCTATAGTCTTCAAAGGGATCCGAAATATCTGTTCTCAGATTCCACAGAAATAAGGCTAGCAAAGAGATCCACGAAATACAGATGTAACTCTGTGAGATGAATGAACATTACACTAAGCAGTTTCTCAGTAATCTTCTTTCCAGAATTCATCTGAGGATATTTCCTTTTTCACCATAGCCCTCTATGTGCTTCCAAATATCACTTTGCCAATTCCACAAGAACTGTCTTAGCGAAAGGCTTCTTGAGGGGAAAGCTGTAACTCTGTGAGATGATTTCACAGAACACAAAGAAGTTTCTCAGAAAGCTTCCTTCTCTTTGTTATCGGAGGATATTTCCTTGGGCCCTATAGTCATCAAAGGGATCCGAAATATATGTTCTCAGATTCCACAGAAATAAGGATAGCAAAGAGATCCACGAAATACAGATGTAACTCTATGAGTGGAAGTTACACATCACAGAGCAGTTTCTCAGAAAGCTTCTTTCCAGATTTCATCTGAGGATATTTCCTTTTTCACCATAGCCCTCTATGGGCTTCCAAATATCACTTTGCCAATTCCACAAGAACTGTCTTAGCGAAAGGCTTCTAGAGGGGAAAGCTGTAACTCTGTGAGATGATTTCAGTGAACACAAAGAAGTTTCTCAGAAAGCTTCTTTCCCTTTGTTATCGGAGGATATTTCCTTTGGCCCTATAGTCTTCAAAGGGATCCGAAATATCTGTTCTCAGATTCCACAGAAATAAGGCTAGCAAAGAGATCCACGAAATACAGATGTAAATCTGTGATATGATTGAACAGAACACTAAGCAGTTTCTCAGAAAGCTTCTTTCCAGATTTCATCTGAGGATATTTCCTTTTTCACCATAGCCCTCTATGGGCTTCCAAATATCACTTTGCCAATTCCACAAGAACTGTCTTAGCGAAAGGCTTCTTGAGGGGAACGCTGTAACTCTGTGAGATGATTTCACAGAACACAAAGAAGTTTCTCAGAAAGCTTCCTTCTCTTTGTTATTGGAGGATATTTCCTTTGGCCCTATAGTCTTCAAAGGGATCCGAAATATCTGTTCTCAGATTCCACAGAAATAAGGCTAGCAAAGAGATCCACGAAATACAGATGTAACTCTGTGAGTGGAAGTCACACATCACAGAGCAGTTTCTCAGAAAGCTTCTTTCCAGATTTCATCTGAGGATATTTCCTTTTTCACCATAGCCCTCTATGGGCTTCCAAATATCACTTTGCCAATTCCACAAGAACTGTCTTAGCGAAAGGCTTCTTGAGGGGAAAGCTGTAACTCTGTGAGATGATTTCACAGAACACAAAGAAGTTTCTCAGAAAGCTTCCTTCTCTTTGTTATCGGAGGATATTTCCTTTGGCCCTATAGTCTTCAAAGGGATCCGAAATATCTGTTCTCAGATTCCACAGAAATAAGGCTAGCAAAGAGATCCACGAAATACAGATGTAACTCTGAGAGATGAATGAACAGAACACTAAGCAGTTTCTCAGAAAGCTTCTTTCCAGATTTCATCTGAGGATATTTCCTTTTTCACCATAGCCCTCTATGGGTTTCCAAATATCACTTTGCCAATTCCACAAGAACTGTCTTAGCGAAAGGCTTCTTGAGGGGAAAGCTGTAACTCTGTGAGATGATTTCACAGAACACAAAGAAGTTTCTCAGAAAGCTTCATTCTCTTTGTTATCGGAGGATATTTCCTTTGGCCCTATAGTCTTAAAAAGGATCCGAAATATCTGTTCTCAGATTCCACAGAAATAAGGCTAGCAAATAGATCCACGAAATACAGATGTAACTCTGTGAGTGGAAGTCACACATGACAGAGCAGTTTCTCAGAAAGCTTCTTTCCAGATTTCATCAGAGGATATTTCCTTTATCACCATAGCCCTCTATGGGCTTCCAAATATCACTTTGCCAATTCCACAAGAACTGTCTTAGCGAAAGGCTTCTTGAGGGGAAAGCTGTAACTCTGTGAGATGATTTCACTGAACAGAAAGAAGTTTCTCAGAAAGCTTCTTTCTCTTTGTTATCGGAGAATATTTCCTTTGGCCCTATAGTCTTCAAAGGGATCCGAAATATCTGTTCTCAGATTCCACAGAAATAAGGCTAGCAAAGAGATCCACGAAATACAGATGTAACTCTGTGAGATGAATGAACAGAACACTAAGCAGTTTCTCAGAAAGCTTCTTTCCAGAATTCATCTGAGGATATTTCCTTTTTCACCATAGCCCTCTATGGGCTTCCAAATATCACTTTGCCAATTCCACAAGAACTCTCTTAGCGAAAGGCTTCTTGAGGGGAAAGCTGTAACTCTGTGAGATGATTTCACAGAACACAAAGAACTTTCTCAGAAAGCTTCCTTCTCTTTGTTATCGGAGGATATTTCCTTGGGCCCTATAGTCATCAAAGGGATCCGAAATATCTGTTCTCAGATTCCACAGAAATAAGGCCAGCAAAGAGATCCACGAATTACAGATGTAACTCTATGAGTGGAAGTTACACATCACAGAGCAGTTTCTCAGAAAGCTTCTTTCCAGATTTGATCTGAGGATATTTCCTTTTTCACCATAGCCCTCTATGGGCTTCCAAATATCACTTTGCCAATTCCACAAGAACTGTCTTAGCGAAAGGCTTCTTGAGGGGAAAGCTGTAACTCTGTGAGATGATTTCACTGAACACAAAGAAGTTTCTCAGAAAGCTTCCTTCTCTTTGTTATCAGAGGATATTTCCTTTGGCCCTATAGTCTTCAAAGGGATCCGAAATATCTGTTCTCAGATTCCACAGAAATAAGGCTAGCAAAGAGATCCACGAAATACAGATGTAACTCTGTGAGTGGAAGTCACACATCACAGAGCAGTTTCTCAGAAAGCTTCTTTCCAGATTTCATCTGAGGATATTTTCTTTTCCACCATAGCCCTCTATTGGCTTCCAAATATCACTTTGTCAATTCCACACGAACTGTCTTAGAGAAAGGCTTCTTGAGGGGAAAGCTGTAACTCTGTGAGATGATTTCACAGAACACAAAGAAGTTTCTCAGAAAGCTTCCTTCTCTTTGTTATCGGAGGATATTTCCTTTGGCCCTATAGTCTTCAAAAAGATCCGAAATATCTGTTCTCAGATTCCACAGAAAAAAGGCTGGCAAAGAGATCCACGAAATACAGATGTAACTCTGTGAGTGGAAGTCACACATGACAGAGCTGTTTCTCAGAAAGCTTCTTTCCAGATTTCATCAGAGGATATTTCCTTTTTCACCATAGCCCTCTAAGGGTTTCCAAATATCCCTTTGCCAATTCCACAAGAACTGTCTTAGCGAAAGGCTTCTTGAGGGGAAAGCTGTAACTCTGTGGGATGATTTCACAGAACACAAAGAAGTTTCTCAGAAAGCTTCTTTCTCTTTGTTATCGGAGAATATTTCCTTTGTCCCTATAGTCTTCAAAGGGATCCGAAATATCTGTTCTCAGATTCCACAGAAATAAGTCTAGCAAAGAGATCCACGAAATACAGATGTAACTCTGTGAGATGAATGAACAGAACACTAAGCAGTTTCCTAGAAAGCTTCTTTCCAGAATTCATCTGAGGATATTTCCTTTTTCACCATAGCCCTCTATGGGCTTCCAAATATCACTTTGCCAATTCCACAAGAACTGTCTTAGCGAAAGGCTTCTTGAGTGGAAAGCTGTAACTCTGTGAGATGATTTCACAGAACACAAAGATGTTTCTCAGAAAGCTTCCTTTTCTTTGTTATCGGAGGATATTTCCTTGGGCCCTATAGTCTTCAAAGGGATCCGAAATATCTGTTGTCAGATTCCACAGAAATAAGGCTAGCAAAGAGATCCACGAAATACAGATGTAACTCTGTGAGTGGAAGTTACACATCACAGAGCAGTTTCTCAGAAAGCTTCTTTCCAGATTTCATCTGAGGATATTTCCTTTTTCACCATAGCCCTCTATGGGCTTCCAAATATCACTTTGCCAATTCCACAACAACTGTCTTAGCGAAAGGCTTCTTGAGGGGAAAGCTGTAACTCTGTGAGATGATTTCACTGAACACAAAGAAGTTTCTCAGAAAGCTTCTTTCCCATTGTTATCGGAGGATATTTCCTTTGTCCCTATAGTCTTCAAAGGGATCCGAAATATCTGTTCTCAGATTCCACAGAAATAAGGCTAGCAAAGAGATCCACGAAATACAGATGTAACTCTGTGAGATGAATGAACAGAACACTAAGCAGTTTCTCAGAAAGCTTCTTTCCAGAATTCATCTGAGGATAATTCCTTTTTCACCATAGCCCTCTGTGGGCTTCCAAATATCACTTTGCCAATTCCACAAGAACTGTCTTAGCGAAAGGCTTCTTGAGGGGAAAGCTGTAACTCTGTGAGATGATTTCACAGAACACAAAGATGTTTCTCAGAAAGCTTCCTTCTCTTTGTTATCGGAGGATATTTCCTTGGGCCCTATAGTCTTCAAAGGGATCCGAAATATCTCTTCTCAGATTCCACAGAAATAAGGCTAGCAAAGAGATCCACGAAATACAGATGTAACTCTGTGAGTGGAAGTTACACATCACAGAGCAGTTTCTCAGAAAGCTTCTTTCCAGATTTCATCTGAGGATATTTCCTTTTTCACCATAGCCCTCTATGGGCTTCCAAATATCACTTTGCCAATTCCACAAGAACTGTCTTAGCGAAAGGCTTCTTGAGGGGAAAGCTGTAACTCTGTGAGATGATTTCACTGAACACAAAGAAGTTTCTCAGAAAGCTTCTTTCCCTTTGTTATCGGAGGATATTTCCTTTGTCCCTATAGTCTTCAAAGGGATCCGAAATATCTTTTCTCAGATTCCACAGAAATAAGGCTAGCAAAGAGATCCACGAAATACAGATGTAACTCTGTGATATGAATGAACAGAACACTAAGAAATTTCTCAGAACGCTTCTTTCCAGATTTCATCTGAGGATATTTCCTTTTTCACCATAGCCCTCTATGGGCTTCCAAATATCACTTTGCCAATTCCACAAGAACTGTCTTAGCGAAAGGCTTCTTGAGGGGAAAGCTGTAACTCTGTGAGATGATTTCACAGAACACAAAGAAGTTTCTCAGAAAGCTTCCTTTTCTTTGTTATCGGAGGATATTTCCTTGGGCCCTATAGTCTTCAAAGGGATCCGAAATATCTGTTCTCAGATTCCACAGAAATAAGGCTAGCAAAGAGATCCACGAAATACAGATGTAACTCTGTGAGTGGAAGTTACACATCACAGAGCAGTTTCTCAGAAAGCTTCTTTCCAGATTTCATCTGAGGATATTTCCTTTTTCACCATAGCCCTCTATGGGCTTCCAAATATCACTTTGCCAATTCCACAACAACTGTCTTAGCGAAAGGCTTCTTGAGGGGAAAGCTGTAACTCTGTGAGATGATTTCACTGAACACAAAGAAGTTTCTCAGAAAGCTTCTTTCCCATTGTTATCGGAGGATATTTCCTTTGTCCCTATAGTCTTCAAAGGGATCCGAAATATCTGTTCTCAGATTCCACAGAAATAAGGCTAGCAAAGAGATCCACGAAATACAGATGTAACTCTGTGAGATGAATGAACAGAACACTAAGCAGTTTCTCAGAAAGCTTCTTTCCAGAATTCATCTGAGGATAATTCCTTTTTCACCATAGCCCTCTGTGGGCTTCCAAATATCACTTTGCCAATTCCACAAGAACTGTCTTAGCGAAAGGCTTCTTGAGGGGAAAGCTGTAACTCTGTGAGATGATTTCACAGAACACAAAGATGTTTCTGAGAAAGCTTCCTTCTCTTTGTTATCGGAGGATATTTCCTTGGGCCCTATAGTCTTCAAAGGGATCCGAAATATCTCTTCTCAGATTCCACAGAAATAAGGCTAGCAAAGAGATCCACGAAATACAGATGTAACTCTGTGAGTGGAAGTTACACATCACAGAGCAGTTTCTCAGAAAGCTTCTTTCCAGATTTCATCTGAGGATATTTCCTTTTTCACCATAGCCCTCTATGGGCTTCCAAATATCACTTTGCCAATTCCACAAGAACTGTCTTAGCGAAAGGCTTCTTGAGGGGAAAGCTGTAACTCTGTGAGATGATTTCACTGAACACAAAGAAGTTTCTCAGAAAGCTTCTTTCCCTTTGTTATCGGAGGATATTTCCTTTGTCCCTATAGTCTTCAAAGGGATCCGAAATATCTTTTCTCAGATTCCACAGAAATAAGGCTAGCAAGGAGATCCACGAAATACAGATGTAACTCTGTGATATGAATGAACAAAACACTAAGAAATTTCTCAGAACGCTTCTTTCCAGATTTCATCTGAGGATATTTCCTTTTTCACCATAGCCCTCTATGGGCTTCCAAATATCACTTTGCCAATTCCACAAGAACTGTCTTAGCGAAAGGCTTCTTGAGGGGAAAGCTGTAACTCTGTGAGATGATTTCACAGAACACAAAGAAGTTTCTCAGAAAGCTTCCTTTTCTTTGTTATCGGAGGATATTTCCTTGGGCCCTATAGTCTTCAAAGGGATCCGAAATATCTGTTCTCAGATTCCACAGAAATAAGGCTAGCAAAGAGATCCACGAAATACAGATGTAACTCTGTGAGTGGAAGTTACACATCACAGAGCAGTTTCTCAGAAAGCTTCTTTCCAGATTTCATCTGAGGATATTTCCTTTTTCACCATAGCCCTCTAGGGGCTTCCAAATATCACTTTGCCAATTCCACAACAACTGTCTTAGCGAAAGGCTTCTTGAGGGGAAAGCTGTAACTCTGTGAGATGATTTCACTGAACACAAAGAAGTTTCTCAGAAAGCTTCTTTCCCATTGTTATCGGAGGATATTTCCTTTGTCCCTATAGTCTTCAAAGGGATCCGAAATATCTGTTCTCAGATTCCACAGAAATAAGGCTAGCAAAGAGATCCACGAAATACAGATGTAACTCTGTGAGATGAATGAACAGAACACTAAGCAGTTTCTCAGAAAGCTTCTTTCCAGAATTCATCTGAGGATATTTCCTTTTTCACCATAGCCCTCTGTGGGCTTCCAAATATCACTTTGCCAATTCCACAAGAACTGCCTTAGCAAAAGGCTTCTTGAGGGGAAAGCTGTAACTCTGTGAGATGATTTCACAGAACACAAAGATGTTTCTCAGAAAGCTTCCTTCTCTTTGTTATCGGAGGATATTTCCTTGGGCCCTATAGTCTTCAAAGGGATCCGAAATATCTCTTCTCAGATTCCACAGAAATAAGGCTAGCAAAGAGATCCACGAAATACAGATGTAACTCTGTGAGTGGAAGTTACACATCACAGAGCAGTTTCTCAGAAAGCTTCTTTCCAGATTTCATCTGAGGATATTTCCTTTTTCACCATAGCCCTCTACGGGCTTCCAAATATCACTTTGCCAATTCCACAAGAACTGTCTTAGCGAAAGGCTTCTTGAGGGGAAAGCTGTAACTCTGTGAGATGATTTCACAGAACACAAAGAACTTTCTCAGAAAGCTTCCTTCTCTTTGTTATCGGAGGATATTTCCTTGGGCCCTATAGTCATCAAAGGGATCCGAAATATCTGTTCTCAGATTCCACAGAAATAAGGCCAGCAAAGAGATCCACGAATTACAGATGTAACTCTATGAGTGGAAGTTACACATCACAGAGCAGTTTCTCAGAAAGCTTCTTTCCAGATTTCATCTGAGGATATTTCCTTTTTCACCATAGCCCTCTATGGGCTTCCAAATATCACTTTGCCAATTCCACAAGAACTGTCTTAGCGAAAGGCTTCTTGAGGGGAAAGCTGTAACTCTGTGAGATGATTTCACTGAACACAAAGAAGTTTCTCAGAAAGCTTCTTTCCCTTTGTTATCAGAGGATATTTCCTTTGTCCCTATAGTCTTCAAAGGGATCCGAAATATCTGTTCTCAGATTCCACAGAAATAAGGCTAGCAAAGAGATCCACGAAATACAGATGTAACTCTGTGATATGAATGAACAGAACACTAAGAAGTTTCTCAGAACGCTTCTTTCCAGATTTCATCTGAGGATAATTCCTTTTTCATCATAGCCCTCTATGGGCTTCCAAATATCACTTTGCCAATTCCACAAGAACTGTCTTAGCGAAAGGCTTCTTGAGGGGAAAGCTGTAACTCTGTGAGATGATTTCACAGAACACAAAGAAGTTTCTCAGAAAGCTTCCTTCTCTTTGTTATCAGAGGATATTTCCTTTGGCCCTATAGTCTTCAAAGGGATCCGAAATATCTGTTCTCAGATTCCACAGAAATAAGGCCAGCAAAGAGATCCACGAATTACAGATGTAACTCTATGAGTGGAAGTTACACATCACAGAGCAGTTTCTCAGAAAGCTTCTTTCCAGATTTCATCTGAGGATATTTCCTTTTTCACCATAGCCCTCTATGGGCTTCCAAATATCACTTTGTCAATTCCACACGAACTGTCTTAGAGAAAGGCTTCTTGAGGGGAAAGCTGTAACTCTGTGAGATGATTTCACAGAACACAAAGAAGTTTCTCAGAAAGCTTCCTTCTCTTTGTTATCGGAGGATATTTCCTTTGGCCCTATAGTCTTCAAAAAGATCCGAAATATCTGTTCTCAGATTCCACAGAAAAAAGGCTAGCAAAGAGATCCACGAAATACAGATGTAACTCTGTGAGTGGAAGTCACACATGACAGAGCTGTTTCTCAGAAAGCTTCTTTCCAGATTTCATCAGAGGATATTTCCTTTTTCACCATAGCCCTCTAAGGGTTTCCAAATATCCCTTTGCCAATTCCACAAGAACTGTCTTAGCGAAAGGCTTCTTGAGGGGAAAGCTGTAACTCTGTGAGATGATTTCACAGAACACAAAGAAGTTTCTCAGAAAGCTTCTTTCTCTTTGTTATCGGAGAATATTTCCTTTGTCCCTATAGTCTTCAAAGGGATCCGAAATATCTGTTCTCAGATTCCACAGAAATAAGTCTAGCAAAGAGATCCACGAAATACAGATGTAACTCTGTGAGATGAATGAACAGAACACTAAGCAGTTTCTCAGAAAGCTTCTTTCCAGAATTCATCTGAGGATATTTCCTTTTTCACCATAGCCCTCTGTGGGCTTCCAAATATCACTTTGCCAATTCCACAAGAACTGTCTTAGCGAAAGGCTTCTTGAGGGGAAAGCTGTAACTCTGTGAGATGATTTCACAGAACACAAAGATGTTTCTCAGAAAGCTTCCTTCTCTTTGTTATCGGAGGATATTTCCTTGGGCCCTATAGTCTTCAAAGGGATCCGAAATATCAGATTCCACAGAAATAAGGCTAGCAAAGAGATCCACGAAATACAGATGTAACTCTGTGAGTGGAAGTTACACATCACAGAGCAGTTTCTCAGAAAGCTTCTTTCCAGATTTCATCTGAGGATATTTCCTTTTTCACCATAGCCCTCTATGGGCTTCCAAATATCACTTTGCCAATTCCACAAAAACTGTCTTAGCGAAAGGCTTCTTGAGGGGAAAGCTGTAACTCTGTGAGATGATTTCACAGAACACAAAGAACTTTCTCAGAAAGCTTCCTTCTCTTTGTTATCGGAGGATATTTCCTTGGGCCCTATAGTCATCAAAGGGATCCGAAATATCTGTTCGCAGATTCCACAGAAATAAGGCCAGCAAAGAGATCCACGAATTACAGATATAACTCTATGAGTGGAAGTTACACATCACAGAGCAGTTTCTCAGAAAGCTTCTTTCCAGATTTCATCTGAGGATATTTCCTTTTTCACGATAGCCCTCTATGGGCTTCCAAATATCACTTTGCCAATTCCACAAGAACTGTCTTAGCGAAAGGCTTCTTGAGGGGAAAGCTGTAACTCTGTGAGATGATTTCACTGAAAACAAAGAAGTTTCTCAGAAAGCTTCTTTCCCTTTGTTATCGGAGGATATTTCCTTTGTCCCTATAGTCTTCAAAGGGATCCGAAATATCTGTTCTCAGATTCCACAGAAATAAGGCTAGCAAAGAGATCCACGAAATACAGATGTAACTCTGTGATATGAAAGAACAGAACACTAAGAAGTTTCTCAGAACGCTTCTTTCCAGATTTCATCTGAGGATATTTCCTTTTTCACCATAGCCCTCTATGGGCTTCCAAATATCACTTTGCCAATTCCACAAGAACTGTCTTAGCGAAAGGCTTCTTGAGGGGAAAGCTGTAACTCTGTGAGATGATTTCACAGAACACAAAGAAGTTTCTCAGAAAGCTTCCTTCTCTTTGTTATCAGAGGATATTTCCTTTGGCCCTATAGTCTTCAAAGGGATCCGAAATATCTGTTCTCAGATTCCACAGAAATAAGGCCAGCAAAGAGATCCACGAATTACAGATGTAACTCTATGAGTGGAAGTTACACATCACAGAGCAGTTTCTCAGAAAGCTTCTTTCCAGATTTCATCTGAGGATATTTCCTTTTTCACCATAGCCCTCTATGGGCTTCCAAATATCACTTTGCCAATTCCACAAGAACTGTCTTAGCGAAAGGCTTCTTGAGGGGAAAGCTGTAACTCTGTGAGATGATTTCACTGAACACAAAGAAGTTTCTCAGAAAGCTTCTTTCCCTTTATTATCGGAGGATATTTCCTTTGTCCCTATAGTCTTCAAAGGGATCAGAAATATCTGTTCTCAGATTCCACAGAAATAAGGCTAGCAAAGAGATCCACGAAATACAGATGTAACTCTGTGATATGAATGAACAGAACACTAAGAAGTTTCTCAGAACGCTTCTTTCCAGATTTCATCTGAGGATATTTCCTTTTTCACCATAGCCCTCTATAGGCTTCCAAATATCACTTTGCCAATTCCACAAGAACTGTCTTAGCGAAAGGCTTCTTGAGGGGAAAGCTGTAACCTGTGAGATGATTTCACTGAACACAAAGAAGTTTCTCAGAAAGCTTCTTTCCCATTGTTATCGGAGGATATTTCCTTTGTCCCTATAGTCTTCAAAGGGATCCGAAATATCTGTTCTCAGATTCCACAGAAATAAGGCTAGCAAAGAGATCCACGAAATACAGATGTAACTCTGTGAGATGAATGAACAGAACACTAAGCAGTTTCTCAGAAAGCTTCTTTCCAGAATTCATCTGAGGATATTTCCTTTTTCACCATAGCCCTCTGTGGGCTTCCAAATATCACTTTGCCAATTCCACAAGAACTGTCTTAGCGAAAGGCTTCTTGAGGGGAAAGCTGTAACTCTGTGAGATGATTTCACAGAACACAAAGATGTTTCTCAGAAACCTTCCTTCTCTTTGTTATCGGAGGAAATTTCCTTGGGCCCTATTGTCATCAAAGGGATCCGAAATATCTGTTCTCAGATTCCACAGAAATAAGGCCAGCAAAGAGATCCACGAATTACAGATGTAACTCTATGAGTGGAAGTTACACATCACAGAGCAGTTTCTCAGAAAGCTTCTTTCCAGATTTCATCTGAGGATATTTCCTTTTTCACCATAGCCCTCTATGGGCTTCCAAATATCACTTTGCCAATTCCACAAGAACTGTCTTAGCGAAAGGCTTCTTGAGGGGAAAGCTGTAACTCTGTGAGATGATTTCACTGAACACAAAGAAGTTTCTCAGAAAGCTTCTTTCCCTTTGTTATCGGAGGATATTTCCTTTGTCCCTATAGTCTTCAAAGGGATCCGAAATATCTGTTCTCAGATTCCACAGAAATAAGGCTAGCAAAGAGATCCACGAAATACAGATGTAACTCTGTGATATGAATGAACAGAACACTAAGAAGTTTCTCAGAACGCTTCTTTCCAGATTTCATCTGAGGATATTTCCTTTTTCCCCATAGCCCTCTATGGGCTTCCAAATATCACTTTGCCAATTCCACAAGAACTGTCTTAGCGAAAGGCTTCTTGAGGGGAAAGCTGTAACTCTGTGAGATGATTTCACAGAACACAAAGAAGTTTCTCAGAAAGCTTCCTTCTCTTTGTTATCAGAGGATATTTCCTTTGGCCCTATAGTCTTCAAAGGGATCCGAAATATCTGTTCTCAGATTCCACAGAAATAAGGCTAGCAAAGAGATCCACGAAATACAGATGTAACTCTGTGAGTGGAAGTCACACATCACAGAGCAGTTTCTCAGAAAGCTTCTTTCCAGATTTCATCTGAGGATATTTTCTTTTCCACCATAGCCCTCTATGGGCTTCCAAATATCACTTTGTCAATTCCACACGAACTGTCTTAGAGAAAGGCTTCTTGAGGGGAAAGCTGTAACTCTGTGAGATGATTTCACTGAACACAAAGAAGTTTCTCAGAAAGCTTCCTTCTCTTTGTTATCGGAGGATATTTCCTTTGGCCCTATAGTCTTCAAAAAGATCCGAAATATCTGTTCTCAGATTCCACAGAAAAAAGGCTAGCAAAGAGATCCACGAAATACAGATGTAACTCTGTGAGTGGAAGTCACACATGACAGAGCAGTTTCTCAGAAAGCTTCTTTCCAGATTTCATCAGAGGATATTTCCTTTTTCACCATAGCCCTCTAAGGGTTTCCAAATATCCCTTTGCCAATTCCACAAGAACTGTCTTAGCGAAAGGCTTCTTGAGGGGAAAGCTGTAACTCTGTGAGATGATTTCACAGAACACAAAGAAATTTCTCAGAAAGCTTCTTTCTCTTTGTTATCGGAGAATATTTCCTTTGTCCCTATAGTCTTCAAAGGGATCCGAAATATCTGTTCTCAGATTCCACAGAAATAAGTCTAGCAAAGAGATCCACGAAATACAGATGTAACTCTGTGAGATGAATGAACAGAACACTAAGCAGTTTCTCAGAAAGCTTCTTTCCAGAATTCATCTGAGGATATTTCCTTTTTCACCATAGCCCTCTGTGGGCTTCCAAATATCACTTTGCCAATTCCACAAGAACTGTCTTAGCGAAAGGCTTCTTGAGGGGAAAGCTGTAACTCTGTGAGATGATTTCACAGAACACAAAGATGTTTCTCAGAAAGCTTCCTTTTCTTTGTTATCGGAGGATATTTCCTTGGGCCCTATAGTCTTCAAAGGGATCCGAAATATCTGTTCTCAGATTCCACAGAAATAAGGCTAGCAAAGAGATCCACGAAATACAGATGTAACTCTGTGAGTGGAAGTTACACATCACAGAGCAGTTTCTCAGAAAGCTTCTTTCCAGATTTCATCTGAGGATATTTCCTTTTTCACCATAGCCCTCTATGGGCTTCCAAATATCACTTTGCCAATTCCACAACAACTGTCTTAGCGAAAGGCTTCTTGAGGGGAAAGCTGTAACTCTGTGAGATGATTTCACTGAACACAAAGAAGTTTCTCAGAAAGCTTCTTTCCCATTGTTATCGGAGGATATTTCCTTTGTCCCTATAGTCTTCAAAGGGATCCGAAATATCTGTTCTCAGATTCCACAGAAATAAGGCTAGCAAAGAGATCCACGAAATACAGATGTAACTCTGTGAGATGAATGAACAGAACACTAAGCAGTTTCTCAGAAAGCTTCTTTCCAGAATTCATCTGAGGATATTTCCTTTTTCACCATAGCCCTCTGTGGGCTTCCAAATATCACTTTGCCAATTCCACAAGAACTGTCTTAGCGAAAGGCTTCTTGAGGGGAAAGCTGTAACTCTGTGAGATGATTTCACAGAACACAAAGATGTTTCTCAGAAAGCTTCCTTCTCTTTGTTATCGGAGGATATTTCCTTGGGCCCTATAGTCTTCAAAGGGATCCGAAATATCTCTTCTCAGATTCCACAGAAATAAGGCTACCAAAGAGATCCACGAAATACAGATGTAACTCTGTGAGTGGAAGTTACACATCACAGAGCAGTTTCTCAGAAAGCTTCTTTCCAGATTTCATCTGAGGATATTTCCTTTTTCACCATAGCCCTCTACGGGCTTCCAAATATCACTTTGCCAATTCCACAAGAACTGTCTTAGCGAAAGGCTTCTTGAGGGGAAAGCTGTAACTCTGTGAGATGATTTCACAGAACACAAAGAACTTTCTCAGAAAGCTTCCTTCTCTTTGTTATCGGAGGATATTTCCTTGGGCCCTATAGTCATCAAAGGGATCCGAAATATCTGTTCTCAGATTCCACAGAAATAAGGCCAGCAAAGAGATCCACGAATTACAGATGTAACTCTATGAGTGGAAGTTGCACATCACAGAGCAGTTTCTCAGAAAGCTTCTTTCCAGATTTCATCTGAGGATATTTCCTTTTTCACCATAGCCCTCTATGGGCTTCCAAATATCACTTTGCCAATTCCACAAGAACTGTCTTAGCGAAAGGCTTCTTGAGGGGAAAGCTGTAACTCTGTGAGATGATTTCACTGAACACAAAGAAGTTTCTCAGAAAGCTTCTTTCCCTTTGTTATCGGAGGATATTTCCTTTGTCCCTATAGTCTTCAAAGGGATCCGAAATATCTGTTCTCAGATTCCACAGAAATAAGGCTAGCAAAGAGATCCACGAAATACAGATGTAACTCTGTGATATGAATGAACAGAACACTAAGAAGTTTCTCAGAACGCTTCTTTCCAGATTTCATCTGAGGATATTTCCTTTTTCACCATAGCCCTCTATGGGCTTCCAAATATCACTTTGCCAATTCCACAAGAACTGTCTTAGCGAAAGGCTTCTTGAGGGGAAAGCTGTAACTCTGTGAGATGATTTCACAGAACACAAAGAAGTTTCTCAGAAAGCTTCCTTCTCTTTGTTATCAGAGGATATTTCCTTTGGCCCTATAGTCTTCAAAGGGATCCGAAATATCTGTTCTCAGATTCCACAGAAATAAGGCCTGCAAAGAGATCCACGAATTACAGATGTAACTCTATGAGTGGAAGTTACACATCACAGAGCAGTTTCTCAGAAAGCTTCTTTCCAGATTTCATCTGAGGATATTTCCTTTTTCACCATAGCCCTCTAAGGGTTTCCAAATATCCCTTTGCCAATTCCACAAGAACTGTCTTAGCGAAAGGCTTCTTGAGGGGAAAGCTGTAACTCTGTGAGATGATTTCACAGAACACAAAGAAGTTTCTCAGAAAGCTTCTTTCTCTTTGTTATCGGAGAATATTTCCTTTGTCCCTATAGTCTTCAAAGGGATCCGAAATATCTGTTCTCAGATTCCACAGAAATAAGTCTAGCAAAGAGATCCACGAAATACAGATGTAACTCTGTGAGATGAATGAACAGAACACTAAGCAGTTTCTCAGAAAGCTTCTTTCCAGAATTCATCTGAGGATATTTCCTTTTTCACCATAGCCCTCTGTGGGCTTCCAAATATCACTTTGCCAATTCCACAAGAACTGTCTTAGCGAAAGGCTTCTTGAGGGGAAAGCTGTAACTCTGTGAGATGATTTCACAGAACACAAAGATGTTTCTCAGAAAGCTTCCTTTTCTTTGTTATCGGAGGATATTTCCTTGGGCACTATAGTCTTCAAAGGGATCCGAAATATCTCTTCTCAGATTCCACAGAAATAAGGCTAGCAAAGAGATCCACGAAATACAGATGTAACTCTGTGAGTGGAAGTTACACATCACAGAGCAGTTTCTCAGAAAGCTTCTTTCCAGATTTCATCTGAGGATATTTCCTTTTTCACCATAGCCCTCTACGGGCTTCCAAATATCACTTTGCCAATTCCACAAGAACTGTCTTAGCGAAAGGCTTCTTGAGGGGAAAGCTGTAACTCTGTGAGATGATTTCACAGAACACAAAGAAGTTTCTCAGAAAGCTTCCTTCTCTTTGTTATCGGAGGATATTTCCTTGGGCCCTATAGTCATCAAAGGGATCCGAAATATCTGTTCTCAGATTCCACAGAAATAAGGCCAGCAAAGAGATCCACGAATTACAGATGTAACTCTATGAGTGGAAGTTGCACATCACAGAGCAGTTTCTCAGAAAGCTTCTTTCCAGATTTCATCTGAGGATATTTCCTTTTTCACCATAGCCCTCTATGGGCTTCCAAATATAACTTTGCCAATTCCACAAGAACTGTCTTAGCGAAAGGCTTCTTGAGGGGAAAGCTGTAACTCTGTGAGATGATTTCACTGAACACAAAGAAGTTTCTCAGAAAGCTTCTTTCCCTTTGTTATCGGAGGATATTTCCTTTGTCCCTATAGTCTTCCAAGGGATCCGAAATATCTGTTCTCAGATTCCACAGAAATAAGGCTAGCAAAGAGATCCACGAAATACAGATGTAACTCTGTGATATGAATGAACAGAACACTAAGAAGTTTCTCAGAACGCTTCTTTCCAGATTTCATCTGAGGATATTTCCTTTTTCACCATAGCCCTCTATGGGCTTCCAAATATCACTTTGCCAATTCCACAAGAACTGTCTTAGCGAAAGTCTTCTTGAGGGGAAAGCTGTAACTCTGTGAGATGATTTCACAGAACACAAAGAAGTTTCTCAGAAAGCTTCCTTCTCTTTGTTATCAGAGGATATTTCCTTTGGCCCTATAGTCTTCAAAGGGATCCGAAATATCTGTTCTCAGATTCCACAGAAATAAGGCCAGCAAAGAGATCCACGAATTACAGATGTAACTCTATGAGTGGAAGTTACACATCACAGAGCAGTTTCTCAGAAAGCTTCTTTCCAGATTTCATCTGAGGATATTTCCTTTTTCACCATAGCCCTCTATGGGCTTCCAAATATCACTTTGCCAATTCCACAAGAACTGTCTTAGCGAAAGGCTTCTTGAGGGGAAAGCTGTAACTCGGTGAGATGATTTCACTGAACACAAAGAAGTTTCTCAGAAAGCTTCTTTCCCTTTGTTATCGGAGGATATTTCCTTTGTCCCTATAGTCTTCAAAGGGATCCGAAATATCTGTTCTCAGATTCCACAGAAATAAGGCTAGCAAAGAGATCCACGAAATACAGATGTAACTCTGTGATATGAATGAACAGAACACTAAGAAGTTTCTCAGAACGCTTCTTTCCAGATTTCATCTGAGGATATTTCCTTTTTCACCATAGCCCTCTATGGGCTTCCAAATATCACTTTGCCAATTCCACAAGAACTGTCTTAGCGAAAGGCTTCTTGAGGGGAAAGCTGTAACTCTGTGAGATGATTTCACAGAACACAAAGAAGTTTCTCAGAAAGCTTCCTTCTCTTTGTTATCGGAGGATATTTCCTTTGGCCCTATAGTCTTCAAAAAGATCCGAAATATCTGTTCTCAGATTCCACAGAAAAAAGGCTAGCAAAGAGATCCACGAAATACAGATGTAACTCTGTGAGTGGAAGTCACACATGACAGAGCAGTTTCTCAGAAAGCTTCTTTCCAGATTTCATCAGAGGATATTTCCTTTTTCACCATAGCCCTCTAAGGGTTTCCAAATATCCCTTTGCCAATTCCACAAGAACTGTCTTAGCGAAAGGCTTCTTGAGGGGAAAGCTGTAACTCTGTGAGATGATTTCACAGAACACAAAGAAGTTTCTCAGAAAGCTTCTTTCTCTTTGTTATCGGAGAATATTTCCTTTGTCCCTATAGTCTTCAAAGGGATCCGAAATATCTGTTCTCAGATTCCACAGAAATAAGTCTAGCAAAGAGATCCACGAAATACAGATGTAACTCTGTGAGATGAATGAACAGAACACTAAGCAGTTTCTCAGAAAGCTTCTTTCCAGAATTCATCTGAGGATATTTCCTTTTTCACCATAGCCCTCTGTGGGCTTCCAAATATCACTTTACCAATTCCACAAGAACTGTCTTAGCGAAAGGCTTCTTGAGGGGAAAGCTGTAACTCTGTGAGATGATTTCACAGAACACAAAGATGTTTCTCAGAAAGCTTCCTTTTCTTTGTTATCGGAGGATATTTCCTTGGGCACTATAGTCTTCAAAGGGATCCGAAATATCTCTTCTCAGATTCCACAGAAATAAGGCTAGCAAAGAGATCCACGAAATACAGATGTAACTCTGTGAGTGGAAGTTACACATCACAGAGCAGTTTCTCAGAAAGCTTCTTTCCAGATTTCATCTGAGGATATTTCCTTTTCCACCATAGCCCTCTATGGGCTTCCAAATATCACTTTGCCAATTCCACAACAACTGTCTTAGCGAAAGGCTTCTTCAGGGGAAAGCTGTAACTCTGTGAGATGATTTCACTGAACACAAAGAAGTTTCTCAGAAAGCTTCTTTCCCATTGTTATCGGAGGATATTTCCTTTGTCCCTATAGTCTTCAAAGGGATCCGAAATATCTGTTCTCAGATTCCACAGAAATAAGGCTAGCAAAGAGATCCACGAAATACAGATGTAACTCTGTGAGATGAATGAACAGAACACTAAGCAGTTTCTCAGAAAGCTTCTTTCCAGAATTCATCTGAGGATATTTCCTTTTTCACCATAGCCCTCTGTGGGCTTCCAAATATCACTTTGCCAATTCCACAAGAACTGTCTTAGCGAAAGGCTTCTTGAGGGGAAAGCTGTAACTCTGTGAGATGATTTCACAGAACACAAAGATGTTTCTCAGAAAGCTTCCTTCTCTTTGTTATCGGAGGAAATTTCCTTGGGCCCTATAGTCTTCAAAGGGATCCGAAATATCTCTTCTCAGATTCCACAGAAATAAGGCTAGCAAAGAGATCCACGAAATACAGATGTAACTCTGTGAGTGGAAGTTACACATCACAGAGCAGTTTCTCAGAAAGCTTCTTTCCAGATTTCATCTGAGGATATTTCCTTTTTCACCATAGCCCTCTATGGGCTTCCAAATATCACTTTGCCAATTCCACAACAACTGTCTTAGCGAAAGGCTTCTTGAGGGGAAAGCTGTAACTCTATGAGATGATTTCACTGAACACAAAGAAGTTTCTCAGAAAGCTTCTTTCCCTTTGTTATCGGAGGATATTTCCTTTGTCCCTATAGTCTTCAAAGGGATCCGAAATATCTGTTCTCAGATTCCACAGAAATAAGGCTAGCAAAGAGATCCACGAAATACAGATGTAACTCAGTGAGATGAATGAACAGAACACTAAGCAGTTTCTCAGAAAGCTTCTTTCCAGAATTCATCTGAGGATATTTCCTTTTTCACCATAGCCCTCTGTGGGCTTCCAAATATCACTTTGCCAATTCCACAAGAACTGTCTTAGCGAAAGGCTTCTTGAGGGGAAAGCTGTAACTCTGTGAGATGATTTCACAGAACACAAAGAAGTTTCTCAGAAAGCTTCCTTCTCTTTGTTATCGGAGGATATTTCCTTGGGCCCTATAGTCTTCAAAGGGATCCGAAATATCTCTTCTCAGATTCCACAGAAATAAGGCTAGCAAAGAGATCCACGAAATACAGATGTAACTCTGTGAGTGGAAGTTACACATCACAGAGCAGTTTCTCAGAAAGCTTCTTTCCAGATTTCATCTGAGGATATTTCCTTTTTCACCATAGCCCTCTATGGGCTTCCAAATATCACTTTGCCAATTCCACAATAACTGTCTTAGCGAAAGGCTTCTTGAGGGGAAAGCTGTAACTCTGTGAGATGATTTCACTGAACACAAAGAAGTTTCTCAGAAAGCTTCTTTCTCTTTGTTATCGGAGAATATTTCCTTTGGCCCTATAGTCTTCAAAGGGATCCGAAATATCTGTTCTCAGATTCCACAGAAATAAGGCTAGCAAAGAGATCCACGAAATACAGATGTAACTCTGTGAGATGAATGAACATTACAGTAAGCAGTTTCTCAGTAAGCTTCTTTCCAGAATTCATCTGAGGATATTTCCTTTTTCACCATAGCCCTCTATGTGCTTCCAAATATCACTTTGCCAATTCCACAAGAACTGTCTTAGCGAAAGGCTTCTTGAGGGGAAAGCTGTAACTCTGTGAGATGATTTCACAGAACACAAAGAAGTTTCTCAGAAAGCTTCCTTCTCTTTGTTATCGGAGGATATTTCCTTGGGCCCTATAGTCATCAAAGGGATCCGAAATACATGTTCTCAGATTCCACAGAAATAAGGATAGCAAAGAGATCCACGAAATACAGATGTAACTCTGTGAGATGAATGAACAGAACACTAAGCAGTTTCTCAGAAAGCTTCTTTCCAGAATTCATCTGAGGATATTTCCTTTTTCACCATAGCCCTCTGTGGGCTTCCAAATATCACTTTGCCAATTCCACAAGAACTGTCTTAGCGAAAGGCTTCTTGAGGGGAAAGCTGTAACTCTGTGAGATGATTTCACAGAACACAAAGATGTTTCTCAGAAAGCTTCCTTCTCTTTGTTATCGGAGGAAATTTCCTTGGGCCCTATAGTCTTCAAAGGGATCCGAAATATCTCTTCTCAGATTCCACAGAAATAAGGCTAGCAAAGAGATCCACGAAATACAGATGTAACTCTGTGAGTGGAAGTTACACATCACAGAGCAGTTTCTCAGAAAGCTTCTTTCCAGATTTCATCTGAGGATATTTCCTTTTTCACCATAGCCCTCTATGGGCTTCCAAATATCACTTTGCCAATTCCACAACAACTGTCTTAGCGAAAGGCTTCTTGAGGGGAAAGCTGTAACTCTATGAGATGATTTCACTGAACACAAAGAAGTTTCTCAGAAAGCTTCTTTCCCTTTGTTATCGGAGGATATTTCCTTTGTCCCTATAGTCTTCAAAGGGATCCGAAATATCTGTTCTCAGATTCCACAGAAATAAGGCTAGCAAAGAGATCCACGAAATACAGATGTAACTCAGTGAGATGAATGAACAGAACACTAAGCAGTTTCTCAGAAAGCTTCTTTCCAGAATTCATCTGAGGATATTTCCTTTTTCACCATAGCCCTCTGTGGGCTTCCAAATATCACTTTGCCAATTCCACAAGAACTGTCTTAGCGAAAGGCTTCTTGAGGGGAAAGCTGTAACTCTGTGAGATGATTTCACAGAACACAAAGAAGTTTCTCAGAAAGCTTCCTTCTCTTTGTTATCGGAGGATATTTCCTTGGGCCCTATAGTCTTCAAAGGGATCCGAAATATCTCTTCTCAGATTCCACAGAAATAAGGCTAGCAAAGAGATCCACGAAATACAGATGTAACTCTGTGAGTGGAAGTTACACATCACAGAGCAGTTTCTCAGAAAGCTTCTTTCCAGATTTCATCTGAGGATATTTCCTTTTTCACCATAGCCCTCTATGGGCTTCCAAATATCACTTTGCCAATTCCACAATAACTGTCTTAGCGAAAGGCTTCTTGAGGGGAAAGCTGTAACTCTGTGAGATGATTTCACTGAACACAAAGAAGTTTCTCAGAAAGCTTCTTTCTCTTTGTTATCGGAGAATATTTCCTTTGGCCCTATAGTCTTCAAAGGGATCCGAAATATCTGTTCTCAGATTCCACAGAAATAAGGCTAGCAAAGAGATCCACGAAATACAGATGTAACTCTGTGAGATGAATGAACATTACAGTAAGCAGTTTCTCAGTAAGCTTCTTTCCAGAATTCATCTGAGGATATTTCCTTTTTCACCATAGCCCTCTATGTGCTTCCAAATATCACTTTGCCAATTCCACAAGAACTGTCTTAGCGAAAGGCTTCTTGAGGGGAAAGCTGTAACTCTGTGAGATGATTTCACAGAACACAAAGAAGTTTCTCAGAAAGCTTCCTTCTCTTTGTTATCGGAGGATATTTCCTTGGGCCCTATAGTCATCAAAGGGATCCGAAATACATGTTCTCAGATTCCACAGAAATAAGGATAGCAAAGAGATCCACGAAATACAGATGTAACTCTATGAGTGGAAGTTACACATCACAGAGCAGTTTCTCAGAAAGCTTCTTTCCAGATTTCATCTGAGGATATTTCCTTTTTCACCATAGCCCTCTATGGGCTTCCAAATATCACTTTGCCAATTCCACAAGAACTGTCTTAGCGAAAGGCTTCTTGAGGGGAAAGCTGTAACTCTGTGAGATGATTTCACTGAACACAAAGAAGTTTCTCAGAAAGCTTCTTTCCCTTTGTTATCGGAGGATATTTCCTTTGGCCCTATAGTCTTCAAAGGGATCCGAAATATCTGTTCTCAGATGCCACAGAAATAAGGCTAGCAAAGAGATCCACGAAATACAGATGTAAATCTGTGATATGAATGAACAGAACACTAAGCAGTTTCTCAAAAAGCTTCTTTCCAGATTTCATCTGAGGATATTTCCTTTTTCACCATAGCCCTCTATGGGCTGCCAAATATCACTTTGCCAATTCCACAAGAACTGTCTTAGCGAAAGGCTTCTTGAGGGGAACGCTGTAACTCTGTGAGATGATTTCACAGAACACAAAGAAGTTTCTCAGAAAGCTTCCTTCTCTTTGTTATCGGAGGATATTTCCTTTGGCCCTATAGTCTTCAAAGGGATCCGAAATATCTGTTCTCAGATTCCACAGAAATAAGGCTAGCAAAGAGATCCACGAAATACAGATGTAACTTTGTGAGTGGAAGTCATACATCACAGAGCAGTTTCTCAGAAAGCTTCTTTCCAGATTTCATCTGAGGATATTTCCTTTTTCACCATAGCCCTCTATGGGCTTCCAAATATCACTTTGCCAATTCCACAAGAACTGTCTTAGCGAAAGGCTTCTTGAGGGGAAAGCTGTAACTCTGTGAGATGATTTCACAGAACACAAAGAAGTTTCTCAGAAAGCTTCTTTCTCTTTGTTATCGGAGGATATTTCCCTTGGACCTATAGTCTTCAAAGGGATCCGAAATATCTGTTCTCAGATACCACAGAAATAAGGCTAGCAAAGAGATCCACGAAATACAGATGTAACTCTGAGAGATGAATGAACAGAACACTAAGCAGTTTCTCAGAAAGCTTCTTTCCAGATTTCATCTGAGGATATTTCCTTTTTCACCATAGCCCTCTATGGGCTTCCAAATATCACTTTGCCAATTCCACAAGAACTGTCTTAGCGAAAGGCTTCTTGAGGGGAAAGCTGTAACTCTGTGAGATGATTTCACAGAACACAAAGAAGTTTCTCAGAAAGCTTCCTTCTCTTTGTTATCGGAGGATATTTCCTTTGGCCCTATAGTCTTCAAAGGGATCCGAAATATCTGTTCTCAGATTCCACAGAAATAAGGCTAGCAAAGAGATCCACGAAATACAGATGTAACTCTGTGAGTGGAAGTCACACATCACAGAGCAGTTTCTCAGAAAGCTTCTTTCCAGAATCATCTGAGGATATTTCCTTTTTCACCGTAGCCCTCTATGGGCTTCCAAAGATCACTTTGCCAATTCCACAAGAACTGCCTTAGCGAAAGGCTTCTTGAGGGGAAAGCTGTAACTCTGTGAGATGATTTCACAGAACACAAAGAAGTTTCTCAGAAAGCTTCTTTCTCTCTTTTATCGGAGGATATTTCCTTTGTCCCTATAGTCTTCAAAGGGATCAGAAATATCTGTTCTCAGATTCCACAGAAATAAGGCTAGCAAAGAGATCCACGAAATACAGATGTAATTCTGTGAGATGAATGAACAGAACACTAAGCAGTTTCTCAGAAAGCTTGTTTCCAGATTTCATCTGAGGATATTTACTTTACCACCATAGCCCTCTATGGGCTTCCAAATATCACTTTGCCAATTCCACAGGAACTGTCTTAGAGAAAGGCTTCTTGAGGGGAAAGCTGTAACTCTGTTAGATGATTTCACAGAACACAAAGAAGTTTCTCAGAAAGCTTCCTTCTCTTTGTTATCGGAGGATATTTCCTTTGGCCCTATAGTCTTCAAAAGGATCCGAAATATCTGATCTCAGATTCCACAGAAATAAGGCTAGCAAAGAGATCCACGAAATACAGATGTAACTCTGTGAGTGGAAGTCACACATGACAGAGCAGTTTCTCAGAAAGCTTCTTTCCAGATTTCATCAGAGGATATTTCCTTTTTCACCATAGCCCTCTATGGGCTTCCAAATAACACTTTGCCAATTCCACAAGAACTGTCTTAGCGAAAGGCTTCTTGAGGGGAAAGCTGTAACTCTGTGAGATGATTTCACTGAACACAAAGAAGTTTCTCAGAAAGCTTCTTTCTCTTTGTTATCGGAGAATATTTCCTTTGGCCCTATAGTCTTCAAAGGGATCCGAAATATCTGTTCTCAGATTCCACAGAAATAAGGCTAGCAAAGAGATCCACGAAATACAGATGTAACTCTGTGAGATGAATGAACAGAACACTAAGCAGTTTCTCAGAAAGCTTCTTTCCAGAATTCATCTGAGGATATTTCCTTTTTCACCATAGCCCTCTGTGGGCTTCCAAATATCACTTTGCCAATTCCACAAGAACTGTCTTAGCGAAAGGCTTCTTGAGGGGAAAGCTGTAACGCTGTGAGATGATTTCACAGAACACAAAGAAGTTTCTCAGAAAGCTTCCTTCTCTTTGTTATCGGAGGATATTTCCTTGGGCCCTATAGTCTTCAAAGGGATCCGAAATATCTCTTCTCAGATTCCACAGAAATAAGGCTAGCAAATAGATCCACGAAATACAGATGTAACTCTGTGAGTGGAAGTTACACATCACAGAGCAGTTTCTCAGAAAGCTTCTTTCCAGATTTCATCTGAGGATATTTCCTTATTCACCATAGCCCTCTATGGGCTTCCAAATATCACTTTGCCAATTCCACAAGAACTGTCTTAGCGAAAGGCTTCTTGAGGGGAAAGCTGTAACTCTGTGAGATGATTTCACAGAACACAAAGAAGTTTCTCAGAAAGCTTCCTTCTCTTTGTTATCGGAGGATATTTCCTTTGGCCCTATAGTCTTCAAAGGGATCCGAAATATCTGTTCTCAGATTCCACAGAAATAAGGCTAGCAAAGAGATCCACGAAATACAGATGTAACTCTGAGAGATGAATGAACAGAACACTAAGCAGTTTCTCAGAAAGCTTCTTTCCAGATTTCATCTGAGGATATTTCCTTTTTCACCATAGCCCTCTATGGGCTTCCAAATATCACTTTGCCAATTCCACAAGAACTGTCTTAGCGAAAGGCTTCTTGAGGGGAAAGCTGTAACTCTGTGAGATGATTTCACAGAACACAAAGAAGTTTCTCAGAAAGCTTCCTTCTCTTTGTTATCGGAGGATATTTCCTTTGGCCCTATAGTCTTCAAAGGGATCCGAAATATCTGTTATCAGATTCCACAGAAATAAGGCTAGCAAAGAGATCCACGAAATACAGATGTAACTCTGTGAGATGAATGAAGAGAACACTAAGCAGTTTCTCAGAAAGCTTCTTTCCAGATTTCATCTGAGGATATTTCCTTTTTCACCATAGACTTTTAAGGGCTGCCAAATATCACTTTGCCAATTCCACAAGAACTGTCTTAGCGAAAGGCTTCTTGAGGGGAAAGCTGTAACTCTGTGAGATGATTTCACAGAACACAAAGAAGTTTCTCAGAAAGCTTCCTTCTCTTTGTTATCGGAGGATATTTCCTTTGGCCCTATAGTCTTCAAAGGGATCCGAAATATCTGTTCTCAGATTCCACAGAAATAAGGCTAGCAAAGAGATCCACGAAATACAGATGTAACTCTGTGAGTGGAAGTCACACATCACAGAGCAGTTTCTCAGAAAGCTTCTTTCCAGATTTCATCTGAGGATATTTCCTTTTTCACCATAGCCCTCTAAGGGCTTCCAAATATCACTTTGCCAATTCCACAAGAACTGTCTTAGCGAAAGGCTTCTTGAGGGGAAAGCTGTAACTCTGTGAGATGATTTCACTGAACACAAAGAATTTTCTCAGAAAGCTTCTTTCTCTTTGTTATCCGAGGATATTTCCCGTGGCCCTATAGTCTTCAAAGGGATCCGAAATATCTGTTCTCAGATTCCACAGAAATAAGGCTAGCAAAGAAATCCACAAAATACAGATGTAACTCTGAGAGATGAATGAACAGAACACTAACCAGTTTCTCAGAAAGCTTCTTTCCAGATTTCATCTGGGGATATTTCCTTTTTCACCATAGCCCTCTATGGGCTTCCAAATATCAATTTGCCAATTCCACAAGAACTGTCTTAGCGAAAGGCTTCTTGAGGGGAAAGCTGTAACTCTGTGAGATGATTTCACAGAACACAAAGAAGTTTCTCAGAAAGCTTCCTTCTCTTTGTTATCGGAGGATATTTCCTTTGGCCCTATAGTCTTCAAAGGGATCCGAAATATCTGTTCTCAGATTCCACAGAAATAAGGCTAGCAAAGAGATCCACGAAATACAGATGTAACTCTGTGAGTGGAAGTTACACATCACAGAGTAGTTTCTCAGAAAACTTCTTTCCAGATTTCATCTGAGGATATTTCCTTTTTCACCATAGCCCTCTATGGGCTTCCAAATATCACTTTGCCAATTCCACAAGAACTGTCTTAGCGAAAGGCTTCTTGAGGGGAAAGCTGTAACTCTGTGAGATGATTTCACAGAACACAAAGAAGTTTCTCAGAAAGCTTCCTTCTCTTTGTTATCAGAGGATATATCCTTTGGCCCTATAGTCTTCAAAGGGATCCGAAATATCTGTTCTCAGATTCCACAGAAATAAGGCTAGCAAAGAGATCCACGAAATACAGATGTAACTCTGTGAGTGGAAGTCACACATCACAGAGCAGTTTCTCAGAAAGCTTCTTTCCAGATTTCATCTGAGGATATTTACTTTTCCACCATAGCCCTCTATGGGCTTCCAAATATCACTTTGCCAATTCCACACGAACTGTCTTAGAGAAAGGCTTCTTGAGGGGAAAGCTGTAACCCTGTGAGATGATTTCACAGAACACAAAGAAGTTTCTCAGAAAGCTTCCTTCTCTTTGTTATCGGAGGATATTTCCTTTGGCCCTATAGTCTTCAAAAAGATCCGAAATATCTGTTCTCAGATTCCACAGAAAAAAGGCTAGCAAAGAGATCCACGAAATACAGATGTAACTCTGTGAGTGGAAGTCACACATGACAGAGCAGTTTCTCAGAAAGCTTCTTTCCAGATTTCATCAGAGGTTATTTCCTTTTTCACCATAGCCCTCTAAGGGTTTCCAAATATTCCTTTGCCAATTCCACAAGAACTGTCTTAGCGAAAGGCTTCTTGAGGGGAAAGCTGTAACTCTGTGAGATGATTTCACAGAACACAAAGAAGTTTCTCAGAAAGCTTCTTTCTCTTTGTTATCGGAGAATATTTCCTTTGTCCCTATAGTCTTCAAAGGGATCCGAAATATCTGTTCTCAGATTCCACAGAAATAAGTCTAGCAAAGAGATCCACGAAATACAGATGTAACTCTGTGAGATGAATGAACAGAACACTAAGCAGTTTCTCAGAAAGCTTCTTTCCAGAATTCATCTGAGGATATTTCCTTTTTCACCGTAGCCCTCTGTGGGCTTCCAAATATCACTTTGCCAATTCCACAAGAACTGTCTTAGCGAAAGGCTTCTTGAGGGGAAAGCTGTAACTCTGTGAGATGATTTCACAGAACACAAAGATGTTTCTCAGAAAGCTTCCTTTTCTTTGTTATCGGAGGATATTTCCTTGGGCACTATAGTCTTCAAAGGGATCCGAAATATCTCTTCTCAGATTCCACAGAAATAAGGCTAGCAAAGAGATCCACGAAATACAGATGTAACTCTGTGAGTGGAAGTTACACATCACAGAGCAGTTTCTCAGAAAGCTTCTTTCCAGATTTCATCTGAGGATATTTCCTTTTTCACCATAGCCCTCTATGGGCTTCCAAATATCACTTTGCCAATTCCACAACAACTGTCTTAGCGAAAGGCTTCTTCAGGGGAAAGCTGTAACTCTGTGAGATGATTTCACTGAACACAAAGAAGTTTCTCAGAAAGCTTCTTTCCCATTGTTATCGGAGGATATTTCCTTTGTCCCTATAGTCTTCAAAGGGATCCGAAATATCTGTTCTCAGATTCCACAGAAATAAGGCTAGCAAAGAGATCCACGAAATACAGATATAACTCTGTGAGATGAATGAACAGAACACTAAGCAGTTTCTCAGAAAGCTTCTTTCCAGAATTCATCTGAGGATATTTCCTTTTTCACCATAGCCCTCTGTGGGCTTCCAAATATCACTTTGCCAATTCCACAAGAACTGTCTTAGCGAAAGGCTTCTTGAGGGGAAAGCTGTAACTCTGTGAGATGATTTCACAGAACACAAAGATGTTTCTCAGAAAGCTTCCTTCTCTTTGTTATCGGAGGAAATTTCCTTGGGCCCTATAGTCTTCAAAGGGATCCGAAATATCTCTTCTCAGATTCCACAGAAATAAGGCTAGCAAAGAGATCCACGAAATACAGATGTAACTCTGTGAGTGGAAGTTACACATCACAGAGCAGTTTCTCAGAAAGCTTCTTTCCAGATTTCATCTGAGGATATTTCCTTTTTCACCATAGCCCTCTATGGGCTTCCAAATATCACTTTGCCAATTCCACAACAACTGTCTTAGCGAAAGGCTTCTTGAGGGGAAAGCTGTAACTCTGTGAGATGATTTCACTGAACACAAAGAAGTTTCTCAGAAAGCTTCTTTCCCTTTGTTATCGGAGGATATTTCCTTTGTCCCTATAGTCTTCAAAGGGATCCGAAATATCTGTTCTCAGATTCCACAGAAATAAGGCTAGCAAAGAGATCCACGAAATACAGATGTAACTCAGTGAGATGAATGAACAGAACACTAAGCAGTTTCTCAGAAAGCTTCTTTCCAGAATTCATCTGAGGATATTTCCTTTTTCACCATAGCCCTCTGTGGGCTTCCAAATATCACTTTGCCAATTCCACAAGAACTGTCTTAGCGAAAGGCTTCTTGAGGGGAAAGCTGTAACTCTGTGAGATGATTTCACAGAACACAAAGAAGTTTCTCAGAAAGCTTCCTTCTCTTTGTTATCGGAGGATATTTCCTTGGGCCCTATAGTCTTCAAAGGGATCCGAAATATCTCTTCTCAGATTCCACAGAAATAAGGCTAGCAAAGAGATCCACGAAATACAGATGTAACTCTGTGAGTGGAAGTTACACATCACAGAGCAGTTTCTCAGAAAGCTTCTTTCCAGATTTCATCTGAGGATATTTCCTTTTTCACCATAGCCCTCTATGGGCTTCCAAATATCACTTTGCCAATTCCACAATAACTGTCTTAGCGAAAGGCTTCTTGAGGGGAAAGCTGTAACTCTGTGAGATGATTTCACTGAACACAAAGAAGTTTCTCAGAAAGCTTCTTTCTCTTTGTTATCGGAGAATATTTCCTTTGGCCCTATAGTCTTCAAAGGGATCCGAAATATCTGTTCTCAGATTCCACAGAAATAAGGCTAGCAAAGAGATCCACGAAATACAGATGTAACTCTGTGAGATGAATGAACATTACACTAAGCAGTTTCTCAGTAAGCTTCTTTCCAGAATTCATCTGAGGATATTTCCTTTTTCACCATAGCCCTCTATGTGCTTCCAAATATCACTTTGCCAATTCCACAAGAACTGTCTTAGCGAAAGGCTTCTTGAGGGGAAAGCTGTAACTCTGTGAGATGATTTCACAGAACACAAAGAAGTTTCTCAGAAAGCTTCCTTCTCTTTGTTATCGGAGGATATTTCCTTGGGCCCTATAGTCATCACAGGGATCCGAAATATATGTTCTCAGATTCCACAGAAATAAGGATAGCAAAGAGATCCACGAAATACAGATGTAACTCTATGAGTGGAAGTTACACATCACAGAGCAGTTTCTCAGAAAGCTTCTTTCCAGATTTCATCTGAGGATATTTCCTTTTTCACCATAGCCCTCTATGGGCTTCCAAATATCACTTTGCCAATTCCACAAGAACTGTCTTAGCGAAAGGCTTCTTGAGGGGAAAGCTGTAACTCTGTGAGATGATTTCACTGAACACAAAGAAGTTTCTCAGAAAGCTTCTTTCCCTTTGTTATCGGAGGATATTTCCTTTGGCCCTATAGTCTTCAAAGGGATCCGAAATATCTGTTCTCAGATTCCACAGAAATAAGGCTAGCAAAGAGATCCACGAAATACAGATGTAAATCTGTGATATGAATGAACAGAACACTAAACAGTTTCTCAAAAAGCTTCTTTCCAGATTTCATCTGAGGATATTTCCTTTTTCACCATAGCCCTCTATGGGCTGCCAAATATCACTTTGCCAATTCCACAAGAACTGTCTTAGCGAAAGGCTTCTTGAGGGGAACGCTGTAACTCTGTGAGATGATTTCACAGAACACAAAGAAGTTTCTCAGAAAGCTTCCTTCTCTTTGTTATCGGAGGATATTTCCTTTGGCCCTATAGTCTTCAAAGGGATCCGAAATATCTGTTCTCAGATTCCACAGAAATAAGGCTAGCAAAGAGATCCACGAAATACAGATGTAACTCTGTGAGTGGAAGTCATACATCACAGAGCAGTTTCTCAGAAAGCTTCTTTCCAGATTTCATCTGAGGATATTTCCTTTTTCACCATAGCCCTCTATGGGCTTCCAAATATCACTTTGCCAATTCCACAAGAACTGTCTTAGCGAAATGCTTCTTGAGGGGAAAGCTGTAACTCTGTGAGATGATTTCACAGAACACAAAGAAGTTTCTCAGAAAGCTTCTTTCTCTTTGTTATCGGAGGATATTTCCCTTGGACCTATAGTCTTCAAAGGGATCCGAAATATCTGTTCTCAGATACCACAGAAATAAGGCTAGCAAAGAGATCCACGAAATACAGATGTAACTCTGAGAGATGAATGAACAGAACACTAAGCAGTTTCTCAGAAAGCTTCTTTCCAGATTTCATCTGAGGATATTTCCTTTTTCACCATAGCCCTCTATGGGCTTCCAAATATCACTTTGCCAATTCCACAAGAACTGTCTTAGCGAAAGGCTTCTTGAGGGGAAAGCTGTAACTCTGTGAGATGATTTCACAGAACACAAAGAAGTTTCTCAGAAAGCTTCCTTCTCTTTGTTATCGGAGGATATTTCCTTTGGCCCTATAGTCTTCAAAGGGATCCGAAATATCTGTTCTCAGATTCCACAGAAATAAGGCTAGCAAAGAGATCCACGAAATACAGATGTAACTCTGTGAGTGGAAGTCACACATCACAGAGCAGTTTCTCAGAAAGCTTCTTTCCAGATTTCATCTGAGGATATTTCCTTTTTCACCATAGCCCTCTATGGGCTTCCAAAGATCACTTTGCCAATTCCACAAGAACTGTCTTAGCGAAAGGCTTCTTGAGGGGAAAGCTGTAACTCTGTGAGATGATTTCACAGAACACAAAGAAGTTTCTCAGAAAGCTTCTTTCTCTCTTTTATCGGAGGATATTTCCTTTGTCCCTATAGTCTTCAAAGGGATCAGAAATATCTGTTCTCAGATTCCACAGAAATAAGGCTAGCAAAGAGATCCACGAAATACAGATGTAATTCTGTGAGATGAATGAACAGAACACTAAGCAGTTTCTCAGAAAGCTTGTTTCCAGATTTCATCTGAGGATATTTACTTTACCACCAGAGCCCTCTATGGGCTTCCAAATATCACTTTGCCAATTCCACAGGAACTGTCTTAGAGAAAGGCTTCTTGAGGGGAAAGCTGTAACTCTGTTAGATGATTTCACAGAACACAAAGAAGTTTCTCAGAAAGCTTCCTTCTCTTTGTTATCGGAGGATATTTACTTTGGCCCTATAGTCTTCAAAAGGATCCGAAATATCTGATGTCAGATTCCACAGAAATAAGGCTAGCAAAGAGATCCACGAAATACAGATGTAACTCTGTGAGTGGAAGTCACACATGACAGAGCAGTTTCTCAGAAAGCTTCTTTCCAGATTTCATCAGAGGATATTTCCTTTTTCACCATAGCCCTCTATGGGCTTCCAAATAACACTTTGCCAATTCCACAAGAACTGTCTTAGCGAAAGGCTTCTTGAGAGGAAAGCTGTAACTCTGTGAGATGATTTCACTGAACACAAAGAAGTTTCTCAGAAAGCTTCTTTCTCTTTGTTATCGGAGAATATTTCCTTTGGCCCTATAGTCTTCAAAGGGATCCGAAATATCTGTTCTCAGATTCCACAGAAATAAGGCTAGCAAAGAGATCCACGAAATACAGATGTAACTCTGTGAGATGAATGAACAGAACACTAAGCAGTTTCTCAGAAAGCTTCTTTCCAGAATTCATCTGAGGATATTTCCTTTTTCACCATAGCCCTCTGTGGGCTTCCAAATATCACTTTGCCAATTCCACAAGAACTGTCTTAGCGAAAGGCTTCTTGAGGGGAAAGCTGTAACTCTGTGAGATGATTTCACAGAACACAAAGAAGTTTCTCAGAAAGCTTCCTTCTCTTTGTTATCGGAGGATATTTCCTTGGGCCCTATAGTCTTCAAAGGGATCCGAAATATCTCTTCTCAGATTCCACAGAAATAAGGCTAGCAAATAGATCCACGAAATACAGATGTAACTCTGTGAGTGGAAGTTACACATCACAGAGCAGTTTCTCAGAAAGCTTCTTTCCAGATTTCATCTGAGGATATTTCCTTATTCACCATAGCCCTCTATGGGCTTCCAAATATCACTTTGCCAATTCCACAATAACTGTCTTAGCGAAAGGCTTCTTGAGGGGAAAGCTGTAACTCTGTGAGATGATTTCACTGAACACAAAGAAGTTTCTCAGAAAGCTTCTTTCCCTTTGTTATCAGAGGATATTTCCTTTGGCCCTATAGTCTTCAATGGGATCCGAAATATCCGTTCTCAGATTCCACAGAAATAAGGCTAGCAAAGAGATCCACTAAATACAAATGTAACTCTGTGAGTGGAAGTCACACATCACAGAGCAGTTTCTCAGAAAGCTTCTTTCCAGATTTCATCTGAGGATATTTCCTTTTTCACCATAGCCCTCTATGGGCTTCCAAATATCACTTTGCGAATTCCACAAGAACTGTCTTAGCGAAAGGCTTCTTGAGGGGAAAGCTGTAACTCTGTGAGATGATTTCACAGAACACAAAGAAGTTTCTCAGAAAGCTTCCTTCTCTTTGTTATCGGAGGATATTTCCTTTGGCCCTATAGTCTTCAAAGGGATCCGAAATATCTGTTCTCAGATTCCACAGAAATAAGGCTAGCAAAGAGATCCACGAAATACAGATGTAACTCTGAGAGATGAATGAACAGAACACTAAGCAGTTTCTCAGAAAGCTTCTTTCCAGATTTCATCTGAGGATATTTCCTTTTTCACCATAGCCCTCTATGGGCTTCCAAATATCACTTTGCCAATTCCACAAGAACTGTCTTAGCGAAAGGCTTCTTGAGGGGAAAGCTGTAACTCTGTGAGATGATTTCACAGAACACAAAGAAGTTTCTCAGAAAGCTTCCTTCTCTTTGTTATCGGAGGATATTTCCTTTGGCCCTATAGTCTTCAAAGGGATCCGAAATATCTGTTATCAGATTCCACAGAAATAAGGCTAGCAAAGAGATCCACGAAATACAGATGTAACTCTGTGAGATGAATGAAGAGAACACTAAGCAGTTTCTCAGAAAGCTTCTTTCCAGATTTCATCTGAGGATATTTCCTTTTTCACCATAGACTTTTAAGGGCTGCCAAATATCACTTTGCCAATTCCACAAGAACTGTCTTAGCGAAAGGCTTCTTGAGGGGAAAGCTGTAACTCTGTGAGATGATTTCACAGAACACAAAGAAGTTTCTCAGAAAGCTTCCTTCTCTTTGTTATCGGAGGATATTTCCCGTGGCCCTATAGTCTTCAAAGGGATCCGAAATATTTGTTCTCAGATTCCACAGAAATAAGGCTAGCAAAGAAATCGACAAAATACAGATGTAACTCTGAGAGATGAATGAACAGAACACTAACCAGTTTCTCAGAAAGCTTCTTTCCAGATTTCATCTGGGGATATTTCCTTTTTCACCATAGCCCTCTATGGGCTTCCAAATATCAATTTGCCAATTCCACAAGAACTGTCTTAGCGAAAGGCTTCTTGAGGGGAAAGCTGTAACTCTGTGAGATGATTTCACAGAACACAAAGAAGTTTCTCAGAAAGCTTCCTTCTCTTTGTTATCGGAGGATATTTCCTTTGGCCCTATAGTCTTCAAAGGGATCCGAAATATCTGTTCTCAGATTCCACAGAAATAAGGCTAGCAAAGAGATCCACGAAATACAGATGTAACTCTGTGAGTGGAAGTTACACATCACAGAGTAGTTTCTCAGAAAGCTTCTTTCCAGATTTCATCTGAGGATATTTCCTTTTTCACCATAGCCCTCTATGGGCTTCCAAATATCACTTTGCCAATTCCACAAGAACTGTCTTAGTGAAAGGCTTCTTGAGGGGAAAGCTGTAACTCTGTGAGATGATTTCACAGAATACAAAGAAGTTTCTCAGAAAGCTTCCTTCTCTTTGTTATCGGAGGATATTTCCTTTGTCCCTATAGTCTTCAAAGGGATCAGAAATATCTGTTCTCAGATTCCACAGAAATAAGGCTAGCAAAGAGATCCACGAAATACAGATGTAATTCTGTGAGATGAATGAACAGAACACTAAGCAGTTTCTCAGAAAGCTTCTTTCCAGATTTCATCTGAGGATATTTACTTTTCCACCATAGCCCTCTATGGGCTTCCAAATATCACTTTGCCAATTCCACACGAACTGTCTTAGAGAAAGGCTTCTTGAGGGGAAAGCTGTAACTCTGTGAGATGATTTCACAGAACACAAAGAAGTTTCTCAGAAAGCTTCCTTCTCTTTGTTATCGGAGGATATTTCCTTTGGCCCTATAGTCTTCAAAGGGATCCGAAATATCTGTTCTCAGATTCCACAGAAATAAGGCTAGCAAAGAGATCCACGAAATACAGATGTAACTCTGTGAGTGGAAGTCACACATCACAGAGCAGTTTCTCAGAAAGCTTCTTTCCAGATTTCATCTGAGGATATTTCCTTTTTCACCATAGCCCTCTAAGGGCTTCCAAATATCACTTTGCCAATTCCACAAGAACTGTCTTAGCGAAAGGCTTCTTGAGGGGAAAGCTGTAACTCTGTGAGATGATTTCACTGAACACAAAGAATTTTCTCAGAAAGCTTCTTTCTCTTTGTTATCCGAGGATATTTCCCGTGGCCCTATAGTCTTCAAAGGGATCCGAAATATCTGTTCTCAGATTCCACAGAAATAAGGCTAGCAAAGAAATCCACAAAATACAGATGTATCTCTGAGAGATGAATGAACAGAACACTAACCAGTTTCTCAGAAAGCTTCTTCCAGATTTCATCTGGGGATATTTCCTTTTTCACCATAGCCCTCTATGGGCTTCCAAATATCAATTTGCCAATTCCACAAGAACTGTCTTAGCGAAAGGCTTCTTGAGGGGAAAGCTGTAACTCTGTGAGATGATTTCACAGAACACAAAGAAGTTTCTCAGAAAGCTTCCTTCTCTTTGTTATCGGAGGATATTTCCTTTGGCCCTATAGTCTTCAAAGGGATCCGAAATATCTGTTCTCAGATTCCACAGAAATAAGGCTAGCAAAGAGATCCACGAAATACAGATGTAACTCTGTGAGTGGAAGTTACACTTCACAGAGTAGTTTCTCAGAAAGCTTCTTTCCAGATTTCATCTGAGGATATTTCCTTTTTCACCATAGCCCTCTATGGGCTTCCAAATATCACTTTGCCAATTCCACAAGAACTGTCTTAGTGAAAGGCTTCTTGAGGGGAAAGCTGTAACTCTGTGAGATGATTTCACAGAATACAAAGAAGTTTCTCAGAAAGCTTCCTTCTCTTTGTTATCGGAGGATATTTCCTTTGTCCCTATAGTCTTCAAAGGGATCAGAAATATCTGTTCTCAGATTCCACAGAAATAAGGCTAGCAAAGAGATCCACGAAATACAGATGTAATTCTGTGAGATGAATGAACAGAACACTAAGCAGTTTCTCAGAAAGCTTCTTTCCAGATTTCATCTGAGGATATTTACTTTTCCACCATAGCCCTCTATGGGCTTCCAAATATCACTTTGCCAATTCCACAGGAACTGTCTTAGAGAAAGGCTTCTTGAGGGGAAAGCTGTAACTCTGTGAGATGATTTCACAGAACACAAAGAAGTTTCTCAGAAAGCTTCCTTCTCTTTGTTATCGGAGGATATTTCCTTTGGCCCTATAGTCTTCAAAAGGATCCGAAATATCTGTTCTCAGATTCCACAGAAATAAGGCTAGCAAATAGATCCACGAAATACAGATGTAACTCTGTGAGTGGAAGTCACACATGACAGAGCAGTTTCTCAGAAAGCTTCTTTCCAGATTTCATCAGAGGATATTTCCTTTTTCACCATAGCCCTCTATGGGCTTCCAAATATCACCTTGCCAATTCCACAAGAACTGTCTTAGCGAAAGGCTTCTTGAGGGGAAAGCTGTAACTCTGTGAGATGATTTCACTGAACACAAAGAAGTTTCTCAGAAAGCTTCTTTCTCTTTGTTATCGGAGAATATTTCCTTTGACTCTATAGTCTTCAAAGGGATCCGAAATATCTGTTCTCAGATTCCACAGAAATAAGGCTAGCAAAGAGATCCACGAAATACAGATGTAACTCTGTGAGATGAATGAACAGAACACTAAGCAGTTTCTCAGAAAGCTTCTTTCCAGAATTCATCTGAGGATATTTCCTTTTTCACCATAGCCCTCTATGGGCTTCCAAATATCACTTTGCCAATTCCACAAGAACTCTCTTAGCGAAAGGCTTCTTGAGGGGAAAGCTGTAACTCTGTGAGATGATTTCACAGAACACAAAGAACTTTCTCAGAAAGCTTCCTTCTCTTTGTTATCGGAGGATATTTCCTTGGGCCCTATATTCATCAAAGGGATCCGAAATATCTGTTCTCAGATTCCACAGAAATAAGGCTAGCAAATAGATCCACGAAATACAGATGTAACTCTGTGAGTGGAAGTCACACATGACAGAGCAGTTTCTCAGAAAGCTTCTTTCCAGATTTCATCAGAGGATATTTCCTTTTTCACCGTAGCCCTCTATGGGCTTCCAAATATCACTTTGCCAAATCCACCACAACTGTCTTAGCGAAAGGCTTCTTGAGGGGAAAGCTGTAACTCTGTGAGATGATTTCACTGAACACAAAGAAGTTTCTCAGAAAGCTTCTTTCCCTTTGTTATCGGAGGATATTTCCTTTGTCCCTATAGTCTTCAAAGGGATCCGAAATATCTGTTCTCAGATTCCACAGAAATAAGGCTAGCAAAGAGATCCACGAAATACAGATGTAACTCAGTGAGATGAATGAACAGAACACTAAGCAGTTTCTCAGAAAGCTTCTTTCCAGAATTCATCTGAGGATATTTCCTTTTTCACCATAGCCCTCTGTGGGCTTCCAAATATCACTTTGCCAATTCCACAAGAACTGTCTTAGCGAAAGGCTTCTTGAGGGGAAAGCTGTAACTCTGTGAGATGATTTCACAGAACACAAAGAAGTTTCTCAGAAAGCTTCCTTCTCTTTGTTATCGGAGGATATTTCCTTGGGCCCTATAGTCTTCAAAGGGATCCGAAATATCTCTTCTCAGATTCCACAGAAATAAGGCTAGCAAAGAGATCCACGAAATACAGATGTAACTCTGTGAGTGGAAGTTACACATCACAGAGCAGTTTCTCAGAAAGCTTCTTTCCAGATTTCATCTGAGGATATTTCCTTTTTCACCATAGCCCTCTATGGGCTTCCAAATATCACTTTGCCAATTCCACAATAACTGTCTTAGCGAAAGGCTTCTTGAGGGGAAAGCTGTAACTCTGTGAGATGATTTCACTGAACACAAAGAAGTTTCTCAGAAAGCTTCTTTCTCTTTGTTATCGGAGAATATTTCCTTTGGCCCTATAGTCTTCAAAGGGATCCGAAATATCTGTTCTCAGATTCCACAGAAATAAGGCTAGCAAAGAGATCCACGAAATACAGATGTAACTCTGTGAGATGAATGAACATTACACTAAGCAGTTTCTCAGTAAGCTTCTTTCCAGAATTCATCTGAGGATATTTCCTTTTTCACCATAGCCCTCTATGTGCTTCCAAATATCACTTTGCCAATTCCACAAGAACTGTCTTAGCGAAAGGCTTCTTGAGGGGAAAGCTGTAACTCTGTGAGATGATTTCACAGAACACAAAGAAGTTTCTCAGAAAGCTTCCTTCTCTTTGTTATCGGAGGATATTTCCTTGGGCCCTATAGTCATCACAGGGATCCGAAATATATGTTCTCAGATTCCACAGAAATAAGGATAGCAAAGAGATCCACGAAATACAGATGTAACTCTATGAGTGGAAGTTACACATCACAGAGCAGTTTCTCAGAAAGCTTCTTTCCAGATTTCATCTGAGGATATTTCCTTTTTCACCATAGCCCTCTATGGGCTTCCAAATATCACTTTGCCAATTCCACAAGAACTGTCTTAGCGAAAGGCTTCTTGAGGGGAAAGCTGTAACTCTGTGAGATGATTTCACTGAACACAAAGAAGTTTCTCAGAAAGCTTCTTTCCCTTTGTTATCGGAGGATATTTCCTTTGGCCCTATAGTCTTCAAAGGGATCCGAAATATCTGTTCTCAGATTCCACAGAAATAAGGCTAGCAAAGAGATCCACGAAATACAGATGTAAATCTGTGATATGAATGAACAGAACACTAAACAGTTTCTCAAAAAGCTTCTTTCCAGATTTCATCTGAGGATATTTCCTTTTTCACCATAGCCCTCTATGGGCTGCCAAATATCACTTTGCCAATTCCACAAGAACTGTCTTAGCGAAAGGCTTCTTGAGGGGAACGCTGTAACTCTGTGAGATGATTTCACAGAACACAAAGAAGTTTCTCAGAAAGCTTCCTTCTCTTTGTTATCGGAGGATATTTCCTTTGGCCCTATAGTCTTCAAAGGGATCCGAAATATCTGTTCTCAGATTCCACAGAAATAAGGCTAGCAAAGAGATCCACGAAATACAGATGTAACTCTGTGAGTGGAAGTCATACATCACAGAGCAGTTTCTCAGAAAGCTTCTTTCCAGATTTCATCTGAGGATATTTCCTTTTTCACCATAGCCCTCTATGGGCTTCCAAATATCACTTTGCCAATTCCACAAGAACTGTCTTAGCGAAATGCTTCTTGAGGGGAAAGCTGTAACTCTGTGAGATGATTTCACAGAACACAAAGAAGTTTCTCAGAAAGCTTCTTTCTCTTTGTTATCGGAGGATATTTCCCTTGGACCTATAGTCTTCAAAGGGATCCGAAATATCTGTTCTCAGATACCACAGAAATAAGGCTAGCAAAGAGATCCACGAAATACAGATGTAACTCTGAGAGATGAATGAACAGAACACTAAGCAGTTTCTCAGAAAGCTTCTTTCCAGATTTCATCTGAGGATATTTCCTTTTTCACCATAGCCCTCTATGGGCTTCCAAATATCACTTTGCCAATTCCACAAGAACTGTCTTAGCGAAAGGCTTCTTGAGGGGAAAGCTGTAACTCTGTGAGATGATTTCACAGAACACAAAGAAGTTTCTCAGAAAGCTTCCTTCTCTTTGTTATCGGAGGATATTTCCTTTGGCCCTATAGTCTTCAAAGGGATCCGAAATATCTGTTCTCAGATTCCACAGAAATAAGGCTAGCAAAGAGATCCACGAAATACAGATGTAACTCTGTGAGTGGAAGTCACACATCACAGAGCAGTTTCTCAGAAAGCTTCTTTCCAGATTTCATCTGAGGATATTTCCTTTTTCACCATAGCCCTCTATGGGCTTCCAAAGATCACTTTGCCAATTCCACAAGAACTGTCTTAGCGAAAGGCTTCTTGAGGGGAAAGCTGTAACTCTGTGAGATGATTTCACAGAACACAAAGAAGTTTCTCAGAAAGCTTCTTTCTCTCTTTTATCGGAGGATATTTCCTTTGTCCCTATAGTCTTCAAAGGGATCAGAAATATCTGTTCTCAGATTCCACAGAAATAAGGCTAGCAAAGAGATCCACGAAATACAGATGTAATTCTGTGAGATGAATGAACAGAACACTAAGCAGTTTCTCAGAAAGCTTGTTTCCAGATTTCATCTGAGGATATTTACTTTACCACCAGAGCCCTCTATGGGCTTCCAAATATCACTTTGCCAATTCCACAGGAACTGTCTTAGAGAAAGGCTTCTTGAGGGGAAAGCTGTAACTCTGTTAGATGATTTCACAGAACACAAAGAAGTTTCTCAGAAAGCTTCCTTCTCTTTGTTATCGGAGGATATTTACTTTGGCCCTATAGTCTTCAAAAGGATCCGAAATATCTGATGTCAGATTCCACAGAAATAAGGCTAGCAAAGAGATCCACGAAATACAGATGTAACTCTGTGAGTGGAAGTCACACATGACAGAGCAGTTTCTCAGAAAGCTTCTTTCCAGATTTCATCAGAGGATATTTCCTTTTTCACCATAGCCCTCTATGGGCTTCCAAATAACACTTTGCCAATTCCACAAGAACTGTCTTAGCGAAAGGCTTCTTGAGAGGAAAGCTGTAACTCTGTGAGATGATTTCACTGAACACAAAGAAGTTTCTCAGAAAGCTTCTTTCTCTTTGTTATCGGAGAATATTTCCTTTGGCCCTATAGTCTTCAAAGGGATCCGAAATATCTGTTCTCAGATTCCACAGAAATAAGGCTAGCAAAGAGATCCACGAAATACAGATGTAACTCTGTGAGATGAATGAACAGAACACTAAGCAGTTTCTCAGAAAGCTTCTTTCCAGAATTCATCTGAGGATATTTCCTTTTTCACCATAGCCCTCTGTGGGCTTCCAAATATCACTTTGCCAATTCCACAAGAACTGTCTTAGCGAAAGGCTTCTTGAGGGGAAAGCTGTAACTCTGTGAGATGATTTCACAGAACACAAAGAAGTTTCTCAGAAAGCTTCCTTCTCTTTGTTATCGGAGGATATTTCCTTGGGCCCTATAGTCTTCAAAGGGATCCGAAATATCTCTTCTCAGATTCCACAGAAATAAGGCTAGCAAATAGATCCACGAAATACAGATGTAACTCTGTGAGTGGAAGTTACACATCACAGAGCAGTTTCTCAGAAAGCTTCTTTCCAGATTTCATCTGAGGATATTTCCTTATTCACCATAGCCCTCTATGGGCTTCCAAATATCACTTTGCCAATTCCACAATAACTGTCTTAGCGAAAGGCTTCTTGAGGGGAAAGCTGTAACTCTGTGAGATGATTTCACTGAACACAAAGAAGTTTCTCAGAAAGCTTCTTTCCCTTTGTTATCAGAGGATATTTCCTTTGGCCCTATAGTCTTCAATGGGATCCGAAATATCCGTTCTCAGATTCCACAGAAATAAGGCTAGCAAAGAGATCCACTAAATACAAATGTAACTCTGTGAGTGGAAGTCACACATCACAGAGCAGTTTCTCAGAAAGCTTCTTTCCAGATTTCATCTGAGGATATTTCCTTTTTCACCATAGCCCTCTATGGGCTTCCAAATATCACTTTGCGAATTCCACAAGAACTGTCTTAGCGAAAGGCTTCTTGAGGGGAAAGCTTTAACTCTGTGAGATGATTTCACAGAACACAAAGAAGTTTCTCAGAAAGCTTCCTTCTCTTTGTTATCGGAGGATATTTCCTTTGGCCCTATAGTCTTCAAAGGGATCCGAAATATCTGTTCTCAGATTCCACAGAAATAAGGCTAGCAAAGAGATCCACGAAATACAGATGTAACTCTGAGAGATGAATGAACAGAACACTAAGCAGTTTCTCAGAAAGCTTCTTTCCAGATTTCATCTGAGGATATTTCCTTTTTCACCATAGCCCTCTATGGGCTTCCAAATATCACTTTGCCAATTCCACAAGAACTGTCTTAGCGAAAGGCTTCTTGAGGGGAAAGCTGTAACTCTGTGAGATGATTTCACAGAACACAAAGAAGTTTCTCAGAAAGCTTCCTTCTCTTTGTTATCGGAGGATATTTCCTTTGGCCCTATAGTCTTCAAAGGGATCCGAAATATCTGTTATCAGATTCCACAGAAATAAGGCTAGCAAAGAGATCCACGAAATACAGATGTAACTCTGTGAGATGAATGAAGAGAACACTAAGCAGTTTCTCAGAAAGCTTCTTTCCAGATTTCATCTGAGGATATTTCCTTTTTCACCATAGACTTTTAAGGGCTGCCAAATATCACTTTGCCAATTCCACAAGAACTGTCTTAGCGAAAGGCTTCTTGAGGGGAAAGCTGTAACTCTGTGAGATGATTTCACAGAACACAAAGAAGTTTCTCAGAAAGCTTCCTTCTCTTTGTTATCGGAGGATATTTCCCGTGGCCCTATAGTCTTCAAAGGGATCCGAAATATTTGTTCTCAGATTCCACAGAAATAAGGCTAGCAAAGAAATCGACAAAATACAGATGTAACTCTGAGAGATGAATGAACAGAACACTAACCAGTTTCTCAGAAAGCTTCTTTCCAGATTTCATCTGGGGATATTTCCTTTTTCACCATAGCCCTCTATGGGCTTCCAAATATCAATTTGCCAATTCCACAAGAACTGTCTTAGCGAAAGGCTTCTTGAGGGGAAAGCTGTAACTCTGTGAGATGATTTCACAGAACACAAAGAAGTTTCTCAGAAAGCTTCCTTCTCTTTGTTATCGGAGGATATTTCCTTTGGCCCTATAGTCTTCAAAGGGATCCGAAATATCTGTTCTCAGATTCCACAGAAATAAGGCTAGCAAAGAGATCCACGAAATACAGATGTAACTCTGTGAGTGGAAGTTACACATCACAGAGTAGTTTCTCAGAAAGCTTCTTTCCAGATTTCATCTGAGGATATTTCCTTTTTCACCATAGCCCTCTATGGGCTTCCAAATATCACTTTGCCAATTCCACAAGAACTGTCTTAGTGAAAGGCTTCTTGAGGGGAAAGCTGTAACTCTGTGAGATGATTTCACAGAATACAAAGAAGTTTCTCAGAAAGCTTCCTTCTCTTTGTTATCGGAGGATATTTCCTTTGTCCCTATAGTCTTCAAAGGGATCAGAAATATCTGTTCTCAGATTCCACAGAAATAAGGCTAGCAAAGAGATCCACGAAATACAGATGTAATTCTGTGAGATGAATGAACAGAACACTAAGCAGTTTCTCAGAAAGCTTCTTTCCAGATTTCATCTGAGGATATTTACTTTTCCACCATAGCCCTCTATGGGCTTCCAAATATCACTTTGCCAATTCCACACGAACTGTCTTAGAGAAAGGCTTCTTGAGGGGAAAGCTGTAACTCTGTGAGATGATTTCACAGAACACAAAGAAGTTTCTCAGAAAGCTTCCTTCTCTTTGTTATCGGAGGATATTTCCTTTGGCCCTATAGTCTTCAAAGGGATCCGAAATATCTGTTCTCAGATTCCACAGAAATAAGGCTAGCAAAGAGATCCACGAAATACAGATGTAACTCTGTGAGTGGAAGTCACACATCACAGAGCAGTTTCTCAGAAAGCTTCTTTCCAGATTTCATCTGAGGATATTTCCTTTTTCACCATAGCCCTCTAAGGGCTTCCAAATATCACTTTGCCAATTCCACAAGAACTGTCTTAGCGAAAGGCTTCTTGAGGGGAAAGCTGTAACTCTGTGAGATGATTTCACTGAACACAAAGAATTTTCTCAGAAAGCTTCTTTCTCTTTGTTATCCGAGGATATTTCCCGTGGCCCTATAGTCTTCAAAGGGATCCGAAATATCTGTTCTCAGATTCCACAGAAATAAGGCTAGCAAAGAAATCCACAAAATACAGATGTATCTCTGAGAGATGAATGAACAGAACACTAACCAGTTTCTCAGAAAGCTTCTTCCAGATTTCATCTGGGGATATTTCCTTTTTCACCATAGCCCTCTATGGGCTTCCAAATATCAATTTGCCAATTCCACAAGAACTGTCTTAGCGAAAGGCTTCTTGAGGGGAAAGCTGTAACTCTGTGAGATGATTTCACAGAACACAAAGAAGTTTCTCAGAAAGCTTCCTTCTCTTTGTTATCGGAGGATATTTCCTTTGGCCCTATAGTCTTCAAAGGGATCCGAAATATCTGTTCTCAGATTCCACAGAAATAAGGCTAGCAAAGAGATCCACGAAATACAGATGTAACTCTGTGAGTGGAAGTTACACTTCACAGAGTAGTTTCTCAGAAAGCTTCTTTCCAGATTTCATCTGAGGATATTTCCTTTTTCACCATAGCCCTCTATGGGCTTCCAAATATCACTTTGCCAATTCCACAAGAACTGTCTTAGTGAAAGGCTTCTTGAGGGGAAAGCTGTAACTCTGTGAGATGATTTCACAGAATACAAAGAAGTTTCTCAGAAAGCTTCCTTCTCTTTGTTATCGGAGGATATTTCCTTTGTCCCTATAGTCTTCAAAGGGATCAGAAATATCTGTTCTCAGATTCCACAGAAATAAGGCTAGCAAAGAGATCCACGAAATACAGATGTAATTCTGTGAGATGAATGAACAGAACACTAAGCAGTTTCTCAGAAAGCTTCTTTCCAGATTTCATCTGAGGATATTTACTTTTCCACCATAGCCCTCTATGGGCTTCCAAATATCACTTTGCCAATTCCACAGGAACTGTCTTAGAGAAAGGCTTCTTGAGGGGAAAGCTGTAACTCTGTGAGATGATTTCACAGAACACAAAGAAGTTTCTCAGAAAGCTTCCTTCTCTTTGTTATCGGAGGATATTTCCTTTGGCCCTATAGTCTTCAAAAGGATCCGAAATATCTGTTCTCAGATTCCACAGAAATAAGGCTAGCAAATAGATCCACGAAATACAGATGTAACTCTGTGAGTGGAAGTCACACATGACAGAGCAGTTTCTCAGAAAGCTTCTTTCCAGATTTCATCAGAGGATATTTCCTTTTTCACCATAGCCCTCTATGGGCTTCCAAATATCACCTTGCCAATTCCACAAGAACTGTCTTAGCGAAAGGCTTCTTGAGGGGAAAGCTGTAACTCTGTGAGATGATTTCACTGAACACAAAGAAGTTTCTCAGAAAGCTTCTTTCTCTTTGTTATCGGAGAATATTTCCTTTGACTCTATAGTCTTCAAAGGGATCCGAAATATCTGTTCTCAGATTCCACAGAAATAAGGCTAGCAAAGAGATCCACGAAATACAGATGTAACTCTGTGAGATGAATGAACAGAACACTAAGCAGTTTCTCAGAAAGCTTCTTTCCAGAATTCATCTGAGGATATTTCCTTTTTCACCATAGCCCTCTATGGGCTTCCAAATATCACTTTGCCAATTCCACAAGAACTCTCTTAGCGAAAGGCTTCTTGAGGGGAAAGCTGTAACTCTGTGAGATGATTTCACAGAACACAAAGAACTTTCTCAGAAAGCTTCCTTCTCTTTGTTATCGGAGGATATTTCCTTGGGCCCTATTTTCATCAAAGGGATCCGAAATATCTGTTCTCAGATTCCACAGAAATAAGGCTAGCAAATAGATCCACGAAATACAGATGTAACTCTGTGAGTGGAAGTCACACATGACAGAGCAGTTTCTCAGAAAGCTTCTTTCCAGATTTCATCAGAGGATATTTCCTTTTTCACCGTAGCCCTCTATGGGCTTCCAAATATCACTTTGCCAAATCCACCACAACTGTCTTAGCGAAAGGCTTCTTGAGGGGAAAGCTGTAACTCTGTGAGATGATTTCACTGAACACAAAGAAGTTTCTCAGAAAGCTTCTTTCCCTTTGTTATCGGAGGTTATTTCCTTTGGCCCTATAGTCTTCAAAGGGATACGAAATATCTGTTCTCAGATTCCACAGAAATAAGGCTAGCAAAGAGATCCACGAAATACAGATGTAACTCTGTGATAAGAATGAACAGAACACTAAGCAGTTTCTCAGAAAGCTTCTTTCCAGATTTCATCTGAGGATATTTCCTTTTTCACCATAGCCCTCTATGGGCTTCCAAATATCACTTTGCCAATTCCACAAGAACTGTCTTAGCGAAAGGCTTCTTGAGGGGAAAGCTGTAACTCTGTGAGATGATTTCACAGAACACAAAGACGTTTCTCAGAAAGCTTCCTTCTCTTTGTTATCAGAGGATATTTCCTTTGGCCCTATAGTCTTCAAAGGGATCCGAAATATCTGTTCTCAGATTCCACAGAAATATGGCTAGCAAAGAGATCCACGAAATACAGATGTAACTCTGTGAGTGGAAGTCACACATCACAGAGCAGTTTCTCAGAAAGCTTCTTTCCAGATTTCATCTGAGGATATTTACTTTTCCACCATAGCCCTCTATGGGCTTCCAAATATCACTTTGCCAATTCCACAGGAACTGTCTTAGAGAAACGCTTCTTGAGGGGAAAGCTGTAACTCTGTGAGATGATTTCACAGAACACAAAGAAGTTTCTCAGAAAGCTTCCTTCTCTTTGTTATCGGAGGATATTTCCTTTGGCCCTATAGTCTTCAAAAGGATCCGAAATATCTGTTCTCAGATTCCACAGAAAAAAGGCTAGCAAAGAGATCCACGAAATACAGATGTAACTCTGTGAGTGGAAGTCACACATGACAGAGCAGTTTCTCAGAAAGCTTCTTTCCAGATTTCATCAGAGGATATTTCCTTTTTCACCATAGCCCTCTAAGGGCTTCCAAATATCCCTTTGCCAATTCCACAAGAACTGTCTTAGCGAAAGGCTTCTTGAGGGGAAAGCTGTAACTCTGTGAGATGATTTCACTGAACACAAAGAAGTTTCTCAGAAAGCTTCTTTCTCTTTGTTATCGGAGAATATTTCCTTTGTCCCTATAGTCTTCAAAGGGATCCGAAATATCTGTTCTCAGATTCCACAGAAATAAGTCTAGCAAAGAGATCCACGAAATACAGATGTAACTCTGTGATATGAATGAACAGAACACTAAGCAGTTTCTCAGAAAGCTTCTTTCCAGAATTCATCTGAGGATATTTCCTTTTCCACCATAGCCCTCTGTGGGCTTCCAAATATCACTTTGCCAATTCCACAAGAACTGTCTTAGCGAAAGGCTTCTTGAGGGGAAAGCTGTAACTCTGTGAGATGATTTCACAGAACACAAAGATGTTTCTCAGAAAGCTTCCTTCTCTTTGTTATCGGAGGATATTTCCTTGGGCCCTATAGTCTTCAAAGGGATCCGAAATATCTGTTCTCAGTTTCCACAGAAATAAGGCTAGTAAAGAGATCCACGAAATACAGATGTAACTCTGTGAGTGGAAGTTACACATCACAGAGCATTTTCTCAGAAAGCTTCTTTCCAGATTTCATCTGAGGATATTTCCTTTTTCACCATAGCCCTCTATGGGCTTCCAAATATCACTTTGCCAAATCCACCACAACTGTCTTAGCGAAAGGCTTCTTGAGGGGAAAGCTGTAACTCTGTGAGATGATTTCACAGAACACAAAGAAGTTTCTCAGAAAGCTTCCTTCTCTTTGTTATCGGAAGATATTTCCTTTGGCCCTATAGTCTGCAAAGGGATCCGAAATATCTGTTCTCAGATTCCACAGAAAAAAGGCTAGCAAAGAGATCCACGAAATACAGATGTAACTCTGTGATATGAATGAACAGAACACTAAGCAGTTTCTCAGAACGCTTCTTTCCAGATTTCATCTGAGGATATTTCCTTTTTCACCATAGCCCTCTATGGGCTTCCAAATATCACTTTGCCAATTCCACAAGAACTGTATTAGCGAAAGGCTTCTTGAGGGGAAAGCTGTAACTCTCTGAGATGATTTCACAGAACACAAAGAAGTTTCTCAGAAAGCTTCCTTCTCTTTGTTATCAGAGGATATTTCCTTTGGCCCTATAGTCTTCAAAGGGATCCGAAATATCTGTTCTCAGATTCCACAGAAATAAGGCTAGCAAAGAGATCCACGAAATACAGATGTAACTCTGTGAGTGGAAGTCACACATCACAGAGCAGTTTCTCAGAAAGCTTCTTTCCAGATTTCATCTGAGGATATTTACTTTTCCACCATAGCCCTCTATGGGCTTCCAAATATCACTTTGCCAATTCCACAGGAACTGTCTTAGAGAAAGGCTTCTTGAGGGGAAAGCTGTAACTCTGTGAGATGATTTCACAGAACACAAAGAAGTTTCTCAGAAAGCTTCCTTCTCTTTGTTATCGGAGGATATTTCCTTTGGCCCTATAGTCTTCAAAAGGATCCGAAATATCTGTTCTCAGATTCCACAGAAAAAAGGCTAGCAAAGAGATCCACGAAATACAGATGTAACTCTGTGAGTGGAAGTCACACATGACAGAGCAGTTTCTCAGAAAGCTTCTTTGCAGATTTCATCAGAGGATATTTCCTTTTTCACCATAGCCCTCTAAGGGCTTCCAAATATCACTTTGCCAATTCCACAAGAACTGTCTTAGCGAAAGGCTTCTTGAGGGGAAAGCTGTAACTCTGTGAGATGATTTCACAGAAAACAAAGAAGTTTCTCAGGAAGCTTCCTTCTCTTTGTTATCGGAGGATATTTCCTTGGGCCCTATAGTCTTCAAAGGGATCCGAAATATCTGTTCTCAGATTCCACAGAAATAAGGCTAGCAAAGAGATCCACGAAATACAGATGTAACTCTGTGAGTGGAAGTTACACATCACAGAGCAGTTTCTCAGAAAGCTTCTTTCCAGATTTCATCTGAGGATATTTCCTTTTTCACCATAGCCCTCTATGGGCTTCCAAATATCACTTTGCCAATTCCACAACAACTGTCTTAGCGAAAGGCTTCTTGAGGGGAAAGCTGTAACTCTGTGAGATGATTTCACAGAACACAAAGACGTTTCTCAGAAAGCTTCCTTCTCTTTGTTATCAGAGGATATTTCCTTTGGCCCTATAGTCTTCAAAGGGATCCGAAATATCTGTTCTCAGATTCCACAGAAATAAGGCTAGCAAAGAGATCCACGAAATACAGATGTAACTCTGTGAGTGGAAGTCACACATCACAGAGCAGTTTCTCAGAAAGCTTCTTTCCAGATTTCATCTGAGGATATTTACTTTCCCACCATAGCCCTCTATGGGCTTCCAAATATCACTTTGCCAATTCCACAGGAACTGTCTTAGAGAAACGCTTCTTGAGGGGAAAGCTGTAACTCTGTGAGATGATTTCACAGAACACAAAGAAGTTTCTCAGAAAGCTTCCTTCTCTTTGTTATCGGAGGATATTTCCTTTGGCCCTATAGTCTTCAAAAGGATCCGAAATATCTGTTCTCAGATTCCACAGAAAAAAGGCTAGCAAAGAGATCCACGAAATACAGATGTAACTCTGTGAGTGGAAGTCACACATGACAGAGCAGTTTCTCAGAAAGCTTCTTTCCAGATTTCATCAGAGGATATTTCCTTTTTCACCATAGCCCTCTAAGGGCTTCCAAATATCCCTTTGCCAATTCCACAAGAACTGTCTTAGCGAAAGGCTTCTTGAGGGGAAAGCTGTAACTCTGTGAGATGATTTCACTGAACACAAAGAAGTTTCTCAGAAAGCTTCTTTCTCTTTGTTATCGGAGAATATTTCCTTTGTCCCTATAGTCTTCAAAGGGATCCGAAATATCTGTTCTCAGATTCCACAGAAATAAGTCTAGCAAAGAGATCCACGAAATACAGATGTAACTCTGTGAGATGAATGAACAGAACACTAAGCAGTTTCTCAGAAAGCTTCTTTCCAGAATTCATCTGAGGATATTTCCTTTTTCACCATAGCCCTCTGTGGGCTTCCAAATATCACTTTGCCAATTCCACAAGAACTGTCTTAGCGAAAGGCTTCTTGAGGGGAAAGCTGTAACTCTGTGAGATGATTTCACAGAACACAAAGATGTTTCTCAGAAAGCTTCCTTCTCTTTGTTATCGGAGGATATTTCCTTTGGCCCTATAGTCTGCAAAGGGATCCGAAATATCTGTTCTCAGATTCCACAGAAAAAAGGCTAGCAAAGAGATCCACGAAATACAGATGTAACTCTGTGATATGAATGAACAGAACACTAAGCAGTTTCTCAGAAAGCTTCTTTCCAGAATTCATCTGAGGATATTTCCTTTTCCACCATAGCCCTCTGTGGGCTTCCAAATATCACTTTGCCAATTCCACAAGAACTGTCTTAGCGAAAGGCTTCTTGAGGGGAAAGCTGTAACTCTGTGAGATGATTTCACAGAACACAAAGATGTTTCTCAGAAAGCTTCCTTCTCTTTGTTATCGGAGGATATTTCCTTGGGCCCTATAGTCTTCAAAGGGATCCGAAATATCTGTTCTCAGTTTCCACAGAAATAAGGCTAGTAAAGAGATCCACGAAATACAGATGTAACTCTGTGAGTGGAAGTTACACATCACAGAGCATTTTCTCAGAAAGCTTCTTTCCAGATTTCATCTGAGGATATTTCCTTTTTCACCATAGCCCTCTATGGGCTTCCAAATATCACTTTGCCAAATCCACCACAACTGTCTTAGCGAAAGGCTTCTTGAGGGGAAAGCTGTAACTCTGTGAGATGATTTCACAGAACACAAAGAAGTTTCTCAGAAAGCTTCCTTCTCTTTGTTATCGGAAGATATTTCCTTTGGCCCTATAGTCTGCAAAGGGATCCGAAATATCTGTTCTCAGATTCCACAGAAAAAAGGCTAGCAAAGAGATCCACGAAATACAGATGTAACTCTGTGATATGAATGAACAGAACACTAAGCAGTTTCTCAGAACGCTTCTTTCCAGATTTCATCTGAGGATATTTCCTTTTTCACCATAGCCCTCTATGGGCTTCCAAATATCACTTTGCCAATTCCACAAGAACTGTATTAGCGAAAGGCTTCTTGAGGGGAAAGCTGTAACTCTCTGAGATGATTTCACAGAACACAAAGAAGTTTCTCAGAAAGCTTCCTTCTCTTTGTTATCAGAGGATATTTCCTTTGGCCCTATAGTCTTCAAAGGGATCCGAAATATCTGTTCTCAGATTCCACAGAAATAAGGCTAGCAAAGAGATCCACGAAATACAGATGTAACTCTGTGAGTGGAAGTCACACATCACAGAGCAGTTTCTCAGAAAGCTTCTTTCCAGATTTCATCTGAGGATATTTACTTTTCCACCATAGCCCTCTATGGGCTTCCAAATATCACTTTGCCAATTCCACAGGAACTGTCTTAGAGAAAGGCTTCTTGAGGGGAAAGCTGTAACTCTGTGAGATGATTTCACAGAACACAAAGAAGTTTCTCAGAAAGCTTCCTTCTCTTTGTTATCGGAGGATATTTCCTTTGGCCCTATAGTCTTCAAAAGGATCCGAAATATCTGTTCTCAGATTCCACAGAAAAAAGGCTAGCAAAGAGATCCACGAAATACAGATGTAACTCTGTGAGTGGAAGTCACACATGACAGAGCAGTTTCTCAGAAAGCTTCTTTGCAGATTTCATCAGAGGATATTTCCTTTTTCACCATAGCCCTCTAAGGGCTTCCAAATATCACTTTGCCAATTCCACAAGAACTGTCTTAGCGAAAGGCTTCTTGAGGGGAAAGCTGTAACTCTGTGAGATGATTTCACAGAAAACAAAGAAGTTTCTCAGGAAGCTTCCTTCTCTTTGTTATCGGAGGATATTTCCTTGGGCCCTATAGTCTTCAAAGGGATCCGAAATATCTGTTCTCAGATTCCACAGAAATAAGGCTAGCAAAGAGATCCACGAAATACAGATGTAACTCTGTGAGTGGAAGTTACACATCACAGAGCAGTTTCTCAGAAAGCTTCTTTCCAGATTTCATCTGAGGATATTTCCTTTTTCACCATAGCCCTCTATGGGCTTCCAAATATCACTTTGCCAATTCCACAACAACTGTCTTAGCGAAAGGCTTCTTGAGGGGAAAGCTGTAACTCTGTGAGATGATTTCACAGAACACAAAGAAGTTTCTCAGAAAGCTTCTTTCCCTTTGTTATCGGAGGATATTTCCTTTGTCCCTATAGTCTTCAAAGGGATCCGAAATATCTGTTCTCAGATTCCACAGAAATAAGGCTAGCAAAGAGATTCACAAAATACAGATGTAACTCTGTGATATGAATGAACAGAACACTAAGCAGTTTCTCAGAAAGCTTCTTTCCAGATTTCATCTGAGGATATTTCCTTTTTCACCCTAGCCCTCTATGGGCTTCCAAATATCACTTTGCCAATTCCACAAGAACTGTCTTAGTGAAAGGCTTCTTGAGGGGAAGGCTGTAACTCTGTGAGATGATTTCACAGAACACAAAGAAGTTTCTCAGAAAGCTTCCTTCTCTTTGTTACCGGAGGATATTTCCTTTGGCCCTATAGTCTTCAAAGGGATCCGAAATATCTGTTCTCAGATTCCACAGAAATAAGGCTAGCAAAGAGATCCACGAAATACAGATGTAACTCTGTGAGTGGAAGTCATACATCACAGAGCAGTTTCTCAGAAAGCTTCTTTCCAGATTTCATCTGAGGATATTTCCTTTTTCACCATAGCCCTCTAAGGGCTTCCAAATATCCCTTTGCCAATTCCACAAGAACTGTCTTAGCGAAAGGCTTCTTGAGGGGAAAGCTGTAACTCTGTGAGATGATTTCACTGAACACAAAGAAGTTTCTCAGAAAGCTTCTTTCTCTTTGTTATCGGAGAATATTTCCTTTGTCCCTATAGTCTTCAAAGGGATCCGAAATATCTGTTCTCAGATTCCACAGAAATAAGTCTAGCAAAGAGATCCACGAAATACAGATGTAACTCTGTGAGATGAATGAACAGAACACTAAGCAGTTTCTCAGAAAGCTTCTTTCCAGAATTCATCTGAGGATATTTCCTTTTTCACCATAGCCCTCTGTGGGCTTCCAAATATCACTTTGCCAATTCCACAAGAACTGTCTTAGCGAAAGGCTTCTTGAGGGGAAAGCTGTAACTCTGTGAGATGATTTCACAGAACACAAAGATGTTTCTCAGAAAGCTTCCTTCTCTTTGTTATCGGAGGATATTTCCTTTGGCCCTATAGTCTGCAAAGGGATCCGAAATATCTGTTCTCAGATTCCACAGAAAAAAGGCTAGCAAAGAGATCCACGAAATACAGATGTAACTCTGTGATATGAATGAACAGAACACTAAGCAGTTTCTCAGAAAGCTTCTTTCCAGAATTCATCTGAGGATATTTCCTTTTCCACCATAGCCCTCTGTGGGCTTCCAAATATCACTTTGCCAATTCCACAAGAACTGTCTTAGCGAAAGGCTTCTTGAGGGGAAAGCTGTAACTCTGTGAGATGATTTCACAGAACACAAAGATGTTTCTCAGAAAGCTTCCTTCTCTTTGTTATCGGAGGATATTTCCTTGGGCCCTATAGTCTTCAAAGGGATCCGAAATATCTGTTCTCAGTTTCCACAGAAATAAGGCTAGTAAAGAGATCCACGAAATACAGATGTAACTCTGTGAGTGGAAGTTACACATCACAGAGCATTTTCTCAGAAAGCTTCTTTCCAGATTTCATCTGAGGATATTTCCTTTTTCACCATAGCCCTCTATGGGCTTCCAAATATCACTTTGCCAAATCCACCACAACTGTCTTAGCGAAAGGCTTCTTGAGGGGAAAGCTGTAACTCTGTGAGATGATTTCACAGAACACAAAGAAGTTTCTCAGAAAGCTTCCTTCTCTTTGTTATCGGAAGATATTTCCTTTGGCCCTATAGTCTGCAAAGGGATCCGAAATATCTGTTCTCAGATTCCACAGAAAAAAGGCTAGCAAAGAGATCCACGAAATACAGATGTAACTCTGTGATATGAATGAACAGAACACTAAGCAGTTTCTCAGAACGCTTCTTTCCAGATTTCATCTGAGGATATTTCCTTTTTCACCATAGCCCTCTATGGGCTTCCAAATATCACTTTGCCAATTCCACAAGAACTGTATTAGCGAAAGGCTTCTTGAGGGGAAAGCTGTAACTCTGTGAGATGATTTCACAGAACACAAAGAAGTTTCTCAGAAAGCTTCCTTCTCTTTGTTATCAGAGGATATTTCCTTTGGCCCTATAGTCTTCAAAGGGATCCGAAATATCTGTTCTCAGATTCCACAGAAATAAGGCTAGCAAAGAGATCCACGAAATACAGATGTAACTCTGTGAGTGGAAGTCACACATCACAGAGCAGTTTCTCAGAAAGCTTCTTTCCAGATTTCATCTGAGGATATTTACTTTTCCACCATAGCCCTCTATGGGCTTCCAAATATCACTTTGCCAATTCCACAGGAACTGTCTTAGAGAAAGGCTTCTTGAGGGGAAAGCTGTAACTCTGTGAGATGATTTCACAGAACACAAAGAAGTTTCTCAGAAAGCTTCCTTCTCTTTGTTATCGGAGGATATTTCCTTTGGCCCTATAGTCTTCAAAAGGATCCGAAATATCTGTTCTCAGATTCCACAGAAAAAAGGCTAGCAAAGAGATCCACGAAATACAGATGTAACTCTGTGAGTGGAAGTCACACATGACAGAGCAGTTTCTCAGAAAGCTTCTTTGCAGATTTCATCAGAGGATATTTCCTTTTTCACCATAGCCCTCTAAGGGCTTCCAAATATCACTTTGCCAATTCCACAAGAACTGTCTTAGCGAAAGGCTTCTTGAGGGGAAAGCTGTAACTCTGTGAGATGATTTCACAGAAAACAAAGAAGTTTCTCAGGAAGCTTCTTTCTCTTTGTTATCGGAGGATATTTCCTTGGGCCCTATAGTCTTCAAAGGGATCCGAAATATCTGTTCTCAGATTCCACAGAAATAAGGCTAGCAAAGAGATCCACGAAATACAGATGTAACTCTGTGAGTGGAAGTTACACATCACAGAGCAGTTTCTCAGAAAGCTTCTTTCCAGATTTCATCTGAGGATATTTCCTTTTTCACCATAGCCCTCTATGGGCTTCCAAATATCACTTTGCCAATTCCACAACAACTGTCTTAGCGAAAGGCTTCTTGAGGGGAAAGCTGTAACTCTGTGAGATGATTTCACAGAACACAAAGAAGTTTCTCAGAAAGCTTCCTTTTCTTTGTTATCGGAGGATATTTCCTTTGGCCCTATAGTCTTCAAAGGGATCCGAAATATCTGTTCTCAGATTCCACAGAAATAAGGCTAGCAAAGAGATCCACGAAATACAGATGTAACTCTGTGAGTGGAAGTTACACATCACAGAGTAGTTTCTCAGAAAGCTTCTTTCCAGATTTCATCTGAGGATATTTCCTTTTTCACCATAGCCCTCTATGGGATTCCAAATATCACTTTGCCAATTCCACAAGAACTGTCTTAGCGAAAGGCTTCTTGAGGGGAAAGCTGTAACTCGGTGAGATGATTTCACAGAATACAAAGAAGTTTCTCAGAAAGCTTCTTTCTCTTTGTTATCGGAGGATATTACCTTTGACCCTATAGTCTTCAAAGGGATCCGAAATATCTGTTCTCAGATTCCACAGAAATAAGGCTAGCAAAGAAATCCACGAAATACAGATGTAACTCTGAGAGATGAATGAACAGAACACTAAGCAGTTTCTCAGAAAGCTTCTTTCCAGATTTCATCTGAGGATATTTCCTTTTTCACCATAGCCCTCTATGGGCTTCCAAATATCACTTTGCCAATTCCACAAGAACTGTCTTAGCGAAAGGCTTCTTGAGGGGAAAGCTGTAACTCTGTGAGATGATTTCACAGAACACAAAGAAGTTTCTCAGAAAGCTTCCTTCTCTTTGTTATCGGAGGATATTTCCTTTGTCCCTATAGTCTTCAAAGGGATCCGAAATATCTGTTCTCAGATTCCACAGAAATAAGGCTAGCAAAGAGATAAACGAAATACAGATGTAACTCTGTGAGATGAATGAAGAGAACACTAAGCAGTTTCTCAGAACGCTTCTTTCCAGATTTCATCTGAGGATATTTCCTTTTTCACCATAGACCTTTATGGGCTGCCAAATATCACTTTGCCAATTCCACAAGAACTGTCTTAGCGAAAGGCTTCTTGAGGGGAAAGCTGTAAATCTGTGAGGTGATTTCACAGAACACAAAGAACTTTCTCAGAAAGCTTCCTTCTCTTTGTTATCGGAGGATTTTTCCTTTGGCCCTATAGTCTTCAAAGGGATCCGAAATATCTGTTCTCAGATTCCACAGAAATAAGGCTGGCAAAGAGATCCACGAAATACAGATATAACTCTGTGAGTGGAAGTCACACATCACAGAACAGTTTCTCAGAAAGCTTCTTTCCAGATTTCATCTGAGGATATTTCCTTTTTCACCATAGCCCTCTATGGGCTTCAAAATATCACTTTGCCAATTCCACAAGAACTGTCTTAGCGAAAGGCTTCTTGAGGGGAAAGCTGTAACTCTGTGAGATGATTTCACAGAACACAAAGAAGATTCTCAGAAAGCTTCCTTCTCTTTGTAATCGGAGGATATTTCCTTTGGCCCTATAGTCTTCAAAGGGATCCGAAATATCTGTTCTCAGATTCCACAGAAATAAGGCTAGCAAAGAGATCCACGAAATACAGATGTAACTCTGAGAGATGAATGAACAGAACACTAAGCAGTTTCTCACAAAGCTTCTTTCCAGATTTCATCTGAGGATATTTCCTTTTTCACCATAGCCCTCTATGGGCTTCCAAATATCACTTTGCCAATTCCACAAGAACTGTCTTAGCGAAAGGCTTCTTGAGGGGAAAGCTGTAACTCTGTGAGATGATTTCACAGAACACAAAGAAGTTTCTCAGAAAGCTTCCTTCTCTTTGTTCGGAGGATATTTCCTTTGGCCCTATAGTCTTCAAAGGATCCGAAATATCTGTTCTCAGATTCCACAGAAATAAGGCTAGCAAAGAGATCCACGAAATGCAGATGTAACTCTGTGAGTGGAAGTCACACATCACAGAGCAGTTTCTCAGAAAGCTTCTTTCCAGATTTCATATGAGGATATTTCCTTTTTCACCATAGCCCTCTATGGGCTTCCAAATATCACTTTGCCAATTCCACAAGAACTGTCTTAGCGAAAGGCTTCTTGAGGGGAAAGCTGTAACTCGGTGAGATGATTTCACAGAACACAAAGAAGTTTCTCAGAAAGCTTCCTTCTCTTTGTTATCGGAGGATATTTCCTTTGGCCCTATATTCTTCAAAGGGATCCGAAATATCTGTTCTCAGATTCCACAGAAATAAGGCTAGCAAAGAGATCCACGAAATACAGATGTAACTCTGAGAGATGAATGAACAGAACACTAAGCAGTTTCTCAGAAAGCTTCTTTCCAGATTTCATCTGAGGATATTTCCTTTTTCACCATAGCCCTCTATGGGCTTCCAAATATCACTTTGCCAATTCCACAAGACTCTCTTAGCGAAAGGCTTCTTGAGGGGAAAGCTGTAACTCTGTGAGATGATTTCACAGAACACAAAGAAGTTTCTCACAAAGCTTCCTTCTCTTTGTTATCGGAGGATATTTCCTTTGGCCCTATAGTCTTCAAATGATCCGTAATATCTGTTCTCAGATTCCACAGAAATAAGGCTAGCAAAGAGATCCACGAAATACAGATGTAACTCTGTGAGTGGAAGTCACACACCACAGAGCAGTTTCTCAGAAAGCTTCTCTCCAGATTTCATCTGAGGATATTTCCTTTTTCACCATAGCCCTCTATGGGCTTCCAAATATCACTTTGCCAATTCCACAAGAACTGTCTTAGCGAAAGGCTTCTTGAGGGGAAAGCTGTAACTCTGTGAGATGATTTCACAGAACACAAAGAAGTTTCTCAGAAAGCTTCCTTCTCTTTGTTATCGGAGGATATTTCCTTTGGCCCTATAGTCTTCAAAGGGATCCGAAATATCTGTTCTCAGATTCCACAGAAATAAGGCTAGCAAAGAGATCCACGAAATACAGATGTAACTCTGAGAGATGAATGAACAGAACACTAAGCAGTTTCTCAGAAAGCTTCTTTCCAGATTTCATCTGAGGATATTTACTTTTCCACCATAGCCCTCTATGGGCTTCCAAATATCACTTTGCCAATTCCACAGGAACTGTCTTAGAGAAAGGCTTCTTGAGGGGAAACCTGTAACTCTGTGAGATGATTTCACAGAACACAAAGACGTTTCTCAGAAAGCTTCCTTCTCTTTGTTATCGGAGGATATTTCCTTTGGCCCTATAGTCTTCAAAGGATCCGAAATATCTGTTCTCAGATTCCACAGAAATAAGGCTAGCAAAGAGATCCACGAAATACAGATGTAACTCTGTGAGTGGAAGTCACACATCACAGAGCAGTTTCTCAGAAAGCTTCTTTCCAGATTTCATCTGAGGATATTTCCTTTTTCACCATAGCCCTCTATGGGCTTCCAAATATCACTTTGCCAATTCCACAAGAACTGTCTTAGCGAAAGGCTTCTTGAGGGGAAAGCTGTAACTCTGTGAGATGATTTCACAGAACACAAAGAAGTTTCTCAGAAAGCTTCCTTCTCTTTGTTATCGGAGGATATTTCCTTTGGCCCTATAGGCTTCAAAGGGATCCGAAATATCTGTTCTCAGATTCCACAGAAATAAGGCTAGCAAAGAGATCCACGAAATACAGATATAACTCTGTGAGTGGAAGTCACACATCGCAGAGAAGTTTCTCAGATAGCTTCTTTCCAGATTTCATCTGAGGATATTTCCTTTTTCACCATAGCCCTCTATGGGCTTCCAAATATCACTTTGCCAATTCCACAAGAACTGTCTTAGCGAAAGGCTTCTTGAGGGGAAAGCTGTAACTCTGTGAGATGATTTCACAGAACACAAAGAAGTTTCTCAGAAAGCTTCCTTCTCTTTGTTCGGAGGATATTTCCTTTGGCCCTATAGTCTTCAAAGGATCCGAAATATCTGTTCTCAGATTCCACAGAAATAAGGCTAGCAAAGAGATCCACGAAATGCAGATGTAACTCTGTGAGTGGAAGTCACACATCACAGAGCAGTTTCTCAGAAAGCTTCTTTCCAGATTTCATATGAGGATATTTCCTTTTTCACCATAGCCCTCTATGGGCTTCCAAATATCACTTTGCCAATTCCACAAGAACTGTCTTAGCGAAAGGCTTCTTGAGGGGAAAGCTGTAACTCGGTGAGATGATTTCACAGAACACAAAGAAGTTTCTCAGAAAGCTTCCTTCTCTTTGTTATCGGAGGATATTTCCTTTGGCCCTATATTCTTCAAAGGGATCCGAAATATCTGTTCTCAGATTCCACAGAAATAAGGCTAGCAAAGAGATCCACGAAATACAGATGTAACTCTGAGAGATGAATGAACAGAACACTAAGCAGTTTCTCAGAAAGCTTCTTTCCAGATTTCATCTGAGGATATTTCCTTTTTCACCATAGCCCTCTATGGGCTTCCAAATATCACTTTGCCAATTCCACAAGACTCTCTTAGCGAAAGGCTTCTTGAGGGGAAAGCTGTAACTCTGTGAGATGATTTCACAGAACACAAAGAAGTTTCTCACAAAGCTTCCTTCTCTTTGTTATCGGAGGATATTTCCTTTGGCCCTATAGTCTTCAAATGATCCGTAATATCTGTTCTCAGATTCCACAGAAATAAGGCTAGCAAAGAGATCCACGAAATACAGATGTAACTCTGTGAGTGGAAGTCACACACCACAGAGCAGTTTCTCAGAAAGCTTCTCTCCAGATTTCATCTGAGGATATTTCCTTTTTCACCATAGCCCTCTATGGGCTTCCAAATATCACTTTGCCAATTCCACAAGAACTGTCTTAGCGAAAGGCTTCTTGAGGGGAAAGCTGTAACTCTGTGAGATGATTTCACAGAACACAAAGAAGTTTCTCAGAAAGCTTCCTTCTCTTTGTTATCGGAGGATATTTCCTTTGGCCCTATAGTCTTCAAAGGGATCCGAAATATCTGTTCTCAGATTCCACAGAAATAAGGCTAGCAAAGAGATCCACGAAATACAGATGTAACTCTGAGAGATGAATGAACAGAACACTAAGCAGTTTCTCAGAAAGCTTCTTTCCAGATTTCATCTGAGGATATTTACTTTTCCACCATAGCCCTCTATGGGCTTCCAAATATCACTTTGCCAATTCCACAGGAACTGTCTTAGAGAAAGGCTTCTTGAGGGGAAACCTGTAACTCTGTGAGATGATTTCACAGAACACAAAGACGTTTCTCAGAAAGCTTCCTTCTCTTTGTTATCGGAGGATATTTCCTTTGGCCCTATAGTCTTCAAAGGATCCGAAATATCTGTTCTCAGATTCCACAGAAATAAGGCTAGCAAAGAGATCCACGAAATACAGATGTAACTCTGTGAGTGGAAGTCACACATCACAGAGCAGTTTCTCAGAAAGCTTCTTTCCAGATTTCATCTGAGGATATTTCCTTTTTCACCATAGCCCTCTATGGGCTTCCAAATATCACTTTGCCAATTCCACAAGAACTGTCTTAGCGAAAGGCTTCTTGAGGGGAAAGCTGTAACTCTGTGAGATGATTTCACAGAACACAAAGAAGTTTCTCAGAAAGCTTCCTTCTCTTTGTTATCGGAGGATATTTCCTTTGGCCCTATAGGCTTCAAAGGGATCCGAAATATCTGTTCTCAGATTCCACAGAAATAAGGCTAGCAAAGAGATCCACGAAATACAGATATAACTCTGTGAGTGGAAGTCACACATCGCAGAGAAGTTTCTCAGATAGCTTCTTTCCAGATTTCATCTGAGGATATTTCCTTTTTCACCATAGCCCTCTATGGGCTTCCAAATATCACTTTGCCAATTCCACAAGAACTGTCTTAGCGAAAGGCTTCTTGAGGGGAAAGCTGTAACTCTGTGAGATGATTTCACAGAACACAAAGAAGTTTCTCAGAAAGCTTCTTTCTCTCTTTTATCGGAGGATATTTCCTTTGTCCCTATAGTCTTCAAAGGGATCAGAAATATCTGTTCTCAGATTCCACAGAAATAAGGCTAGCAAAGAGATCCACGAAATACAGATGTAACTCTGTGAGATGAATGAACAGAACACTAAGAAGTTTCTCAGAAAGCTTCTTTCCAGATTTCATCTGAGGATATTTACTTTTCCACCATAGCCCTCTATGGGCTTCCAAATATCACTTTGCAAATTCCACAGGAACTGTCTTAGAGAAAGGCTTTTGAGGGGAAAGCTGTAACTCTGTGAGATGATTTCACAGAACACAAAGAAGTTTCTCAGAAAGCTTCCTTCTCTTTGTTATCGGAGGATATTTCCTTTGGCCCTATAGTCTTCAAAGGATCCGAAATATCTGTTCTCAGATTCCACAGAAATAAGGCTAGCAAAGAGATCCACGAAATACAGATAACTCTGTGAGTGGAAGTCACACATCACAGAGCAGTTTCTCAGAAAGCTTCTTTCCAGATTTCATCTGAGGATATTTCCTTTTTCACCATAGCCCTCTATGGGCTTCCAAATATCACTTTGCCAATTCTACAAGAACTGTCTTAGCGAAAGGCTTCTTGAGGGGAAAGCTGTAACTCTGTGAGATGATTTCACAGAACACAAAGAAGTTTCTCAGAAAGCTTCTTTCTCTCTTTTATCGGAGGATATTTCCTTTGTCCCTATAGTCTTCAAAGGGATCAGAAATATCTGTTCTCAGATTCCACAGAAATAAGGCTAGCAAAGAGATCCACGAAATACAGATGTAACTCTGTGAGATGAATGAACAGAACACTAAGCAGTTTCCTAGAAAGCTTCTTTCCAGATTTCATCTGAGGATATTTACTTTTCCACCATAGCCCTCTATGGGCTTCCAAATATCACTTTGCCAATTCCCCAGGAACTGTCTTAGAGATAGGCTTCTTGAGGGGAAAGCTGTAACTCTGTGAGATGATTTCACAGAACACAAAGAAGTTTCTCAGAAAGCTTCCTTCTCTTTGTTATCGGAAGATATTTCCTTTGGCCCTATAGTCTTCAAAAGGATCCGAAATATCTGTTCTCAGATTCCACAGAAATAAGGCTAGCAAAGAGATCCACGAAATACAGATGTAACTCTGTGAGTGGAAGTCACACATCACAGAGCAGTTTCTCAGAAAGCTTCTTTCCAGATTTCATCAGAGGATATTTCCTTTTTCATCATAGCCCTCTATGGGCTTCCAAATATCACTTTGCCAATACCACAAGAACTGTCTTAGCGAAAGGCTTCTTGAGGGGAAAGCTGTAACTCTGTGAGATGATTTCGCAGAACACAAAGAAGTTTCTCAGAAATCTTCCTTCTCTTTGTTATCGGAGGATATTTCCTTTGGCCCTATAGTCTTCAAAGGGATCCGAAATATCTGTTCTCAGATTCCACAGAAATAAGGCTAGCAAAGAGATCCACGAAATACAGATGTAACTCTGTGAGTGGAAGTCACACATCACAGAGCACTTTCTCAGAAAGCTTCTTTCCAGATTTCATCTGAGGATATTTCCTTTTTCACCATAGCCCTCTATGGGCTTCGAAATATCACTTTGCCAATTCCACAAGAACTGTCTTAGCGAAAGGCTTCTTGAGGGGAAAGCTGTAACTCTGTGAGATGATTTCACAGAACACAAAGAAGTTTCTCAGAAAGCTTCTTTCTCTCTTTTATCGGAGGATATTTCCTTTGTCCCTATAGTCTTCAAAGGGATCAGAAATATCTGTTCTCAGATTCCACAGAAATAAGGCTAGCAAAGAGATCCACGAAATACAGATGTAACTCGGTGAGATGAAAGAACAGAACACTAAGCAGTTTCTCAGAAAGCTTCTTTCCAGATTTCATCTAGGATATTTCCTTTTCACCATAGCCCTCTATGGGCTTCCAAAGATCACTTTGCCAATTCCACAAGAACTGTCTTAGCGAAAGGCTTCTTAGGGGAAAGCTCTAACTCTGTGAGATTATTTCACAGAACACAAAGAAGTTTCTCAGAAAGCTTCCTTCTCTTTGTTATCGGAGGATATTTCCTTTGGCCCTATAGTCTTCAAAGGGATCCGAAATATCTGTTCTCAGATTCCACAGAAATAAGGCTAGCAAATTAATCCACGAAATACAGATGTAACTCTTTGAGATGAGTGAACAGAACACTAAGCAGTTTCTCAGAAAGCCTCTTTCCAGATTTCATCTGAGGATATTTCCTTTTTCACCATAGCCCTCTATGGGCTTCCAAATATCACTTTGCCAATTCCACAAGAACTGTCTTAGCCAAAGTCTTCTTGAGGGAAAGCTGTAACTCTGTGAGATGATTTCACAGAACACAAAGAAGTTTCTCAGAAAGCTTCGTTCTCTTTGTTATCGGAGGATATTTCCTTTGGCCCTATAGTCTTCAAAGGGATCCGAAATATCTGTTCTCAGATTCCACAGAAATAAGGCTAGCAAAGAGATCCACGAAATACAGATGTAACTCTGAGAGATGAATGAACAGAACACTAAGCAGTTTCTCAGAAAGCTTCTTTCCAGATTTCATCTGAGGATATTTACTTTTCCACCATAGCCCTCTATGGGCTTCCAAATATCACTTTGCCAATTCCACAGGAACTGTCTTAGAGAAAGGCTTCTTGAGGGGAAACCTGTAACTCTGTGAGATGATTTCACAGAACACAAAGAAGTTTCTCAGAAAGCTTCCTTCTCTTTGTTATCGGAGGATATTTCCTTTGGCCCTATAGTCTTCAAAGGATCCGAAATATCTGTTCTCAGATTCCACAGAAATAAGGCTAGCAAAGAGATCCACGAAATACAGATGTAACTCTGTGAGTGGAAGTCACACATCACAGAGCAGTTTCTCAGAAAGCTTCTTTCCAGATTTCATCTGAGGATATTTCCTTTTTCACCATAGCCCTCTATGGGCTTCCAAATATCACTTTGCCAATTCCACAAGAACTGTCTTAGCGAAAGGCTTCTTGAGGGGAAAGCTGTAACTCTGTGAGATGATTTCACAGAACACAAAGAAGTTTCTCAGAAAGCTTCCTTCTCTTTGTTATCAGAGGATATTTCCTTTGGCCCTATAGGCTTCAAAGGGATCCGAAATATCTGGTCTCAGATTCCACAGAAATAAGGCTAGCAAAGAGATCCACGAAATACAGATGTAACTCTGTGAGTGGAAGTCACACATCACAGAGCAGTTTCTCAGATAGCTTCTTTCCAGATTTCATCTGAGGATATTTCCTTTTTCACCATAGCCCTCTATGGGCTTCCAAAAATCACTTTGCCAATTCCACAAGAACTGTCTTAGCGAAAGGCTTCTTGAGGGGAAAGCTGTAACTCTGTGAGATGATTTCACAGAACACAAAGAAGTTTCTCAGAAAGCTTCTTTCTCTCTTTTATCGGAGGATATTTCCTTTGTCCCTATAGTCTTCAAAGGGATCAGAAATATCTGTTCTCAGATTCCACAGAAATAAGGCTACCAAAGAGATCCACGAAATACAGATGTAACTCTGTGAGATGAATGAACAGAACACTAAGCAGTTTCTCAGAAAGCTTCTTTCCAGATTTCATCTGAGGATATTTACTTTTCCACCATAGCCCTCTATGGGCTTCCAAATATCACTTTGCAAATTCCACAGGAACTGTCTTAGAGAAAGGCTTTTGAGGGGAAAGCTGTAACTCTGTGAGATGATTTCACAGAACACAAAGAAGTTTCTCAGAAAGCTTCCTTCTCTTTGTTATCGGAGGATATTTCCTTTGGCCCTATAGTCTTCAAAGGATCCGAAATATCTGTTCTCAGATTCCACAGAAATAAGGCTAGCAAAGAGATCCACGAAATACAGATGTAACTCTGTGAGTGGAAGTCACACATCACAGAGCAGTTTCTCAGAAAGCTTCTTTCCAGATTTCATCTGAGGATATTTCCTTTTTCACCATAGCCCTCTATGGGCTTCCAAATATCACTTTGCCAATTCTACAAGAACTGTCTTAGCGAAAGGCTTCTTGAGGGGAAAGCTGTAACTCTGTGAGATGATTTCACAGAACACAAAGAAGTTTCTCAGAAAGCTTCTTTCTCTCTTTTATCGGAGGATATTTCCTTTGTCCCTATAGTCTTCAAAGGGATCAGAAATATCTGTTCTCAGATTCCACAGAAATAAGGCTAGCAAAGAGATCCACGAAAAACAGATGTAACTCTGTGAGATGAATGAACAGAACACTAAGCAGTTTCCTAGAAAGCTTCTTTCCAGATTTCATCTGAGGATATTTACTTTTCCACCATAGCCCTCTATGGGCTTCCAAATATCACTTTGCCAATTCCACAGGAACTGTCTTAGAAATAGGCTTCTTGAGGGGAAAGCTGTAACTCTGTGAGATGATTTCACAGAACACAAAGAAGTTTCTCAGAAAGCTTCCTTCTCTTTGTTATCGGAGGATATTTCCTTGGGCCCTATAGACTTCAAAGGGATCCGAAATCTCTGTTCTCAGATTCCACAGAAATAAGGCTAGCAAAGAGATCCACGAAATACAGATGTAACTCTGTGAGTGGAAGTCACACATCACAGAGCAGTTTCTCAGAAAGCTTCTTTCCAGATTTCATCTGAGGATATTTCCTTTTTCACCATAGCCCTCTATGGGCTTCCAAATATCACTTTGCCAATTCCACAAGAACTGTCTTAGCGAAAGGCTTCTTGAGGGGAAAGCTGTAACTCTGTGAGATGATTTCACAGAACACAAAGAAGTTTCTCAGAAAGCTTCCTTCTCTTTGTTATCGGAGGATATTTCCTTTGGCCCTATAGGCTTCAAAGGGATCCGAAATATCTGTTCTCAGATTCCACAGAAATAAGGCTAGCAAAGAGATCCACGAAATACAGATATAACTCTGTGAGTGGAAGTCACACATCACAGAGCAGTTTCTCAGAAAGCTTCTTTCCAGATTTCATCTGAGGATATTTCCTTTTTCACCATAGCCCTCTATGGGATTCCAAATATCACTTTGCCAATTCCACAAGAACTGTCTTAGCGAAAGGCTTCTTGAGGGGAAAGCTGTAACTCTGTGAGGTGATTTCACAGAACACAAAGAAGTTTCTCAGAAAGCTTCTTTCTCTCTTTTATCGGAGGATATTTCCTTTGTCCCTATAGTCTTCAAAGGGATCAGAAATATCTGTTCTCAGATTCCACAGAAATAAGGCTAGCAAAGAGATCCACGAAATACAGATGTAACTCTGTGAGATGAATGAACAGAACACTAAGCAGTTTCTCAGAAAGCTTCTTTCCAGATTTCATCTAAGGATATTTACTTTTCCACCATAGCCCTCTATGGGCTTCCAAATATCACTTTGCAAATTCCACAGGAACTGTCTTAGAGAAAGGCTTTTCAGGGGAAAGCTGTAACTCTGTGAGATGATTTCACAGAACACAAAGAAGTTTCTCAGAAAGCTTCCTTCTCTTTGTTGTCGGAGGATATTTCCTTTGGCCCTATAGTCTTCAAAGGATCCGAAATATCTGTTCTCAGATTCCACAGAAATAAGGCTAGCAAAGAGATCCACGAAATACAGATGTAACTCTGTGAGTGGAAGTCACACATCACAGAGCAGTTTCTTAGAAAGCTTCTTTCCAGATTTCATCTGAGGATATTTCCTTTTTCACCATAGCCCTCTATGGGCTTCCAAATATCACTTTGCCAATTCTACAAGAACTGTCTTAGCGAAAGGCTTCTTGAGGGGAAAGCTGTAACTCTGTGAGATGATTTCACAGAACACAAAGAACTTTCTCAGAAAGCTTCCTTCTCTTTGTTATCGGAGGATATTTCCTTTGGCCCTATAGTCTTCAAAGGGATCCGAAATATCTGCTCTCAGATTCCACAGAAATAAGGCTAGCAAAGAGATCCACGAAATACAGATGTAACTCTGAGAGATGAATGAACAGAACACTAAGCAGTTTCTCAGAAAGCTTCTTTCCAGATTTCATCTGAGGATATTTCCTTTTTCACCATAGCCCTCTATGGGCTTCCAAATATCACTTTGCCAATTCCACAAGAACTGTCTTAGCGAAAGGCTTCTTGAGGGGAAAGCTGTAACTCTGTGAGATGATTTCACAGAACACAAAGAAGTTTCTCAGAAAGATTCCTTCTCTTTGTTATCGGAGGATATTTCCTTTGGCCCTATAGTCTTCAAAGGGATCCGAAATATCTGTTCTCAGATTCCACAGAAATAAGGCTAGCAAAGAGATCCACGAAATACAGATGTAACTCTGTGAGTGGAAGTTACACATCACAGAGCAGTTTCTCAGAAAGCTTCTTTCCAGATTTCATCTGAGGATATTTCCTTTTTCACCATAGCCCTCTATGGGCTTCCAAATATCACTTTGCCAATTCCACAAGAACTCTCTTAGCGAAAGGCTTCTTGAGGGGAAAGCTGTAACTCTGTGAGATGATTTCACTGAACACAAAGAAGTTTCTCAGAAAGCTTCTTTCCCTTTGTTATCGGAGGATATTTCCTTTGTCCCTATAGTCTTCAAAGGGATCCGAAATATCTGTTCTCAGATTCCACAGAAATAAGGCTAGCAAAGAGATCCACGAAATACAGATATAACTCTGTGATATGAATGAACAGAACACTAAGCAGTTTCTCAGAAAGCTTCTTTCCAGATTTCATCTGAGGATACTTACTTTTTCACCATAGCCCTCTATGGGCTTCCAAATATCACTTTGCCAATTCCACAAGAACTGTCTTAGCGAAAGGCTTCTTGAGGGGAAAGCTGTAACTCTGTGAGATGATTTCACAGAACACAAAGAAGTTTCTCAGAAAGCTTCCTTCTCTTTGTTATCGTAGGATATTTCTTTTGGCCCTATAGTCTTCAAAGGGATCCGAAATATCTGTTCTCAGATTCCACAGAAATAAGGCTAGCAAGGAGATCCACGAAATACAGATGTAACTCTGTGAGTGGAAGTCACACATCACAGAGCAGTTTCTCAGAAAGCTTTTTTCCAGATTTCATCTGAGGATATTTCCTTTTTCACCATAGCCCTCTATGGGCTTCCAAATATCACTTTGCCAATTCCACAAGAACTGTCATAGCGAAAGGCTTCTTGAGGGGAAAGCTGTAACTCTGTGAGATGATTTCACAGAACACAAAGAAGTTTCTCAGAAAGCTTCCTTCTCTTTGTTATCGGAGGATATTTCCTTTGGCCCTATAGTCTTCAAAGGGATCCGAAATATCTGTTCTCAGATTCCACAGAAATAAGGCTAGCAAAGAGATCCAAGAAATACAGATGTAACTCTGTGAGTGGAAGTCACACATCACAGAGCAGTTTCTCAGAAAGCTTTTTTCCAGATTTCATCTGAGGATATTTCCTTTTTCACCATAGCCCTCTATGGGCTTCCTAATATCACTTTGCCAATTCCACAAGAACTGTCTTAGCGAAAGGCTTCTTGAGGGGAAAGCTGTAACTCTGTGAGATGATTTCACAGAACACAAAGAAGTTTCTCAGAAAGCTTCCTTCTCTTTGTTATCGGAGGATATTTCCTTTGGCCCTATAGTCTTCAAAGGGATCCGAAATATCTGTTCTCAGATTCCACAGAAATAAGGCTAGCAAAGAGATCCAAGAAATACAGATGTAACTCTGTGAGTGGAAGTCACACATCACAGAGCAGTTTCTCAGAAAGCTTTTTTCCAGATTTCATCTGAGGATATTTCCTTTTTCACCATAGCCCTCTATGGGCTTCCTAATGTCACTTTGCCAATTCCACAAGAACTGTCTTAGCGAAAGGCTTCTTGAGGGGAAAGCTGTAACTCTGTGAGATGATTTCACAGAACACAAAGAAGTTTCTCAGAAAGCTTCCTTCTCTTTGTTATCGGAGGATATTTCCTTTGGCCCTATAGTCTTCAAAGGGATCCGAAATATCTGTTCTCAGATTCCACAGAAATAAGGCTAGCAAAGAGATCCATGAAATAGAGATGTAACTCTGTGAGTGGAAGTCACACATCACAGAGCAGTTTCTCAGAAAGCTTCTTTCCAGATTTCATCTGAGGATATTTCCTTTTTCACCATAGCCCTCTATGGGCTTCCAAATATCACTTTGCCAATTCCACAAGAACTGTCTTAGCGAAAGGCTACTTGAGGGGAAAGCTGTAACTCTGTGAGATGATTTCACAGAACACAAAGAAGTTTCTCAGAAACCTTCCTTCTCTTTGTTATCGGAGGATATTTCCTTTGGCCCTATAGTCTTCAAAGGGATCCGAAATATCTGTTCTCAGATTCCACAGAAATAAGGCTAGCAAAGAGATCCACGAAATAAAGATGTAACTCTGTGAGATGAATGAAGAGAACACTAAGCAGTTTCTCAGAAAGCTTCTTTCCAGATTTCATCTGAGGATATTTCCTTTTTCACCATAGCCCTTTATGGGCTGCCAAAAATCACTTTGCCAATTCCACAAGAACTGTCGTAGCGAAAGGCTTCTTGAGGGGAAAGCTGTAACTCTGTGAGATGATTTCACAGAACACAAAGAACTTTCTCAGAAAGCTTCCTTCTCTTTGTTATCGGAGGATATTTCCTTTGGCCCTATAGTCTTCAAAGGGATCCGAAATATCTGCTCTCAGATTCCACAGAAATAAGGCTAGCAAAGAGATCCACGAAATACAGATGTAACTCTGTGAGTGGAAGTTACACATCACAGAGCAGTTTCTCAGAAAGCTTCTTTCCAGATTTCATCTGAGGATATTTCCTTTTTCACCATAGCCCTCTATGGGCTTCCAAATATCACTTTGCCAATTCCACAAGAACTCTCTTAGCGAAAGGCTTCTTGAGGGGAAAGCTGTAACTCTGTGAGATGATTTCACTGAACACAAAGAAGTTTCTCAGAAAGCTTCTTTCCCTTTGTTATCGGAGGATATTTCCTTTGGCCCTATAGTCTTCAAAGGGATCCGAAATATCTGTTCTCAGATTCCACAGAAATAAGGCTAGCAAAGAGATCCACGAAATACAGATATAACTCTGTGATATGAATGAACAGAACACTAAGCAGTTTCTCAGAAAGCTTCTTTCCAGATTTCATCTGAGGATACTTACTTTTTCACCATAGCCCTCTATGGGCTTCCAAATATCACTTTGCCAATTCCACAAGAACTGTCTTAGCGAAAGGCTTCTTGAGGGGAAAGCTGTAACTCTGTGAGATGATTTCACAGAACACAAAGAAGTTTCTCAGAAAGCTTCCTTCTCTTTGTTATCGTAGGATATTTCTTTTGGCCCTATAGTCTTCAAAGGGATCCGAAATATCTGTTCTCAGATTCCACAGAAATAAGGCTAGCAAGGAGATCCACGAAATACAGATGTAACTCTGTGAGTGGAAGTCACACATCACAGAGCAGTTTCTCAGAAAGCTTTTTTCCAGATTTCATCTGAGGATATTTCCTTTTTCACCATAGCCCTCTATGGGCTTCCAAATATCACTTTGCCAATTCCACAAGAACTGTCATAGCGAAAGGCTTCTTGAGGGGAAAGCTGTAACTCTGTGAGATGATTTCACAGAACACAAAGAAGTTTCTCAGAAAGCTTCCTTCTCTTTGTTATCAGAGGATATTTCCTTTGGCCCTATAGTCTTCAAAGGGATCCGAAATATCTGTTCTCAGATTCCACAGAAATAAGGCTAGCAAAGAGATCCACGAAATACAGATGTAACTCTGTGAGTGGAAGTCACACATCACAGAGCAGTTTCTCAGAAAGCTTTTTTCCAGATTTCATCTGAGGATATTTCCTTTTTCACCATAGCCCTCTATGGGCTTCCAAATATCACTTTGCCAATTCCACAAGAACTGTCTTAGCGAAAGGCTTCTTGAGGGGAAAGCTGTAACTCTGTGAGATGATTTCACAGAACACAAAGAAGTTTCTCAGAAAGCTTCCTTCTCTTTGTTATCGGAGGATATTTCCTTTGGCCCTATAGTCTTCAAAGGGATCCGAAATATCTGTTCTCAGATTCCACAGAAATAAGGCTAGCAAAGAGATCCACGAAATAGAGATGTAACTCTGTGAGTGGAAGTCACACATCACAGAGCAGTTTCTCAGAAAGCTTCTTTCCAGATTTCATCTGAGGATATTTCCTTTTTCACCATAGCCCTCTATGGGCTTCCAAATATCACTTTGCCAATTCCACAAGAACTGTCTTAGCGAAAGGCTTCTTGAGGGGAAAGCTGTAACAATGTGAGATGATTTCACAGAACACAAAGAACTTTCTCAGAAAGCTTCCTTCTCTTTGTTATCGGAGGATATTTCCTTTGGCCCTATAGTCTTCAAAGGGATCCGAAATATCTGTTCTCAGATTGCACAGAAATAAGGCTAGCAAAGAGATCCACGAAATACAGATGTAACTCTGAGAGATGAATGAACAGAACACTAAGCAGTTTCTCAGAAAGCTTCTTTCCAGATTTCATCTGAGGATATTTCCTTTTTCACCATAGCCCTCTAAGGGCTTCCAAATATCACTTTGCCAATTCCACAAGAACTGTCTTAGCGAAACGCTTCTTGAGGGGAAAGCTGTATCTCTGTGAGATGATTTCACAGAACACAAAGAAGTTTCTCAGAAAGCTTCCTTCTCTTTGTTATCGGAGGATATTTCCTTTGGCCCTATAGTCTTCAAAGGGATCCGAAATATCTGTTCTCAGATTCCACAGAAATAAGGCTAGCAAAGAGATCCACGAAATAAAGATGTAACTCTGTGAGATGAATGAAGAGAACTCTAAGCAGTTTCTCAGAAAGCTTCTTTGCAGATTTCATCTGAGGATATTTCCTTTTTCACCATAGCCCTTTATGGGCTGCCAAATATCACTTTGCCAATTCCACAAGAACTGTCTTAGCGAAAGGCTTCTTGAGGGGAAAGCTGTAACTCTGTGAGACGATTTCACAGAACACAAAGAACTTTCTCAGAAAGCTTCCTTCTCTTTGTTATCGGAGGATATTTCCTTTGGCCCTATAGTCTTCAAAGGAACCGAAATATCTGCTCTCAGATTCCACAGAAATAAGGCTAGCAAAGAGATCCACGAAATACAGATGTATCTCTCAGAGATGAATGAACAGAACACTAAGCAGTTTTTCAGAAATCTTCTTTCCAGATTTCATCTGAGGATATTTCCTTTTTCACCATAGCCCTTTATGGGCTGCCAAATATCACTTTGCCAATTCCACAAGAACTGTCTTAGCGAAAGGCTTCTTGAGGGGAAAGCTGTAACTCTGTGAGATGATTTCACAGAACACAAAGAACTTTCTCAGAAAGCTTCCTTCTCTTTGTTATTGGAGGATATTTCCTTTGGCCCTATAGTCTTCAAAGGGATCCGAAATATCTGCTCTGAGATTCCACAGAAATAAGGCTAGCAAAGAGATCCACGAAATAGAGATGTAACTCTGAGGGATGAATGAACAGAACACTAAGCAGTTTCTCAGAAAGCTTCTTTCCAGATTTCATCTGAGGATATTTCCTTTTTCACCATAGCCCTCTATGGGCTTCCAAATATCACTTTGCCAATTCCACAAGAACTGTCTTAGCGAAAGGCTTCTTGAGGGGAAAGCTGTAACTCTGTGAGATGATTTCACAGAACACAAAGAAGTTTCTCAGAAAGCTTCTTTCTCTTTGTTATCGGAGGATATTTCCTTTGGCCCTATAGTCTTCAAAGGGATCCGAAATATCTGTTCTCAGATTCCACAGAAATAAGGCTAGCAAAGAGATCCACGAAATACAGATGTAAGTCTGTGAGATGAATGAACAGATCACTAAGCAGTTTCTCAGGTATCTTCTTTCCAGGTTTCATCTGAGGATATTTCCTTTTTCACCATAGCCTTCTATGGGCTTCCAAATATCACTTTGCCAATTCCACAAGAACTGTCTTAGCGAAAGGCTTCTTGAGGGGAAAGCTGTAACTCTGTGAGATGATTTCACAGAACACAAAGAAGTTTCTCAGAAGGCTTCCTTCTCTTAGTTATCGGAGGATATTTCCTTTGGCCCTATAGTCTTCAAAGGGATCCGAAATATCTGTTCTCAGATTCCACAGAAATAAGGCTAGCAAAGAGATCCACGAAATAAAGATGTAACTCTGTGAGATGAATGAAGAGAACACTAAGCAGTTTCTCAGAAAGCTTCTTTGCAGATTTCATCTGAGGATATTTCCTTTTTCACCATAGCCCTTTATGGGCTGCCAAATATCACTTTGCCAATTCCACAAGAACTGTTTTAGCGAAAGGCTTCTTGAGGGGAAAGCTGTAACTCTGTGAGACGATTTCACAGAACACAAAGAACTTTCTCAGAAAGCTTCCTTCTCTTTGTTATCGGAGGATATTTCCTTTGGCCCTATAGTCTTCAAAGGAACCGAAATATCTGCTCTCAGATTCCACAGAAATAAGGCTAGCAAAGAGATCCACGAAATACAGATGTAACCCTCAGAGATGAATGAACAGAACACTAAGCAGTTTTTCAGAAATCTTCTTTCCAGATTTCATCTGAGGATATTTCCTTTTTCACCATAGCCCTTTATGGGCTGCCAAATATCACTTTGCCAATACCACAATAACTGTCTTAGCGAAAGGCTTCTTGAGGGGAAAGCTGTAACTCTGTGAGATGATTTCACAGAACACAAAGAACTTTCTCAGAAAGCTTCCTTCTCTTTGTTATTGGAGGATATTTCCTTTGGCCCTATAGTCTTCAAAGGGATCCGAAATATCTGCTCTGAGATTCCACAGAAATAAGGCTAGCAAAGAGATCCACGAAATACAGATGTAACTCTGAGGGATGAATGAACAGAACACTAAGCAGTTTCTCAGAAAGCTTCTTTCCAGATTTCATCTGAGGATATTTCCTTTTTCACCATAGCCCTCTATGGGCTTCCAAATATCACTTTGCCAATTCCACAAGAACTGTCTTAGCGAAAGGCTTCTTGAGGGGAAAGCTGTAACTCTGTGAGATGATTTCACAGAACACAAAGAAGTTTCTCAGAAATCTTCTTTCTCTCTTTTATCGGAGTAGATTTCCTTTGTCCATATAGTCTTCAAAGGGATCAGAAATATCTGTTCTCAGATTCCACAGAAATAAGGCTAGCAAAGAGATCCACGAAATACAGATGTAACTCTGTGAGATGAATGAACGGAACACTAAGCAGTTTCCTAGAAAGCTTCTTTCCAGATTTCATCTGAGGATACTTACTTTTTCACCATAGCCCTCTATGGGCTTCCAAATATCACTTTTCCAATTCCACAGGAACTGTCTTAGAGATAGGCTTCTTGAGGGGAAAGCTGTAACTCGGTGAGATGATTTCACAGAACACAAAGAAGTTTCTCAGAAAGCTTCCTTCTCTTTGTTATCGGAGGATATTTCCTTTGGCCCTATATTCTTCAAAGGGATCCGAAATATCTGTTCTCAGATTCCACAGAAATAAGGCTAGCAAAGAGATCCAAGAAATACAGATGTAACTCTGAGAGATGAATGAACAGAACACTAAGCAGTTTCTCAGAAAGCTTCTTTCCAGATTTCATCTGAGGATATTTCCTTTTTCACCATAGCCCTCTATGGGCTACCAAATATCACTTTGCCAATTCCACAAGAACTGTCTTAGCGAAAGGCTTCTTGAGGGGAAAGCTGTAACTCTGTGAGATGATTTCACAGAACACAAAGAAGTTTCTCAGAAAGCTTCCTTCTCTTTGTTATCGGAGGATATTTCCTTTGGCCCTATAGTCTTCAAAGGATCCGAAATATCTGTTCTCAGATTCCACAGAAATAAGGCTAGCAAAGAGATCCACGAAATACAGATGTAACTCTGTGAGTGGAAGTCACACATCACAGAGCAGTTTCTCAGAAAGCTTCTTTCCAGATTTCATCTGAGGATATTTCCTTTTTCACCATAGCCCTCTATGGGCTTCCAAATATCACTTTGCCAATTCCACAAGAACTGTCTTAGCGAAAGGCTTCTTGAGGGGAAAGCTGTAACTCTGTGAGATGATTTCACAGAACACAAAGAAGTTTCTCAGAACGCTTCCTTCTCTTTGTTATCGGAGGATATTTCCTTTGGCCCTATAGTCTTCAAAGGGATCCGAAATATCTGTTCTCAGATTCCACAGAAATAAGGCTAGCAAAGAGATCCACGAAATACAGATGTAACTCTGAGAGATGAATGAACAGAACACTAAGCAGTTTCTCAGAAAGCTTCTTTCCAGATTTCATCTGAGGATATTTCCTTTTTCACCATAGCCCTCTATGGGCTTCCAAATATCACTTTGCCAATTCCACAAGAACTGTCTTAGCGAAAGGCTTCTTGAGGGGAAAGCTGTAACTCTGTGAGATGATTTCACAGAACACAAAGAAGTTTCTCAGAAAGCTTCCTTCTCTTTGTTATCGGAGGATATTTCCTTTGGCCCTATAGTCTTCAAAGGATCCGAAATATCTGTTCTCAGATTCCACAGAAATAAGGCTAGCAAAGAGATCCACGAAATACAGATGTAACTGTGTGAGTGGAAGTCACACATCACAGAGCAGTTTCTCAGAAAGCTTCTCTCCAGATTTCATCTGAGGATATTTCCTTTTTCACCATAGCCCTCTATGGGCTTCCAAATATCACTTTGGCAATTCCACAAGAACTGTCCTAGCGAAAGGCTTCTTGAGGGGAAAGCTGTAACTCTGTGAGATGATTTCACAGAACACAAAGAAGTTTCTCAGAAAGCTTCCTTCTCTTTGTTATCGGAGGATATTTCCTTTGGCCCTATAGTCTGGAAAGGGATCCGAAATATCTGTTCTCAGATTCCACAGAAATAAGGCTAGCAAAGAGATCCACGAAATACAGATGTAACTCTGAGAGATGAATGAACAGAACACTAAGCAGTTTCTCAGAAAGCTTCTTTCCAGATTTCATCTGAGGATATTTACTTTTCCACCATAGCCCTCTATGGGCTTCCAAATATCACTTTGCCAATTCCACAGGAACTGTCTTAGAGAAAGGCTTCTTGAGGGGAAACCTGTAACTCTGTGAGATGATTTCACAGAACACAAAGAAGTTTCTCAGAAAGCTTCCTTCTCTTTGTTATCGGAGGATATTTCCTTTGGCCCTATAGTCTTCAAAGGATCCGAAATATCTGTTCTCAGATTCCACAGAAATAAGGCTAGCAAAGAGATCCACGAAATACAGATGTAACTCTGTGAGTGGAAGTCACACATCACAGAGCAGTTTCTCAGAAAGCTTCTTTCCAGATTTCATCTGAGGATATTTCCTTTTTCACCATAGCCCTCTATGGGCTTCCAAATATCACTTTGCCAATTCCACAAGAACTGTCTTAGCGAAAGGCTTCTTGAGGGGAAAGCTGTAACTCGGTGAGATGATTTCACAGAACACAAAGAAGTTTCTCAGAAAGCTTCCTTCTCTTTGTTATCGGAGGATATTTCCTTTGGCCCTATATTCTTCAAAGGGATCCGAAATATCTGTTCTCAGATTCCACAGAAATAAGGCTAGCAAAGAGATCCACGAAATACAGATGTAACTCTGTGAGATGAATGAACAGAACACTAAGCAGTTTCTCAGAAAGCTTCTTTCCAGATTTCATCTGAGGATATTTCCTTTTTCACCATAGCCCTCTATGGGCTTCCAAATATCACTTTGCCAATTCCACAAGAACTGTCTTAGCGAAAGGCTTCTTGAGGGGACAGCTGTAACTCTGTGAGATGATTTCACAGAACACAAAGAAGTTTCTCAGAAAGCTTCCTTCTCTTTGTTATCGGAGGATATTTCCTTTGTCCCTATAGTCTTCAAAGGATCCGAAATATCTGTTCTCAGATTCCACAGAAATAAGGCTAGCAAAGAGATCCACGAAATACAGATGTAACTCTGTGAGTGGAAGTTACACATCACAGAGCAGTTTCTCAGAAAGCTTCTTTCCAGATTTCATCTGAGGATATTTCCTTTTTCACCATAGCCCTCTATGGGCTTCCAAATATCACTTTGCCAATTCCACAAGAACTGTCTTAGCAAAAGGCTTCTTGAGGGGAAAGCTGTAACTCTGTGAGATGATTTCACAGAACACAAAGAAGTTTCTCAGAAAGCTTCCTTCTCTTTGTTATCGGAGGATATTTCCTTTGGCCCTATAGTCTTCAAAGGGATCCGAAATATCTGTTCTCAGATTCCACAGAAATAAGGCTAGCAAAGAGATCCACGAAATACAGATGTAACTCTGTGAGTGGAAGTCACACATCACAGAGCAGTTTCTCAGATAGCTTCTTTCCAGATTTCATCTGAGGATATTTCCTTTTTCACCATAGCCCTCTATGGGCTTCCAAATATCACTTTGCCAATTCCACAAGAACTGTCTTAGCGAAAGGCTTCTTGAGGGGAAAGCTGTAACTCTGTGAGATGATTTCACAGAACACAAAGAAGCTTCTCAGAAAGCTTCTTTCTCTCTTTTATCGGAGGATATTTCCTTTGTCCCTATAGTCTTCAAAGGGATCAGAAATATCTGTTCTCAGATTCCACAGAAATAAGGCTAGCAAAGAGATCCACGAAATACAGATGTAACTCTGTGAGATGAATGAACAGAACACTAAGCAGTTTCTCAGAAAGCTTCTTTCCAGATTTCATCTGAGGATATTTACTTTTCCACCATAGCCCTCTATGGGCTTCCAAATATCACTTTGCCAATTCCACAGGAACTGTCTTAGAGAAAGGCTTTTGAGGGGAAAGCTGTAACTCTGTGAGATGATTTCACAGAACACAAAGAAGTTTCTCAGAAAGCTTCCTTCTCTTTGTTATCGGAGGATATTTCCTTTGGCCCTATAGTCTTCAAAGGATCCGAAATATCTGTTCTCAGATTCCACAGAAATAAGGCTAGCAAAGAGATCCACGAAATACAGATGTAACTCTGTGAGTGGAAGTCACACATCACAGAGCAGTTTCTCAGAAAGCTTCTTTCCAGATTTCATCAGAGGATATTTCCTTTTTCACCGTAGCCCTCTATGGGCTTCCAAATATCACTTTGCCAATTCCACAAGAACTGTCTTAGCAAAAGGCTTCTTGAGGGGAAAGCTGTAACTCTGTGAGATGATTTCACAGAACACAAAGAAGTTTCTCAGAAAGCTTCCTTCTCTTTGTTATCGGAGGATATTTCCTTTGGCCCTATAGTCTTCAAAGGGATCCGAAATATCTGTTCTCAGATTCCACAGAAATAAGGCTAGCAAAGAGATCCACGAAATACAGATGTAACTCTGAGAGATGAATGAACAGAACACTAAGCAGTTTCTCAGAAAGCTTCTTTCCAGATTTCATCTGAGGATATTTCCTTTTTCACAATAGCCCTCTATGGGCTTCCAAATATCACTTTGCCAATTCCACAAGAACTGTCTTAGCGAAAGGCTTCTTGAGGGGAAAGCTGTAACTCTGTGAGATGATTTCACAGAACACAAAGAAGTTTCTCAGAAAGCTTCCTTCTCTTTGTTATCGGAGGATATTTCCTTTGTCCCTATAGTCTTCAAAGGATCCGAAATATCTGTTCTCAGATTCCACAGAAATAAGGCTAGCAAAGAGATCCACGAAATACAGATGTAACTCTGTGAGTGGAAGTCACACATCACAGAGCAGTTTCTCAGAAAGCTTCTTTCCAGATTTCATATGAGGATATTTCCTTTTTCACCATAGCCCTCTATGGGCTTCCAAATATCACTTTGCCAATTCCACAAGAACTGTCTTAGCGAAAGGCTTCTTGAGGGGAAAGCTGTAACTCGGTGAGATGATTTCACAGAACACAAAGAAGTTTCTCAGAAAGCTTCCTTCTCTTTGTTATCGGAGGATATTTCCTTTGGCCCTATATTCTTCAAAGGGATCCGAAATATCTGTTCTCAGATTCCACAGAAATAAGGCTAGCAAAGAGATCCACGAAATACAGATGTAACTCTGAGAGATGAATGAACAGAACACTAAGCAGTTTCTCAGAAAGCTTCTTTCCAGATTTCATCTGAGGATATTTCCTTTTTCACCATAGCCCTCTATGGGCTTCCAAATATCACTTTGCCAATTCCACAAGAACTGTCTTAGCGAAAGGCTTCTTGAGGGGAAAGCTGTAACTCTGTGAGATGATTTCACAGAACACAAAGAAGTTTCTCAGAAAGCTTCCTTCTCTTTGTTATCGGAGGATATTTCCTTTGGCCCTATAGTCTTCAAATGATCCGTAATATCTGTTCTCAGATTCCACAGAAATAAGGCTAGCAAAGAGATCCACGAAATACAGATGTAACTCTGTGAGTGGAAGTCACACACCACAGAGCAGTTTCTCAGAAAGCTTCTCTCCAGATTTCATCTGAGGATATTTCCTTTTTCACCATAGCCCTCTATGGGCTTCCAAATATCACTTTGCCAATTCCACAAGAACTGTCTTAGCGAAAGGCTTCTTGAGGGGAAAGCTGTAACTCTGTGAGATGATTTCACAGAACACAAAGAAGTTTCTCAGAAAGCTTCCTTCTCTTTGTTATCGGAGGATATTTCCTTTGGCCCTATAGTCTTCAAAGGGATCCGAAATATCTGTTCTCAGATTCCACAGAAATAAGGCTAGCAAAGAGATCCACGAAATACAGATGTAACTCTGAGAGATGAATGAACAGAACACTAAGCAGTTTCTCAGAAAGCTTCTTTCCAGATTTCATCTGAGGATATTTACTTTTCCACCATAGCCCTCTATGGGCTTCCAAATATCACTTTGCCAATTCCACAGGAACTGTCTTAGAGAAAGGCTTCTTGAGGGGAAACCTGTAACTCTGTGAGATGATTTCACAGAACACAAAGAAGTTTCTCAGAAAGCTTCCTTCTCTTTGTTATCGGAGGAAATTTCCTTTGGCCCTATAGTCTTCAAAGGATCCGAAATATCTGTTCTCAGATTCCACAGAAATAAGGCTAGCAAAGAGATCCACGAAATACAGATGTAACTCTGTGAGTGGAAGTCACACATCACAGAGCAGTTTCTCAGAAAGCTTCTTTCCAGATTTCATCTGAGGATATTTCCTTTTTCAGCATAGCCCTCTATGGGCTTCCAAATATCACTTTGCCAATTCCACAAGAACTGTCTTAGCGAAAGGCTTCTTGAGGGGAAAGCTGTAACTCTGTGAGATGATTTCACAGAACACAAAGAAGTTTCTCAGAAAGCTTCCTTCTCTTTGTTATCGGAGGATATTTCCTTTGGCCCTATAGGCTTCAAAGGGATCCGAAATATCTGTTCTCAGATTCCACAGAAATAAGGCTAGCAAAGAGATCCACGAAATACAGATATAACTCTGTGAGTGGAAGTCACACATCGCAGAGAAGTTTCTCAGATAGCTTCTTTCCAGATTTCATCTGAGGATATTTCCTTTTTCACCATAGCCCTCTATGGGCTTCCAAATATCACTTTGCCAATTCCACAAGAACTGTCTTAGCGAAAGGCTTCTTGAGGGGAAAGCTGTAACTCTGTGAGATGATTTCACAGAACACAAAGAAGTTTCTCAGAAAGCTTCTTTCTCTCTTTTATCGGAGGATATTTCCTTTGTCCCTATAGTCTTCAAAGGGATCAGAAATATCTGTTCTCAGATTCCACAGAAATAAGGCTAGCAAAGAGATCCACGAAATACAGATGTAACTCTGTGAGATGAATGAACAGAACACTAAGCAGTTTCTCAGAAAGCTTCTTTCCAGATTTCATCTGAGGATATTTACTTTTCCACCATAGCCCTCTATGGGCTTCCAAATATCACTTTGCAAATTCCACAGGAACTGTCTTAGAGAAAGGCTTTTGAGGGGAAAGCTGTAACTCTGTGAGATGATTTCACAGAACACAAAGAAGTTTCTCAGAAAGCTTCCTTCTCTTTGTTATCGGAGGATATTTCCTTTGGCCCTATAGTCTTCAAAGGATCCGAAATATCTGTTCTCAGATTCCACAGAAATAAGGCTAGCAAAGAGATCCACGAAATACAGATGTAACTCTGTGAGTGGAAGTCACACATCACAGAGCAGTTTCTCAGAAAGCTTCTTTCCAGATTTCATCTGAGGATATTTCCTTTTTCACCATAGCCCTCTATGGGCTTCCAAATATCACTTTGCCAATTCTACAAGAACTGTCTTAGCGAAAGGCTTCTTGAGGGGAAAGCTGTAACTCTGTGAGATGATTTCACAGAACACAAAGAAGTTTCTCAGAAAGCTTCTTTCTCTCTTTTATCGGAGGATATTTCCTTTGTCCCTATAGTCTTCAAAGGGATCAGAAATATCTGTTCTCAGATTCCACAGAAATAAGGCTAGCAAAGAGATCCACGAAATACAGATGTAACTCTGTGAGATGAATGAACAGAACACTAAGCAGTTTCCTAGAAAGCTTCTTTCCAGATTTCATCTGAGGATATTTACTTTTCCACCATAGCCCTCTATGGGCTTCCAAATATCACTTTGCCAATTCCACAGGAACTGTCTTAGAGATAGGCTTCTTGAGGGGAAAGCTGTAACTCTGTGAGATGATTTCACAGAACACAAAGAAGTTTCTCAGAAAGCTTCCTTCTCTTTGTTATCGGAAGATATTTCCTTTGGCCCTATAGTCTTCAAAAGGATCCGAAATATCTGTTCTCAGATTCCACAGAAATAAGGCTAGCAAAGAGATCCACGAAATACAGATGTAACTCTGTGAGTGGAAGTCACACATCACAGAGCAGTTTCTCAGAAAGCTTCTTTCCAGATTTCATCAGAGGATATTTCCTTTTTCATCATAGCCCTCTATGGGCTTCCAAATATCACTTTGCCAATACCACAAGAACTGTCTTAGCGAAAGGCTTCTTGAGGGGAAAGCTGTAACTCTGTGAGATGATTTCGCAGAACACAAAGAAGTTTCTCAGAAAGCTTCCTTCTCTTTGTTATCGGAGGATATTTCCTTTGGCCCTATAGTCTTCAAAGGGATCCGAAATATCTGTTCTCAGATTCCACAGAAATAAGGCTAGCAAAGAGATCCACGAAATACAGATGTAACTCTGTGAGTGGAAGTCACACATCACAGAGCACTTTCTCAGAAAGCTTCTTTCCAGATTTCATCTGAGGATATTTCCTTTTTCACCATAGCCCTCTATGGGCTTCGAAATATCACTTTGCCAATTCCACAAGAACTGTCTTAGCGAAAGGCTTCTTTAGGGGAAAGCTGTAACTCTGTGAGATGATTTCACAGAACACAAAGAAGTTTCTCAGAAAGCTTCTTTCTCTCTTTTATCGGAGGATATTTCCTTTGTCCCTATAGTCTTCAAAGGGATCAGAAATATCTGTTCTCAGATTCCACAGAAATAAGGCTAGCAAAGAGATCCACGAAATACAGATGTAACTCGGTGAGATGAAAGAACAGAACACTAAGCAGTTTCTCAGAAAGCTTCTTTCCAGATTTCATCTAGGATATTTCCTTTTCACCATAGCCCTCTATGGGCTTCCAAAGATCACTTTGCCAATTCCACAAGAACTGTCTTAGCGAAAGGCTTCTTAGGGGAAAGCTCTAACTCTGTGAGATTATTTCACAGAACACAAAGAAGTTTCTCAGAAAGCTTCCTTCTCTTTGTTATCGGAGGATATTTCCTTTGGCCCTATAGTCTTCAAAGGGATCCGAAATATCTGTTCTCAGATTCCACAGAAATAAGGCTAGCAAATTAATCCACGAAATACAGATGTAACTCTTTGAGATGAATGAACAGAACACTAAGCAGTTTCTCAGAAAGCCTCTTTCCAGATTTCATCTGAGGATATTTCCTTTTTCACCATAGCCCTCTATGGGCTTCCAAATATCACTTTGCCAATTCCACAAGAACTGTCTTAGACAAAGTCTTCTTGAGGGAAAGCTGTAACTCTGTGAGATGATTTCACAGAACACAAAGAAGTTTCTCAGAAAGCTTCGTTCTCTTTGTTATCGGAGGATATTTCCTTTGGCCCTATAGTCTTCAAAGGGATCCGAAATATCTGTTCTCAGATTCCACAGAAATAAGGCTAGCAAAGAGATCCACGAAATACAGATGTAACTCTGAGAGATGAATGAACAGAACACTAAGCAGTTTCTCAGAAAGCTTCTTTCCAGATTTCATCTGAGGATATTTACTTTTCCACCATAGCCCTCTATGGGCTTCCAAATATCACTTTGCCAATTCCACAGGAACTGTCTTAGAGAAAGGCTTCTTGAGGGGAAACCTGTAACTCTGTGAGATGATTTCACAGAACACAAAGAAGTTTCTCAGAAAGCTTCCTTCTCTTTGTTATCGGAGGATATTTCCTTTGGCCCTATAGTCTTCAAAGGATCCGAAATATCTGTTCTCAGATTCCACAGAAATAAGGCTAGCAAAGAGATCCACGAAATACAGATGTAACTCTGTGAGTGGAAGTCACACATCACAGAGCAGTTTCTCAGAAAGCTTCTTTCCAGATTTCATCTGAGGATATTTCCTTTTTCACCATAGCCCTCTATGGGCTTCCAAATATCACTTTGCCAATTCCACAAGAACTGTCTTAGCGAAAGGCTTCTTGAGGGGAAAGCTGTAACTCTGTGAGATGATTTCACAGAACACAAAGAAGTTTCTCAGAAAGCTTCCTTCTCTTTGTTATCAGAGGATATTTCCTTTGGCCCTATAGGCTTCAAAGGGATCCGAAATATCTGTTCTCAGATTCCACAGAAATAAGGCTAGCAAAGAGATCCACGAAATACAGATGTAACTCTGTGAGTGGAAGTCACACATCACAGAGCAGTTTCTCAGATAGCTTCTTTCCAGATTTCATCTGAGGATATTTCCTTTTTCACCATAGCCCTCTATGGGCTTCCAAATATCACTTTGCCAATTCCACAAGAACTGTCTTAGCGAAAGGCTTCTTGAGGGGAAAGCTGTAACTCTGTGAGATGATTTCACAGAACACAAAGAAGTTTCTCAGAAAGCTTCTTTCTCTCTTTTATCGGAGGATATTTCCTTTGTCCCTATAGTCTTCAAAGGGATCAGAAATATCTGTTCTCAGATTCCACAGAAATAAGGCTAGCAAAGAGATCCACGAAATACAGATGTAACTCTGTGAGATGAATGAACAGAAAACTAAGCAGTTTCTCAGAAAGCTTCTTTCCAGATTTCATCTGAGGATATTTACTTTTCCACCATAGCCCTCTATGGGCTTCCAAATATCACTTTGCAAATTCCACAGGAACTGTCTTAGAGAAAGGCTTTTGAGGGGAAAGCTGTAACTCTGTGAGATGATTTCACAGAACACAAAGAAGTTTCTCAGAAAGCTTCCTTCTCTTTGTTATCGGAGGATATTTCCTTTGGCCCTATAGTCTTCAAAGGATCCGAAATATCTGTTCTCAGATTCCACAGAAATAAGGCTAGCAAAGAGATCCACGAAATACAGATGTAACTCTGTGAGTGGAAGTCACACATCACAGAGCAGTTTCTCAGAAAGCTTCTTTCCAGATTTCATCTGAGGATATTTCCTTTTTCACCATAGCCCTCTATGGGCTTCCAAATATCACTTTGCCAATTCTACAAGAACTGTCTTAGCGAAAGGCTTCTTGAGGGGAAAGCTGTAACTCTGTGAGATGATTTCACAGAACACAAAGAAGTTTCTCAGAAAGCTTCTTTCTCTCTTTTATCGGAGGATATTTCCTTTGTCCCTATAGTCTTCAAAGGGATCAGAAATATCTGTTCTCAGATTCCACAGAAATAAGGCTAGCAAAGAGATCCACGAAAAACAGATGTAACTCTGTGAGATGAATGAACAGAACACTAAGCAGTTTCCTAGAAAGCTTCTTTCCAGATTTCATCTGAGGATATTTACTTTTCCACCATAGCCCTCTATGGGCTTCCAAATATCACTTTGCCAATTCCACAGGAACTGTCTTAGAAATAGGCTTCTTGAGGGGAAAGCTGTAACTCTGTGAGATGATTTCACAGAACACAAAGAAGTTTCTCAGAAAGCTTCCTTCTCTTTGTTATCGGAGGATATTTCCTTTGGCCCTATAGGCTTCAAAGGGATCCGAAATATCTGTTCTCAGATTCCACAGAAATAAGGCTAGCAAAGAGATCCACGAAATACAGATATAACTCTGTGAGTGGAAGTCACACATCACAGAGCAGTTTCTCAGATAGCTTCTTTCCAGATTTCATCTGAGGATATTTCCTTTTTCACCATAGCCCTCTATGGGCTTCCAAATATCACTTTGCCAATTCCACAAGAACTGTCTTAGCGAAAGGCTTCTTGAGGGGAAAGCTGTAACTCTGTGAGGTGATTTCACAGAACACAAAGAAGTTTCTCAGAAAGCTTCTTTCTCTCTTTTATCGGAGGATATTTCCTTTGTCCCTATAGTCTTCAAAGGGATCAGAAATATCTGTTCTCAGATTCCACAGAAATAAGGCTAGCAAAGAGATCCACGAAATACAGATGTAACTCTGTGAGATGAATGAACAGAACACTAAGCAGTTTCTCAGAAAGCTTCTTTCCAGATTTCATCTAAGGATATTTACTTTTCCACCATAGCCCTCTATGGGCTTCCAAATATCACTTTGCAAATTCCACAGGAACTGTCTTAGAGAAAGGCTTTTCAGGGGAAAGCTGTAACTCTGTGAGATGATTTCACAGAACACAAAGAAGTTTCTCAGAAAGCTTCCTTCTCTTTGTTATCGGAGGATATTTCCTTTGGCCCTATAGTCTTCAAAGGATCCGAAATATCTGTTCTCAGATTCCACAGAAATAAGGCTAGCAAAGAGATCCACGAAATACAGATGTAACTCTGTGAGTGGAAGTCACACATCACAGAGCAGTTTCTCAGAAAGCTTCTTTCCAGATTTCATCTGAGGATATTTCCTTTTTCACCATAGCCCTCTATGGGCTTCCAAATATCAATTTGCCAATTCTACAAGAACTGTCTTAGCGAAAGGCTTCTTGAGGGGAAAGCTGTAACTCTGTGAGATGATTTCACAGAACACAAAGAAGTTTCTCAGAAAGCTTCTTTCTCTCTTTTATCGGAGGATATTTCCTTTGTCCCTATAGTCTTCAAAGGGATCAGAAATATCTGTTCTCAGATTCCACAGAAATAAGGCTAGCAAAGAGATCCACGAAATACAGATGTAACTCTGTGAGATGAATGAACAGAACACTAAGCAGTTTCCTAGAAAGCTTCTTTCCGGATTTCATCTGGGGATATTTACTTTTCCACCATAGCCCTCTATGGGCTTCCAAATATCACTTTGCCAATTCCACAGGAACTGTCTTAGAGATAGACTTCTTGAGGGGAAAGCTGTAACTCTGTGAGATGATTTCACAGAACACAAAGAAGTTTCTCAGAAAGCTTCCTTCTCTTTGTTATCGGAGGATATTTCCTTTGGCCCTATAGTCTTCAAAAGGATCCGAAATATCTGTTCTCAGATTCCACAGAAATAAGGCTAGCAAAGAGATCCACGAAATACAGATGTAACTCTGTGAGTGGAAGTCACACATCACAGAGCAGTTTCTCAGAAAGCTTCTTTCCAGATTTCATCAGCGGATATTTCCTTTTTCACCATAGCCCTCTATGGGCTTCCAAATATCACTATGCCAATTCCACAAGAACTGTCTTAGCGAAAGGCTTCTTGAGGGGAAAGCTGTAACTCTGTGAGATGATTTCACTGAACACAAAGAAGTTTCTCAGAAAGCTTCTTTCTCTTTGTTATCGGAGAATATTTCCTTTGGCCCTATAGTCTTCAAAGGGATCCGAAATATCTGTTCTCAGATTCCACAGAAATAAGGCTAGCAAAGAGATCCACGAAATACAGATATAACTCTGTGAGATGAATGAACAGAACACTAAGCAGTTTCTCAGAAAGCTTCTTTCCAGAATTCATCTGAGGATATTTCCTTTTTCACCATAGCCCTCTATGGGCTTCCAAATATCACTTTGCCAATTCCACAAGAACTGTCTTAGCGAAAGGCTTCTTGAGGGGAAAGCTGTAACTCTGTGAGATGATTTCAGAGAACACAAAGAAGTTTCTCAGAAAGCTTCCTTCTCTTTGTTATCGGAGGATATTTCCTTGGGCCCTATAGACTTCAAAGGGATCCGAAATCTCTGTTCTCAGATTCCACAGAAATAAGGCTAGCAAAGAGATCCACGAAATACAGATGTAACACTGTGAGTGGAAGTTACACATCACAGAGCAGTTTCTCAGAAAGCTTCTTTCCAGATTTCATCTGAGGATATTTCCTTTTTCACCATAGCCCTATATGGACTTCCAAATATCACTTTGCCAATTCCACAAGAACTGTCTTAGCGAAAGGCTTCTTGAGGGGAAAGCTGTAACTCTGTGAGATGATTTCACTGAACACAAAGAAGTTTCTCAGAAAGCTTCTTTCTCTTTGTTATCGGAGGATATTTCCTTTGGCCCTATAGTCTTCAAAGGGATCCGAAATATCTGTTCTCAGATTCCACAGAAATAAGGCTAGCAAAGAGATCCACGAAATACAGATGTAACTCTGTGATATGAATGAACAGAACACTAGGCAGTTTCACAGAAAGCTTCTTTCCAGATTTCATCTGAGGATATTTCCTTTTTCATCATAGCCCTCTATGGGCTTCCAAATATCACTTTGCCAATTCCACAAGAACTGTCTTAGCGAAAGGCTTCTTGAGGGGAAAGCTGTAACTCTGTGAGATGATTTCACAGAACACAAAGAAGTTTCTCAGAAAGCTTCCTTCTCTTTGTTAACGTAGGATATTTCCTTTGGCCCTATAGTCTTCAAAGGATCCGAAATATCTGTTCTCAGATTCCACAGAAATAAGGCTAGCAAAGAGATCCACGAAATACAGATGTAACTCTGTGAGTGGAAGTCACACATCACAGAGCAGTTTCTCAGAAAGCTTCTTTCCAGATTTCATCAGAGGATATTTCCTTTTTCATCATAGCCCTCTATGGGCTTCCAAATATCACTTTGCCAATACCACAAGAACTGTCTTAGCGAAAGGCTTCTTGAGGGGAAAGCTGTAACTCTGTGAGATGATTTCGCAGAACACAAAGAAGTTTCTCAGAAAGCTTCCTTCTCTTTGTTATCGGAGGATATTTCCTTTGGGCCTATAGTCTTCAAAGGGATCCGAAATATCTGTTCTCAGATTCCACAGAAATAAGGCTAGCAAACAGATCCACGAAATACAGATGTAACTCTGTGAGTGGAAGTCACACATCACAGAGCACTTTCTCAGAAAGCTTCTTTCCAGATTTCATCTGAGGATATTTCCTTTTTCACCATAGCCCTCTATGGGCTTCGAAATATCACTTTGCCAATTCCACAAGAACTGTCTTAGCGAAAGGCTTCTTGAGGGGAAAGCTGTAACTCTGTGAGATGATTTCACAGAACACAAAGAAGTTTCTCAGAAAGCTTCTTTCTCTCTTTTATCGGAGGATATTTCCTTTGTCCCTATAGTCTTCAAAGGGATCAGAAATATCTGTTCTCAGATTCCACAGAAATAAGGCGAGCAAAGAGATCCACGAAATACAGATGTAACTCGGTGAGATGAAAGAACAGAACACTAAGCAGTTTCTCAGAAAGCTTCTTTCCAGATTTCATCTAGGATATTTCCTTTTCACCATAGCCCTCTATGGGCTTCCAAAGATCACTTTGCCAATTCCACAAGAACTGTCTTAGCGAAAGGCTTCTTAGGGGAAAGCTCTAACTCTGTGAGATGATTTCACAGAACACAAAGAAGTTTCTCAGAAAGCTTCCTTCTCTTTGTTATCGGAGGATATTTCCTTTGGCCCTATAGTCTTCAAAGGGATCCGAAATATCTGTTCTCAGATTCCACAGAAATAAGGCTAGCAAATTAATCCACGAAATACAGATGTAACTCGGTGAGATGAATGAACAGAACACTAAGCAGTTTCTCAGAAAGCCTCTTTCCAGATTTCATCTGAGGATATTTCCTTTTTCACCATAGCCCTCTATGGGCTTCCAAATATCACTTTGCCAATTCCACAACAACTGTCTTAGCGAAAGGCTTCTTGAGGGGAAAGCTGTAACTCTGTGAGATGATTTCACAGAACACAAAGAAGTTTCTCAGAAAGCTTCCTTCTCTTTGTTATCGGAGGATATTTCCTTTGGCCCTATAGTCTTCAAAGGGATCCGAAATATCTGTTCTCAGATTCCACAGAAATAAGGCTAGCAAAGAGATCCACGAAATACAGATGTAACTCTGTGAGATGAATGAAGAGAACACTAAGCAGTTTCTCAGAAAGCTTCTTTCCAGATTTTATCTGACGATACTTCCTTTTTCACCGTAGCCTACTATGGGCTTCCAAATATCACTTTACCAATTCCACAACAACTGTCTTAGCGAAAGGCTTCTTTAGGGGAAAGCTGTAACTCTGTGAGATGATTTCACAGAACACAAAGTAGTTTCTCAGAAAGCTTCCTTCTCTTTGTTATCGGAGGATATTTCCTTTGTCCCTATAGTCTTCAAAGGGATCCGCAATATCTGTTCTCAGATTCCACAGAAATAAGGCTAGCAAAGAGATCCACGAAATACAGATGTAACTCTGTGAGATGAATGAACAGAACACTAAGCAGTTTCTCAGAAAGCCTCTTTCCAGATTTCATTTGAGGATATTTCCTTTTTCACCATAGCCCTCTATGGGCTTCCAAATATCACTTTGCCAATTCCACAAGAACTGTCTTAGCCAAAGTCTTCTTGAGGGGAAAGCTGTAACTCTGTGAGATGATTTCACAGAACACAAAGAAGTTTCTCAGAAAGCTTCCTTCTCTTTGTTATCGGAGGATATTTCCTTTGTCCCTATAGTCTTCAAAGGGATCCGAAATATCTGTTCTCAGATTCCACAGAAATAAGGCTAGCAAAGAGATCCACGAAATACAGATGTAACTCTGTGAGATGAATGAAGAGAACACTAAGCAGTTTCTCAGAAAGCTTCTTTCCAGATTTTATCTGACGATACTTCCTTTTTCACCGTAGCCTACTATGGGCTTCCAAATATCACTTTACCAATTCCACAACAACTGTCTTAGCGAAAGGCTTCTTTAGGGGAAAGCTGTAACTCTGTGAGATGATTTCACAGAACACAAAGTAGTTTCTCAGAAAGCTTCCTTCTCTTTGTTATCGGAGGATATTTCCTTTGTCCCTATAGTCTTCAAAGGGATCCGCAATATCTGTTCTCAGATTCCACAGAAATAAGGCTAGCAAAGAGATCCACGAAATACAGATGTAACTCTGTGAGATGAATGAACAGAACACTAAGCAGTTTCTCAGAAAGCCTCTTTCCAGATTTCATCTGAGGATATTTCCTTTTTCACCATAGCCCTCTATGGGCTTCCAAATATCACTTTGCCAATTCCACAAGAACTGTCTTAGCCAAAGTCTTCTTGAGGGAAAGCTGTAACTCTGTGAGATGATTTCACAGAACACAAAGAAGTTTCTCAGAAAGCTTCGTTCTCTTTGTTATCGGAGGATATTTCCTTTGGCCCTATAGTCTTCAAAGGGATCCGAAATATCTGTTCTCAGATTCCACAGAAATAAGGCTAGCAAAGAGATCCACGAAATAACAGATGTAACTCTGTGAGTGGAAGTCACACATCACAGAGCAGTTTCTCAGAAAGCTTCTTTCCAGATTTCATCTGAGGATATTTCCTTTTTCACCATAGCCCTCTATGGGCTTCCAAATATCACTTTGCCAATTCCACAAGAACTGTCTTAGCGAAAGGCTTCTTGAGGGGAAAGCTGTAACTCTGTGAGATGATTTCAGAGAACACAAAGAAGTTTCTCAGAAAGCTTCTTTCTCTCTGTTATCGGAGGATATTTCCTTTGTCCCTATAGTCTTCAAAGGGATCCGAAATATCTGTTCTCAGATTCCACAGAAATAAGGCTAGCAAAGAGATCCACGAAATACAGATGTAACTCTGTGAGATGAATGAAGAGAACACTAAGCAGTTTCTCAGAAAGCTTCTTTCCAGATTTTATCTGACGATACTTCCTTTTTCACCGTAGCCTACTATGGGCTTCCAAATATCACTTTACCAATTCCACAACAACTGTCTTAGCGAAAGGCTTCTTGAGGGGAAAGCTGTAACTCTGTGAGATGATTTCACAGAACACAAAGAAGTTTCTCAGAAAGCTTCCTTCTCTTTGTTATCGGAGGATATTTCCTTTGTCCCTATAGTCTTCAAAGGGATCCGCAATATCTGTTCTCAGATTCCACAGAAATAAGGCTAGCAAAGAGATCCACGAAATACAGATGTAACACTGTGAGACGAATGAACAGAACACTAAGCAGTTTCTCAGAAAGCTTCTTTCCAGATTTCATCTGAGGATATTTCCTTTTTCACCATAGCCCTCTATGGGCTTCCAAATATCACTTTGCCAATTCCACAAGAACTGTCTTAGCGAAAGGCTTCTTGAGGGGAAAGCTGTAACTCTGTGAGATGATTTCACAGAACACAAAGAAGTTTCTCAGAAAGCTTCTTTCTCTCTGTTATCGGAGGATATTTCCTTTGTCCCTATAGTCTTCAAAGGTATCCGAAATATCTGTTCTCAGATTCCACAGAAATAAGGCTAGCAAAGAGATCCACGAAATACAGATGTAACTCTGTGAGATGAATGAACAGAACACTAAGCAGTTTCTCAGAAAGCTTCTTTCCAGATTTCATCTGAGGATATTTCCTTTTTCACCATAGCCCTCTATGGGCTTCCAAATATCACTTTGCCAATTCCACAGGAACTGTCTTAGAGAAAGGCTTCTTGAGGGGAAACCTGTAACTCTGTGAGATGATTTCACAGAACACAAAGAAGTTTCTCAGAAAGCTTCCTTCTCTTTGTTATCGGAGGATATTTCCTTTGGCCCTATAGTCTTCAAAGGATCCGAAATATCTGTTCTCAGATTCCACAGAAATAAGGCTAGCAAAGAGATCCACGAAATACAGATGTAACTCTGTGAGTGGAAGTCACACATCACAGAGCAGTTTCTCAGAAAGCTTCTTTCCAGATTTCATCTGAGGATATTTCCTTTTTCAGCATAGCCCTCTATGGGCTTCCAAATATCACTTTGCCAATTCCACAAGAACTGTCTTAGCGAAAGGCTTCTTGAGGGGAAAGCTGTAACTCTGTGAGATGATTTCACAGAACACAAAGAATTTTCTCAGAAAGCTTCCTTCTCTTTGTTATCGGAGGATATTTCCTTTGGCCCTATAGTCTTCAAAGGATCAGAAATATCTGTTCTCAGAATCCACAGAAATAAGGCTAGCAAAGAGATCCACGAAATACAGATGTAACTCTGTGAGTGGAAGTCACACATCACAGAGCAGTTTCTCAGAAAGCTTCTTTCCAGATTTCATCTGAGGATATTTCCTTTTTCACCATAGCCCTCTATGGGCTTCCAAATATCACTTTGCCAATTCCACAAGAACTGTCTTAGCGAAAGGCTTCTTGAGGGGAAAGCTGTAACTCGGTGAGATGATTTCACAGAACACAAAGAAGTTTCTCAGAAAGCTTCCTTCTCTTTGTTATCGGAGGATATTTCCTTTGGCCCTATATTCTTCAAAGGGATCCGAAATATCTTTTCTCAGATTCCACAGAAATAAGGCTAGCAAAGAGATCCACGAAATACAGATGTAACTCTGAGAGATGAATGTACAGAACACTAAGCAGTTTCTCAGAAAGCTTCTTTCCAGATTTCATCTGAGGATATTTCCTTTTTCACCATAGCCCTCTATGGGCTTCCAAATATCACTTTGCCAATTCCACAAGAACTGTCTTAGCGAAAGGCTTCTTGGGGGGAAAGCTGTAACTCTGTGAGATGATTTCACAGAACACAAAGAAGTTTCTCAGAAAGCTTCCTTCTCTTTGTTATCGGAGGATATTTCCTTTGGCCCTATAGTCTTCAAAGGATCCGAAATATCTGTTCTCAGATTCCACAGAAATAAGGCTAGCAAAGAGATCCACGAAATACAGATGTAACTCTGTGAGTGGAAGTCACACATCACAGAGCAGTTTCTCAGAAAGCTTCTTTCCAGATTTCATCTGAGGATATTTCCTTTTTCACCATAGCCCTCTATGGGCTTCCACATATCACTTTGCCAATTCCACAAGAACTGTCTTAGCGAAAGGCTTCTTGAGGGGAAAGCTGTAACTCTGTGAGATGATTTCACAGAACACAAAGAAGTTTCTCAGAAAGCTTCCTTCTCTTTGTTATCGGAGGATATTTCCTTTGGCCCTATAGTCTTCAAAGGGATCCGAAATATCTGTTCTCAGATTCCACAGAAATAAGGCTAGCAAAGAGATCCACGAAATACAGATGTAACTCTGTGAGTGGAAGTCACACATCACAGAGCAGTTTCTCAGATAGCTTCTTTCCAGATTTCATCTGAGGATATTTCCTTTTTCACCATAGCCCTCTATGGGCTTCCAAATATCACTTTGCCAATTCCACAAGAACTGTCTTAGCGAAAGGCTTCATGAGGGGAAAGCTGTAACTCTGTGAGATGATTTCACAGAACACAAAGAAGCTTCTCAGAAAGCTTCTTTCTCTCTTTTATCGGAGGATATTTCCTTTGTCCCTAGAGTCTTCAAAGGGATCAGAAATATCTGTTCTCAGATTCCACAGAAATAAGGCTACCAAACAGATCCACGAAATACAGATGTAACTCTGTGAGATGAATGAACAGAACACTAAGCAGTTTCTCAGAAAGCTTCTTTCCAGATTTCATCTGAGGATATTTACTTTTCCACCATAGCCCTCTATGGGCTTCCAAATATCACTTTGCCAATTCCACAGGAACTGTCTTAGAGAAAGGCTTTTGAGGGGAAAGCTGTAACTCTGTGAGATGATTTCACAGAACACAAAGAAGTTTCTCAGAAAGCTTCCTTCTCTTTGTTATCGGAGGATATTTCCTTTGGCCCTATAGTCTTCAAAGGATCTGAAATATCTGTTCTCAGATTCCACAGAAATAAGGCTAGCAAAGAGATCCACGAAATACAGATGTAACTCTGTGAGTGGAAGTCACACATCACAGAGCAGTTTCTCAGAAAGCTTCTTTCCAGATTTCATCAGAGGATATTTCCTTTTTCACCGTAGCCCTCTATGGGCTTCCAAATATCACTTTGCCAATTCCACAAGAACTGTCTTAGCGAAAGGCTTCTTGAGGGGAAAGCTGTAACTCTGTGAGATGATTTCACAGAACACAAAGAAGTTTCTCAGAAAGCTTCCTTCTCTTTGTTATCGGAGGATATTTCCTTTGGCCCTATAGGCTTCAAAGGGATCCGAAATATCTGTTCTCAGATTCCACAGAAATAAGGCTAGCAAAGAGATCCACGAAATACAGATGTAACTCTGAGAGATGAATGAACAGAACACTAAGCAGTTTCTCAGAAAGCTTCTTTCCAGATTTCATCTGAGGATATTTACTTTTCCACCATAGCCCTCTATGGGCTTCCAAATATCACTTTGCCAATTCCACAGGAACTGTCTTAGAGAAAGGCTTCTTGAGGGGAAACCTGTAACTCTGTGAGATGATTTCACAGAACACAAAGAAGTTTCTCAGAAAGCTTCCTTCTCTTTGTTATCGGAGGATATTTCCTTTGGCCCTATAGTCTTCAAAGGATCCGAAATATCTGTTCTCAGATTCCACAGAAATAAGGCTAGCAAAGAGATCCACGAAATACAGATGTAACTCTGTGAGTGGAAGTCACACATCACAGAGCAGTTTCTCAGAAAGCTTCTTTCCAGATTTCATCTGAGGATATTTCCTTTTTCACCATAGCCCTCTATGGGCTTCCAAATATCACTTTGCCAATTCCACAAGAACTGTCTTAGCGAAAGGCTTCTTGAGGGGAAAGCTGTAACTCTGTGAGATGATTTCACAGAACACAAAGAAGTTTCTCAGAAAGCTTCCTTCTCTTTGTTATCAGAGGATATTTCCTTTGGCCCTATAGGCTTCAAAGGGATCCGAAATATCTGTTCTCAGATTCCACAGAAATAAGGCTAGCAAAGAGATCCACGAAATACAGATGTAACTCTGTGAGTGGAAGTCACACATCACAGAGCAGTTTCTCAGATAGCTTCTTTCCAGATTTCATCTGAGGATATTTCCTTTTTCACCTTAGCCCTCTATGGGCTTCCAAATATCACTTTGCCAATTCCACAAGAACTGTCTTAGCGAAAGGCTTCTTGAGGGGAAAGCTGTAACTCTGTGAGATGATTTCACAGAACACAAAGAAGTTTCTCAGAAAGCTTCTTTCTCTCTTTTATCGGAGGATATTTCCTTTGTCCCTATAGTCTTCAAAGGGATCAGAAATATCTGTTCTCAGATTCCACAGAAATAAGGCTAGCAAAGAGATCCACGAAATACAGATGTAACTCTGTGAGATGAATGAACAGAACACTAAGCAGTTTCTCAGAAAGCTTCTTTCCAGATTTCATCTGAGGATATTTACTTTTCCACCATAGCCCTCTATGGGCTTCCAAATATCACTTTGCCAATTCCACAGGAACTGTCTTAGAGAAAGGCTTTTGAGGGGAAAGCTGTAACTCTGTGAGATGATTTCAGAGAACACAAAGAAGTTTCTCGGAAAGCTTCCTTCTCTTTGTTATCGGAGGATATTTCCTTGGGCCCTATAGACTTCAAAGGGATCCGAAATCTCTGTTCTCAGATTCCACAGAAATAAGGCTAGCAAAGAGATCCACGAAATACAGATGTAACACTGTGAGTGTAAGTTACACACCACAGAGCAGTTTCTCAGAAAGCTTCTTTCCAGATTTCATCTGAGGATATTTCCTTTTTCACCATAGCCCTATATGGGCTTCCAAATATCACTTTGCCAATTCCACAAGAACTGTCTTAGCGAAAGGCTTCTTGAGGGGAAAGCTGTAACTCTGTGAGATGATTTCACTGAACACAAAGAAGTTTCTCAGAAAGCTTCTTTCTCTTTGTTATCGGAGGATATTTCCTTTGGCCCTATAGTCTTCAAAGGGATCCGAAATATCTGTTCTCAGATTCCACAGAAATAAGGCTAGCAAAGAGATCCACGAAATACAGATGTAACTCTGTGATATGAATGAACAGAACACTAGGCAGTTTCACAGACAGCTTCTTTCCAGATTTCATCTGAGGATATTTCCTTTTTCATCATAGCCCTCTATGGGCTTCCAAATATCACTTTGCCAATTCCACAAGAACTGTCTTAGCGAAAGGCTTCTTGAGGGGAAAGCTGTAACTCTGTGAGATGATTTCACAGAACACAAAGAAGTTTCTCAGAAAGCTTCCTCCTCTTTGTTATCGGTGGATATTTCCTTTGGCCCTATAGTCTTCAAAGGATCCGAAATATCTGTTCTCAGATTCCACAGAAATAAGGCTAGCAAAGAGATCCACGAAATACACATGTAACTCTGTGAGTGGAAATCACACATCACAGAGCAGTTTCTCAGAAAGCTTCTTTCCAGATTTCATCAGAGGATATTTCCTTTTTCATCATAGCCCTCTATGGGCTTCCAAATATCACTTTGCCAATACCACAAGAACTGTCTTAGCGAAAGGCTTCTTGAGGGGAAAGCTGTAACTCTGTGAGATGATTTCACAGAACACAAAGAAGTTTCTCAGAAAGCTTCCTTCTCTTTGTTATCGGAGGATATTTCCTTTGTCCCTATAGTCTTCAAAGGGATCCGCAATATCTGTTCTCAGATTCCACAGAAATAAGGCTAGCAAAGAGATCCACGAAATACAGATGTAACTCTGTGAGATGAATGAACAGAACACTAAGCAGTTTCTCAGAAAGCCTCTTTCCAGATTTCATCTGAGGATATTTCCTTTTTCACCATAGCCCTCTATGGGCTTCCAAATATCACTTTGCCAATTCCACAAGAACTGTCTTAGCCAAAGTCTTCTTGCGGGAAAGCTGTAACTCTGTGAGATGATTTCACAGAACACAAAGAAGTTTCTCAGAAAGCTTCGTTCTCTTTGTTATCGGAGGATATTTCCTTTGGCCCTATAGTCTTCAAAGGGATCCGAAATATCTGTTCTCAGATTCCACAGAAATAAGGCTAGCAAAGAGATCCACGAAATAACAGATGTAACTCTGTGAGTGGAAGTCACACATCACAGAGCAGTTTCTCAGAAAGCTTCTTTCCAGATTTCATCTGAGGATATTTCCTTTTTCACCATAGCCCTCTATGGGCTTCCAAATATCACTTTGCCAATTCCACAAGAACTGTCTTAGCGAAAGGCTTCTTGAGGGGAAAGCTGTAACTCTGTGAGATGATTTCACAGAACACAAAGAAGTTTCTCAGAAAGCTTCTTTCTCTCTGTTATCGGAGGATATTTCCTTTGTCCCTATAGTCTTCAAAGGGATCCGAAATATCTGTTCTCAGATTCCACAGAAATAAGGCTAGCAAAGAGATCCACGAAATACAGATGTAACTCTGTGAGATGAATGAAGAGAACACTAAGCAGTTTCTCAGAAAGCTTCTTTCCAGATTTTATCTGACGATACTTCCTTTTTCACCGTAGCCTACTATGGGCTTCCAAATATCACTTTACCAATTCCACAACAACTGTCTTAGCGAAAGGCTTCTTGAGGGGAAAGCTGTAACTCTGTGAGATGATTTCACAGAACACAAAGAAGTTTCTCAGAAAGCTTCCTTCTCTTTGTTATCGGAGGATATTTCCTTTGTCCCTATAGTCTTCAAAGGGATCCGCAATATCTGTTCTCAGATTCCACAGAAATAAGGCTAGCAAAGAGATCCACGAAATACAGATGTAACTCTGTGAGACGAATGAACAGAACACTAAGCAGTTTCTCAGAAAGCTTCTTTCCAGATTTCATCTGAGGATATTTCCTTTTTCACCATAGCCCTCTATGGGCTTCCAAATATCACTTTGCCAATTCCACAAGAACTGTCTTAGCGAAAGGCTTCTTGAGGGGAAAGCTGTAACTCTGTGAGATGATTTCACAGAACACAAAGAAGTTTCTCACAAAGCTTCTTTCTCTCTGTTATCGGAGGATATTTCCTTTGTCCCTATAGTCTTCAAAGGTATCCGAAATATCTGTTCTCAGATTCCACAGAAATAAGGCTAGCAAAGAGATCCACGAAATACAGATGTAACTCTGAGAGATGAATGAAGAGAACACTAAGCAGTTTCTCAGAAAGCTTCTTTCCAGATTTTATCTGAGGATATTTCCTTTTTCACCGTAGCCTACTATGGGCTTCCAAATATCACTTTGCCAATTCCACAAGAACTGTTTTAGCGAAAGGCTTCTTGAGGGGAAAGCTGTAACTCTGTGAGATGATTTCACAGAACACAAAGAAGTTTCTCAGAAAGCTTCCTTCTCTTTGTTATCGGAGGATATTTCCTTTGGCCCTATAGTCTTCAAAGGGATCCGAAATATCTGTTCTCAGATTCCACAGAAATAAGGCTAGCAAAGAGATCCACGAAATACAGATGTAACTCTGTGAGTGGAAGTCACACATCACAGAGCAGTTTCTCAGATAGCTTCTTTCCAGATTTCATCTGAGGATATTTCCTTTTTCACCTTAGCCCTCTATGGGCTTCCAAATATCACTTTGCCAATTCCACAAGAACTGTCTTAGCGAAAGGCTTCTTGAGGGGAAAGCTGTAACTCTGTGAGATGATTTCACAGAACACAAAGAAGTTTCTCAGAAAGCTTCTTTCTCTCTTTTATCGGAGGATATTTCCTTTGTCCCTATAGTCTTCAAAGGGATCAGAAATATCTGTTCTCAGATTCCACAGAAATAAGGCTAGCAAAGAGATCCACGAAATACAGATGTAACTCTGTGAGATGAATGAACAGAACACTAAGCAGTTTCTCAGAAAGCTTCTATCCAGATTTCATCTGAGGATATTTCCTTTTTCACCATAGCCCTCTATGGGCTTCCAAATATCACTTTGCCAATTCCACAGGAACTGTCTTAGAGAAAGGCTTCTTGAGGGGAAACCTGTAACTCTGTGAGATGATTTCACAGAACACAAAGAAGTTTCTCAGAAAGCTTCCTTCTCTTTGTTATCGGAGGATATTTCCTTTGGCCCTATAGTCTTCAAAGGATCCGAAATATCTGTTCTCAGATTCCACAGAAATAAGGCTAGCAAAGAGATCCACGAAATACAGATGTAACTCTGTGAGTGGAAGTCACACATCACAGAGCAGTTTCTCAGAAAGCTTCTTTCCAGATTTCATCTGAGGATATTTCCTTTTTCAGCATAGCCCTCTATGGGCTTCCAAATATCACTTTGCCAATTCCACAAGAACTGTCTTAGCGAAAGGCTTCTTGAGGGGAAAGCTGTAACTCTGTGAGATGATTTCACAGAACACAAAGAATTTTCTCAGAAAGCTTCCTTCTCTTTGTTATCGGAGGATATTTCCTTTGGCCCTATAGTCTTCAAAGGATCAGAAATATCTGTTCTCAGAATCCACAGAAATAAGGCTAGCAAAGAGATCCACGAAATACAGATGTAACTCTGTGAGTGGAAGTCACACATCACAGAGCAGTTTCTCAGAAAGCTTCTTTCCAGATTTCATCTGAGGATATTTCCTTTTTCACCATAGCCCTCTATGGGCTTCCAAATATCACTTTGCCAATTCCACAAGAACTGTCTTAGCGAAAGGCTTCTTGAGGGGAAAGCTGTAACTCGGTGAGATGATTTCACAGAACACAAAGAAGTTTCTCAGAAAGCTTCCTTCTCTTTGTTATCGGAGGATATTTCCTTTGGCCCTATATTCTTCAAAGGGATCCGAAATATCTTTTCTCAGATTCCACAGAAATAAGGCTAGCAAAGAGATCCACGAAATACAGATGTAACTCTGAGAGATGAATGTACAGAACACTAAGCAGTTTCTCAGAAAGCTTCTTTCCAGATTTCATCTGAGGATATTTCCTTTTTCACCATAGCCCTCTATGGGCTTCCAAATATCACTTTGCCAATTCCACAAGAACTGTCGTAGCGAAAGGCTTCTTGGGGGGAAAGCTGTAACTCTGTGAGATGATTTCACAGAACACAAAGAAGTTTCTCAGAAAGCTTCCTTCTCTTTGTTATCGGAGGATATTTCCTTTGGCCCTATAGTCTTCAAAGGATCCGAAATATCTGTTCTCAGATTCCACAGAAATAAGGCTAGCAAAGAGATCCACGAAATACAGATGTAACTCTGTGAGTGGAAGTCACACATCACAGAGCAGTTTCTCAGAAAGCTTCTTTCCAGATTTCATCTGAGGATATTTCCTTTTTCACCATAGCCCTCTATGGGCTTCCACATATCACTTTGCCAATTCCACAAGAACTGTCTTAGCGAAAGGCTTCTTGAGGGGAAAGCTGTAACTCTGTGAGATGATTTCACAGAACACAAAGAAGTTTCTCAGAAAGCTTCCTTCTCTTTGTTATCGGAGGATATTTCCTTTGGCCCTATAGTCTTCAAAGGGATCCGACATATCTGTTCTCAGATTCCACAGAAATAAGGCTAGCAAAGAGATCCACGAAATACAGATGTAACTCTGTGAGTGGAAGTCACACATCACAGAGCAGTTTCTCAGATAGCTTCTTTCCAGATTTCATCTGAGGATATTTCCTTTTTCACCATAGCCCTCTATGGGCTTCAAATATCACTTTGCCAATTCCACAAGAACTGTCTTAGCGAAAGGCTTCATGAGGGGAAAGCTGTAACTCTGTGAGATGATTTCACAGAACACAAAGAAGCTTCTCAGAAAGCTTCTTTCTCTCTTTTATCGGAGGATATTTCCTTTGTCCCTATAGTCTTCAAAGGGTTCAGAAATATCTGTTCTCAGATTCCACAGAAATAAGGCTACCAAACAGATCCACGAAATACAGATGTAACTCTGTGAGATGAATGAACAGAACACTAAGCAGTTTCTCAGAAAGCTTCTTTCCAGATTTCATCTGAGGATATTTACTTTTCCACCATAGCCCTCTATGGGCTTCCAAATATCACTTTGCCAATTCCACAGGAACTGTCTTAGAGAAAGGCTTTTGAGGGGAAAGCTGTAACTCTGTGAGATGATTTCACAGAACACAAAGAAGTTTCTCAGAAAGCTTCCTTCTCTTTGTTATCGGAGGATATTTCCTTTGGCCCTATAGTCTTCAAAGGATCTGAAATATCTGTTCTCAGATTCCACAGAAATAAGGCTAGCAAAGAGATCCACGAAATACAGATGTAACTCTGTGAGTGGAAGTCACACATCACAGAGCAGTTTCTCAGAAAGCTTCTTTCCAGATTTCATCAGAGGATATTTCCTTTTTCACCGTAGCCCTCTATGGGCTTCCAAATATCACTTTGCCAATTCCACAAGAACTGTCTTAGCGAAAGGCTTCTTGAGGGGAAAGCTGTAACTCTGTGAGATGATTTCACAGAACACAAAGAAGTTTCTCAGAAAGCTTCCTTCTCTTTGTTATCGGAGGATATTTCCTTTGGCCCTATAGGCTTCAAAGGGATCCGAAATATCTGTTCTCAGATTCCACAGAAATAAGGCTAGCAAAGAGATCCACGAAATACAGATGTAACTCTGAGAGATGAATGAACAGAACACTAAGCAGTTTCTCAGAAAGCTTCTTTCCAGATTTCATCTGAGGATATTTACTTTTCCACCATAGCCCTCTATGGGCTTCCAAATATCACTTTGCCAATTCCACAGGAACTGTCTTAGAGAAAGGCTTCTTGAGGGGAAACCTGTAACTCTGTGAGATGATTTCACAGAACACAAAGAAGTTTCTCAGAAAGCTTCCTTCTCTTTGTTATCGGAGGATATTTCCTTTGGCCCTATAGTCTTCAAAGGATCCGAAATATCTGTTCTCAGATTCCACAGAAATAAGGCTAGCAAAGAGATCCACGAAATACAGATGTAACTCTGTGAGTGGAAGTCACACATCACAGAGCAGTTTCTCAGAAAGCTTCTTTCCAGATTTCATCTGAGGATATTTCCTTTTTCACCATAGCCCTCTATGGGCTTCCAAATATCACTTTGCCAATTCCACAAGAACTGTCTTAGCGAAAGGCTTCTTGAGGGGAAAGCTGTAACTCTGTGAGATGATTTCACAGAACACAAAGAAGTTTCTCAGAAAGCTTCCTTCTCTTTGTTATCAGAGGATATTTCCTTTGGCCCTATAGGCTTCAAAGGGATCCGAAATATCTGTTCTCAGATTCCACAGAAATAAGGCTAGCAAAGAGATCCACGAAATACAGATGTAACTCTGTGAGTGGAAGTCACACATCACAGAGCAGTTTCTCAGATAGCTTCTTTCCAGATTTCATCTGAGGATATTTCCTTTTTCACCTTAGCCCTCTATGGGCTTCCAAATATCACTTTGCCAATTCCACAAGAACTGTCTTAGCGAAAGGCTTCTTGAGGGGAAAGCTGTAACTCTGTGAGATGATTTCACAGAACACAAAGAAGTTTCTCAGAAAGCTTCTTTCTCTCTTTTATCGGAGGATATTTCCTTTGTCCCTATAGTCTTCAAAGGGATCAGAAATATCTGTTCTCAGATTCCACAGAAATAAGGCTAGCAAAGAGATCCACGAAATACAGATGTAACTCTGTGAGATGAATGAACAGAACACTAAGCAGTTTCTCAGAAAGCTTCTTTCCAGATTTCATCTGAGGATATTTACTTTTCCACCATAGCCCTCTATGGGCTTCCAAATATCACTTTGCCAATTCCACAGGAACTGTCTTAGAGAAAGGCTTTTGAGGGGAAAGCTGTAACTCTGTGAGATGATTTCAGAGAACACAAAGAAGTTTCTCGGAAAGCTTCCTTCTCTTTGTTATCGGAGGATATTTCCTTGGGCCCTATAGACTTCAAAGGGATCCGAAATCTCTGTTCTCAGATTCCACAGAAATAAGGCTAGCAAAGAGATCCACGAAATACAGATGTAACACTGTGAGTGGAAGTTACACATCACAGAGCAGTTTCTCAGAAAGCTTCTTTCCAGATTTCATCTGAGGATATTTCCTTTTTCACCATAGCCCTATATGGGCTTCCAAATATCACTTTGCCAATTCCACAAGAACTGTCTTAGCGAAAGGCTTCTTGAGGGGAAAGCTGTAACTCTGTGAGATGATTTCACTGAACACAAAGAAGTTTCTCAGAAAGCTTCTTTCTCTTTGTTATCGGAGGATATTTCCTTTGGCCCTATAGTCTTCAAAGGGATCCGAAATATCTGTTCTCAGATTCCACAGAAATAAGGCTAGCAAAGAGATCCACGAAATACAGATGTAACTCTGTGATATGAATGAACAGAACACTAGGCAGTTTCACAGACAGCTTCTTTCCAGATTTCATCTGAGGATATTTCCTTTTTCATCATAGCCCTCTAGGGGCTTCCAAATATCACTTTGCCAATTCCACAAGAACTGTCTTAGCGAAAGGCTTCTTGAGGGGAAAGCTGTAACTCTGTGAGATGATTTCACAGAACACAAAGAAGTTTCTCAGAAAGCTTCCTCCTCTTTGTTATCGGTGGATATTTCCTTTGGCCCTATAGTCTTCAAAGGATCCGAAATATCTGTTCTCAGATTCCACAGAAATAAGGCTAGCAAAGAGATCCACGAAATACACATGTAACTCTGTGAGTGGAAATCACACATCACAGAGCAGTTTCTCAGAAAGCTTCTTTCCAGATTTCATCAGAGGATATTTCCTTTTTCATCATAGCCCTCTATGGGCTTCCAAATATCACTTTGCCAATACCACAAGAACTGTCTTAGCGAAAGGCTTCTTGAGGGGAAAGCTGTAACTCTGTGAGATGATTTCACAGAACACAAAGAAGTTTCTCAGAAAGCTTCCTTCTCTTTGTTATCGGAGGATATTTCCTTTGTCCCTATAGTCTTCAAAGGGATCCGCAATATCTGTTCTCAGATTCCACAGAAATAAGGCTAGCAAAGAGATCCACGAAATACAGATGTAACTCTGTGAGATGAATGAACAGAACACTAAGCAGTTTCTCAGAAAGCCTCTTTCCAGATTTCATCTGAGGATATTTCCTTTTTCACCATAGCCCTCTATGGGCTTCCAAATATCACTTTGCCAATTCCACAAGAACTGTCTTAGCCAAAGTCTTCTTGCGGGAAAGCTGTAACTCTGTGAGATGATTTCACAGAACACAAAGAAGTTTCTCAGAAAGCTTCGTTCTCTTTGTTATCGGAGGATATTTCCTTTGGCCCTATAGTCTTCAAAGGGATCCGAAATATCTGTTCTCAGATTCCACAGAAATAAGGCTAGCAAAGAGATCCACGAAATAACAGATGTAACTCTGTGAGTGGAAGTCACACATCACAGAGCAGTTTCTCAGAAAGCTTCTTTCCAGATTTCATCTGAGGATATTTCCTTTTTCACCATAGCCCTCTATGGGCTTCCAAATATCACTTTGCCAATTCCACAAGAACTGTCTTAGCGAAAGGCTTCTTGAGGGGAAAGCTGTAACTCTGTGAGATGATTTCACAGAACACAAAGAAGTTTCTCAGAAAGCTTCTTTCTCTCTGTTATCGGAGGATATTTCCTTTGTCCCTATAGTCTTCAAAGGGATCCGAAATATCTGTTCTCAGATTCCACAGAAATAAGGCTAGCAAAGAGATCCACGAAATACAGATGTAACTCTGTGAGATGAATGAAGAGAACACTAAGCAGTTTCTCAGAAAGCTTCTTTCCAGATTTTATCTGACGATACTTCCTTTTTCACCGTAGCCTACTATGGGCTTCCAAATATCACTTTACCAATTCCACAACAACTGTCTTAGCGAAAGGCTTCTTGAGGGGAAAGCTGTAACTCTGTGAGATGATTTCACAGAACACAAAGAAGTTTCTCAGAAAGCTTCCTTCTCTTTGTTATCGGAGGATATTTCCTTTGTCCCTATAGTCTTCAAAGGGATCCGCAATATCTGTTCTCAGATTCCACAGAAATAAGGCTAGCAAAGAGATCCACGAAATACAGATGTAACTCTGTGAGACGAATGAACAGAACACTAAGCAGTTTCTCAGAAAGCTTCTTTCCAGATTTCATCTGAGGATATTTCCTTTTTCACCATAGCCCTCTATGGGCTTCCAAATATCACTTTGCCAATTCCACAAGAACTGTCTTAGCGAAAGGCTTCTTGAGGGGAAAGCTGTAACTCTGTGAGATGATTTCACAGAACACAAAGAAGTTTCTCACAAAGCTTCTTTCTCTCTGTTATCGGAGGATATTTCCTTTGTCCCTATAGTCTTCAAAGGTATCCGAAATATCTGTTCTCAGATTCCACAGAAATAAGGCTAGCAAAGAGATCCACGAAATACAGATGTAACTCTGAGAGATGAATGAAGAGAACACTAAGCAGTTTCTCAGAAAGCTTCTTTCCAGATTTTATCTGAGGATATTTCCTTTTTCACCGTAGCCTACTATGGGCTTCCAAATATCACTTTGCCAATTCCACAAGAACTGTCTTAGCGAAAGGCTTCTTGAGGGGAAAGCTGTAACTCTGTGAGATGATTTCACAGAACACAAAGAAGTTTCTCAGAAAGCTTCCTTCTCTTTGTTATCGGAGGATATTTCCTTTGGCCCTATAGTCTTCAAAGGGATCCGAAATATCTGTTCTCAGATTCCACAGAAATAAGGCTAGCAAAGAGATCCACGAAATACAGATGTAACTCTGTGAGTGGAAGTCACACATCACAGAGCAGTTTCTCAGATAGCTTCTTTCCAGATTTCATCTGAGGATATTTCCTTTTTCACCTTAGCCCTCTATGGGCTTCCAAATATCACTTTGCCAATTCCACAAGAACTGTCTTAGCGAAAGGCTTCTTGAGGGGAAAGCTGTAACTCTGTGAGATGATTTCACAGAACACAAAGAAGTTTCTCAGAAAGCTTCTTTCTCTCTTTTATCGGAGGATATTTCCTTTGTCCCTATAGTCTTCAAAGGGATCAGAAATATCTGTTCTCAGATTCCACAGAAATAAGGCTAGCAAAGAGATCCACGAAATACAGATGTAACTCTGTGAGATGAATGAACAGAACACTAAGCAGTTTCTCAGAAAGCTTCTTTCCAGATTTCATCTGAGGATATTTACTTTTCCACCATAGCCCTCTATGGGCTTCCAAATATCACTTTGCCAATTCCACAGGAACTGTCTTAGAGAAAGGCTTTTGAGGGGAAAGCTGTAACTCTGTGAGATGATTTCAGAGAACACAAAGAAGTTTCTCGGAAAGCTTCCTTCTCTTTGTTATCGGAGGATATTTCCTTGGGCCCTATAGACTTCAAAGGGATCCGAAATCTCTGTTCTCAGATTCCACAGAAATAAGGCTAGCAAAGAGATCCACGAAATACAGATGTAACACTGTGAGTGGAAGTTACACATCACAGAGCAGTTTCTCAGAAAGCTTCTTTCCAGATTTCATCTGAGGATATTTCCTTTTTCACCATAGCCCTATATGGGCTTCCAAATATCACTTTGCCAATTCCACAAGAACTGTCTTAGCGAAAGGCTTCTTGAGGGGAAAGCTGTAACTCTGTGAGATGATTTCACTGAACACAAAGAAGTTTCTCAGAAAGCTTCTTTCTCTTTGTTATCGGAGGATATTTCCTTTGGCCCTATAGTCTTCAAAGGGATCCGAAATATCTGTTCTCAGATTCCACAGAAATAAGGCTAGCAAAGAGATCCACGAAATACAGATGTAACTCTGTGATATGAATGAACAGAACACTAGGCAGTTTCACAGACAGCTTCTTTCCAGATTTCATCTGAGGATATTTCCTTTTTCATCATAGCCCTCTATGGGCTTCCAAATATCACTTTGCCAATTCCACAAGAACTGTCTTAGCGAAAGGCTTCTTGAGGGGAAAGCTGTAACTCTGTGAGATGATTTCACAGAACACAAAGAAGTTTCTCAGAAAGCTTCCTCCTCTTTGTTATCGGTGGATATTTCCTTTGGCCCTATAGTCTTCAAAGGATCCGAAATATCTGTTCTCAGATTCCACAGAAATAAGGCTAGCAAAGAGATCCACGAAATACAGATGTAACTCTGTGAGTGGAAATCACACATCACAGAGCAGTTTCTCAGAAAGCTTCTTTCCAGATTTCATCAGAGGATATTTCCTTTTTCATCATAGCCCTCTATGGGCTTCCAAATATCACTTTGCCAATACCACAAGAACTGTCTTAGCGAAAGGCTTCTTGAGGGGAAAGCTGTAACTCTGTGAGATGATTTCACAGAACACAAAGAAGTTTCTCAGAAAGCTTCCTTCTCTTTGTTATCGGAGGATATTTCCTTTGTCCCTATAGTCTTCAAAGGGATCCGCAATATCTGTTCTCAGATTCCACAGAAATAAGGCTAGCAAAGAGATCCACGAAATACAGATGTAACTCTGTGAGATGAATGAACAGAACACTAAGCAGTTTCTCAGAAAGCCTCTTTCCAGATTTCATCTGAGGATATTTCCTTTTTCACCATAGCCCTCTATGGGCTTCCAAATATCACTTTGCCAATTCCACAAGAACTGTCTTAGCCAAAGTCTTCTTGCGGGAAAGCTGTAACTCTGTGAGATGATTTCACAGAACACAAAGAAGTTTCTCAGAAAGCTTCGTTCTCTTTGTTATCGGAGGATATTTCCTTTGGCCCTATAGTCTTCAAAGGGATCCGAAATATCTGTTCTCAGATTCCACAGAAATAAGGCTAGCAAAGAGATCCACGAAATAACAGATGTAACTCTGTGAGTGGAAGTCACACATCACAGAGCAGTTTCTCAGAAAGCTTCTTTCCAGATTTCATCTGAGGATATTTCCTTTTTCACCATAGCCCTCTATGGGCTTCCAAATATCACTTTGCCAATTCCACAAGAACTGTCTTAGCGAAAGGCTTCTTGAGGGGAAAGCTGTAACTCTGTGAGATGATTTCACAGAACACAAAGAAGTTTCTCAGAAAGCTTCTTTCTCTCTGTTATCGGAGGATATTTCCTTTGTCCCTATAGTCTTCAAAGGGATCCGAAATATCTGTTCTCAGATTCCACAGAAATAAGGCTAGCAAAGAGATCCACGAAATACAGATGTAACTCTGTGAGATGAATGAAGAGAACACTAAGCAGTTTCTCAGAAAGCTTCTTTCCAGATTTTATCTGACGATACTTCCTTTTTAACCGTAGCCTACTATGGGCTTCCAAATATCACTTTACCAATTCCACAACAACTGTCTTAGCGAAAGGCTTCTTGAGGGGAAAGCTGTAACTCTGTGAGATGATTTCACAGAACACAAAGAAGTTTCTCAGAAAGCTTCCTTCTCTTTGTTATCGGAGGATATTTCCTTTGTCCCTATAGTCTTCAAAGGGATCCGCAATATCTGTTCTCAGATTCCACAGAAATAAGGCTAGCAAAGAGATCCACGAAATACAGATGTAACTCTGTGAGACGAATGAACAGAACACTAAGCAGTTTCTCAGAAAGCTTCTTTCCAGATTTCATCTGAGGATATTTCCTTTTTCACCATAGCCCTCTATGGGCTTCCAAATATCACTTTGCCAATTCCACAAGAACTGTCTTAGCGAAAGGCTTCTTGAGGGGAAAGCTGTAACTCTGTGAGATGATTTCACAGAACACAAAGAAGTTTCTCAGAAAGCTTCCTCCTCTTTGTTATCGGTGGATATTTCCTTTGGCCCTATAGTCTTCAAAGGATCCGAAATATCTGTTCTCAGATTCCACAGAAATAAGGCTAGCAAAGAGATCCACGAAATACAGATGTAACTCTGTGAGTGGAAATCACACATCACAGAGCAGTTTCTCAGAAAGCTTCTTTCCAGATTTCATCAGAGGATATTTCCTTTTTCATCATAGCCCTCTATGGGCTTCCAAATATCACTTTGCCAATACCACAAGAACTGTCTTAGCGAAAGGCTTCTTGAGGGGAAAGCTGTAACTCTGTGAGATGATTTCACAGAACACAAAGAAGTTTCTCAGAAAGCTTCCTTCTCTTTGTTATCGGAGGATATTTCCTTTGTCCCTATAGTCTTCAAAGGGATCCGCAATATCTGTTCTCAGATTCCACAGAAATAAGGCTAGCAAAGAGATCCACGAAATACAGATGTAACTCTGTGAGATGAATGAACAGAACACTAAGCAGTTTCTCAGAAAGCCTCTTTCCAGATTTCATCTGAGGATATTTCCTTTTTCACCATAGCCCTCTATGGGCTTCCAAATATCACTTTGCCAATTCCACAAGAACTGTCTTAGCCAAAGTCTTCTTGCGGGAAAGCTGTAACTCTGTGAGATGATTTCACAGAACACAAAGAAGTTTCTCAGAAAGCTTCGTTCTCTTTGTTATCGGAGGATATTTCCTTTGGCCCTATAGTCTTCAAAGGGATCCGAAATATCTGTTCTCAGATTCCACAGAAATAAGGCTAGCAAAGAGATCCACGAAATAACAGATGTAACTCTGTGAGTGGAAGTCACACATCACAGAGCAGTTTCTCAGAAAGCTTCTTTCCAGATTTCATCTGAGGATATTTCCTTTTTCACCATAGCCCTCTATGGGCTTCCAAATATCACTTTGCCAATTCCACAAGAACTGTCTTAGCGAAAGGCTTCTTGAGGGGAAAGCTGTAACTCTGTGAGATGATTTCACAGAACACAAAGAAGTTTCTCAGAAAGCTTCTTTCTCTCTGTTATCGGAGGATATTTCCTTTGTCCCTATAGTCTTCAAAGGGATCCGAAATATCTGTTCTCAGATTCCACAGAAATAAGGCTAGCAAAGAGATCCACGAAATACAGATGTAACTCTGTGAGATGAATGAAGAGAACACTAAGCAGTTTCTCAGAAAGCTTCTTTCCAGATTTTATCTGACGATACTTCCTTTTTAACCGTAGCCTACTATGGGCTTCCAAATATCACTTTACCAATTCCACAACAACTGTCTTAGCGAAAGGCTTCTTGAGGGGAAAGCTGTAACTCTGTGAGATGATTTCACAGAACACAAAGAAGTTTCTCAGAAAGCTTCCTTCTCTTTGTTATCGGAGGATATTTCCTTTGTCCCTATAGTCTTCAAAGGGATCCGCAATATCTGTTCCCAGATTCCACAGAAATAAGGCTAGCAAAGAGATCCACGAAATACAGATGTAACTCTGTGAGACGAATGAACAGAACACTAAGCAGTTTCTCAGAAAGCTTCTTTCCAGATTTCATCTGAGGATATTTCCTTTTTCACCATAGCCCTCTATGGGCTTCCAAATATCACTTTGCCAATTCCACAAGAACTGTCTTAGCGAAAGGCTTCTTGAGGGGAAATCTGTAACTCTGTGAGATGATTTCACAGAACACAAAGAAGTTTCTCACAAAGCTTCTTTCTCTCTGTTATCGGAGGATATTTCCTTTGTCCCTATAGTCTTCAAAGGTATCCGAAATATCTGTTCTCAGATTCCACAGAAATAAGGCTAGCAAAGAGATCCACGAAATACAGATGTAACTCTGAGAGATGAATGAAGAGAACACTAAGCAGTTTCTCAGAAAGCTTCTTTCCAGATTTTATCTGAGGATATTTCCTTTTTCACCGTAGCCTACTATGGGCTTCCAAATATCACTTTGCCAATTCCACAAGAACTGTTTTAGCGAAAGGCTTCTTGAGGGGAAAGCTGTAACTCTGTGAGATGATTTCACAGAACACAAAGAAGTTTCTCAGAAAGCTTCCTTCTCTTTGTTATCGGAGGATATTTCCTTTGGCCCTATAGTCTTCAAAGGGATCCGAAATATCTGTTCTCAGATTCCACAGAAATAAGGCTAGCAAAGAGATCCACGAAATACAGATGTAACTCTGTGAGTGGAAGTCACACATCACAGAGCAGTTTCCCAGAAAGCTTCTTTCCACATTTCATCTGAGGATATTTCCTTTTTCACAATAGCCCTCTATGGGTTTCCAGATATCACTTTGCCAATTCCACAAGAACTGTCTTAGCGAAAGGCTTCTTGAGGGGAAAGCTGTAACTCTGTGAGATGATTTCACAGAACACAAAGAAGTTTCTCAGAAAGCTTCTTGCTCTTTGTTATCGGAGGATATTTCCTTTGGCCCTATAGTCTTCAAAGGGATCCGAAATATCTGTTCTCAGATTCCACAGAAATAAGGCTAGCAAAGAGATCCACGAAATACAGATGTAACTCTGTGAGATGAATGAAGAGAACAGTAAGCTGTTTCTCAGAAAGCTTCTTTCCGGATTTCATCTGAGGATATTTCCTTTCTGACCATAGCCCATTATGGACTGCCAAATATCACTTTGCCAATTCCACAAGAACTGTCTTAGCGATAGGCTTCTTGAGGGGAAAGCTGTAACTCTGTGAGATGGTTTCACAGAACACAAAGAACTTTCTCAGAAAGCTTCCTTCTCTTTGTTATCGGAGGATATTTCCTTTGGCCCTATAGTCTTCAAAGGGATCCGAAATATCTGTTCTCAGATTCCACAGAAATAAGGCTAGCAAAGAGATCCATTAAATACAGATGTAACTCTGTGAGTGGAAGTCACACATCACAGAGCCGTTTCTCAGAAAGCTTCTTTCCAGATTTCATCTGAGGATATTTCCTTTTTCACCATAACCCTCTATGGGCTTCCAAATATCACTTTGCCAATTCCACAAGAACTGTCTTAGCGAAAGGCTTCTTGAGGGGAAAGCTGTAACTCTGTGAGATGATTTCACAGAACACAAAGAAGTTTCTCAGAAAGCTTCCTTCTCTTTGTTATCGGAGGATATATCCTTTGGCCCTATAGTCTTCAAAGGGATCCGAAATATCTGTTCTCAGATTCCACAGAAATAAGGCTAGCAAAGAGATCCACGAAATACAGATGTAACTCTGAGAGATGAATGAAGAGAACACTAAGCAGTTTCTCAGAAAGCTTCTTTCCAGATTTTATCTGAGGATATTTCCTTTTTCACCGTAGCCTACTATGGGCTTCCAAATATCACTTTGCCAATTCCACAAGAACTGTTTTAGCGAAAGGCTTCTTGAGGGGAAAGCTGTAACTCTGTGAGATGATTTCACAGAACACAAAGAAGTTTCTCAGAAAGCTTCCTTCTCTTTGTTATCGGAGGATATTTCCTTTGGCCCTATAGTCTTCAAAGGGATCAGAAATATCTGTTCTCAGATTCCACAGAAATAAGGCTAGCAAAGAGATCCACGAAATACAGATGTAACTCTGTGAGTGGAAGTCACACATCACAGAGCAGTTTCCCAGAAAGCTTCTTTCCAGATATCATCTGAGGATATTTCCTTTTTCACCATAGCCCTCTATGGGCTTCCAAATATCACTTTGCCAATTCCACAAGAACTGTCTTAGCGAAAGGCTTCTTGAGGGGAAAGCTGTAACTCTGTGAGATGATTTCACAGAACACAAAGAAGTTTCTCAGAAAGCTTCTTGCTCTTTGTTATCGGAGGATATTTCCTTTGGCCCTATAGTCTTCAAAGGGATCCGAAATATCTGTTCTCAGATTCCACAGAAATAAGGCTAGCAAAGAGATCCACGAAATACAGATGTAACTCTGTGAGATGAATGAAGAGAACACTAAGCTGTTTCTCAGAAAGCTTCTTTCCAGATTTCATCTGAGGATATTTCCTTTCTCACCATAGCCCATTATGGGCTGTCAAATATCACTCTGCCAATTCCACAAGAACTGTCTTAGCGAAAGGCTTCTTGAGGGGAAAGCTGTAACTCTGTGAGATGGTTTCACAGAACACAAAGAAATTTCTCAGAAAGCTTCCTTCTCTTTGTTATCGGAGGATATTTCCTTTGGCCCTATAGTCTTCAAAGGGATCCGAAATATCTGTTCTCAGATTCCACAGAAATAAGGCTAGCAAAGAGATCCATTAAATACAGATGTAACTCTGTGAGTGGAAGTCACACATCACAGAGCAGTTTCTCAGAAAGCTTCTTTCCAGATTTCATCTGAGGATATTTCCTTTTTCACCATAACCCTCTATGGGCTTCCAAATATCACTTTGCCAATTCCACAAGAACTGTCTTAGCGAAAGGCTTCTTGAGGGGAAAGCTGTAACTCTGTGAGATGATTTCACAGAACACAAAGAAGTTTCTCAGAAAGCTTCCTTCTCTTTGTTATCGGAGGATATATCCTTTGGCCCTATATTCTTCAAAGGGATCCGAAATATCTGTTCTCAGATTCCACAGAAATAAGGCTAGCAAAGAGATCCACGAAATACAGATGTAACTCTGAGAGATGAATGAACAGAACACTAAGCAGTTTCTCAGAAAACTTCTTTCCAGATTTCATCTGAGGATATTTCCTTTTTCACCGTAGCCCTCTATGGGCTTCTAAATATCACTTTGCCAATTCCAAAAGAACTGTCTTAGCGAAAGGCTTCTTGAGGGGAAAGCTGTAACTCTGTGAGATGAGTTCACAGAACACAAAGAACTTTCTCAGAAAGCTTCCTTCTCTTTGTTATCGGAGGATATTTCCTTTGGCCCTATAGTCTTCAAAGGGATCCGAAATATCTGTTCTCAGATTCCACAGAAAAAAGGCTAGCAAAGAGATCCACGAAATACAGATGTAACTCTGTGAGTGGAAGTCACACATCACAGAACAGTTTCTCAGAAAGCTTCTTTCCAGATTTCATCTGAGGATATTTCCTTTTTCACCATAGCCCTCTATGGGCTTCCAAATATCACTTTGCCAATTCTACAAGAACTGTCTTAGCGAAAGGCTTCTTGAGGGGAAAGCTGTAACTCTGTGAGATGATTTCACAGAACACAAAGAAGTTTCTCAGAAAGCTTCCTTCTCTTTGTTATCGGAGGATATTTCCTTTGGCCCTATAGTCTTAAAAGGGATCCGAAATATCTGTTCTCAGATTCCGCAGAAATAAGGCTAGCAAAGAGATCCACGAAATACAGATGTAACTCGGTGAGATGAAAGAACAGAACACTAAGCAGTTTCTCAGAAAGCTTCTTTCCAGATTTCATCTAGGATATTTCCTTTGTCACCATAGCCCTCTATGGGCTTCCAAAGATCACTTTGCCAATTCCACAAGAACTGTCTTAGCGAAAGGCTTCTTGAGGGGAAAGCTGTAACTCTGTGAGATGATTTCACAGAACACAAAGAAGTTTCTCAGAAAGCTTCCTTCTCTTTGTTATCGGAGGATATTTCCTTTGGCCCTACAGTCTTCAAAGGGATCCGAAATATCTGTTCTCAGATTCCACAGAAATAAGGCTAGCAAAGAGATCCACGAAATACAGATGTAACTCTGTGAGTGGAAGTTACACATCACAGAGCAGTTTCTCAGAAAGCTTCATTCCAGATTTCATGTGAGGATATTTCCTTTTTCACCATAGCCCTCTATGGGCTTCCAAATACCACTTTGCCAATTCCACAAGAACTGTCTTAGCGACAGGCTTCTTGAGGGGAAAGCTGTAACTCTGTGGGATGATTTCACAGAACACAAAGAAGTTTCTAAGAAAGCTTAATTCTCTTTGTTATCGGAGGATATTTCCTTTGGCCCTATAGTCTTCAAAGGGATCCGAAATATCTGTTCTCAGATTCCACAGAAATAAGGCTAGCAAAGAGATCCATTAAATACAGATGTAACTCTGTGAGTGGAAGTCACACATCACAGAGCACTTTCTCAGAAAGCATCTTTCCAGATTTCATCTGAGGATATTTCCTTTTTCACCATAACCCTCTATGGGCTTCCAAATATCACTTTGCCAATTCCACAAGAACTGTCTTAGCGAAAGGCTTCTTGAGGGGAAAGCTGTAACTCTGTGAGATGATTTCACAGAAAACAAAGAAGTTTCTCAGAAAGCTTCCTTCTCTTTGTTATCGGAGGATATATCCTTTGGCCCTATAGTCTTCAAAGGGATCCGAAATATCTGTTCTCAGATTCCACAGAAATAAGGCTAGCAAAGAGATCCACGAAATACAGATGTAACTCTGAGAGATGAATGAAGAGAACACTAAGCAGTTTCTCAGAAAGCTTCTTTCCAGATTTTATCTGAGGATATTTCCTTTTTCACCGTAGCCTACTATGGGCTTCCAAATATCACTTTGCCAATTCCACAAGAACTGTTTTAGCGAAAGGCTTCTTGAGGGGAAAGCTGTAACTCTGTGAGATGATTTCACAGAACACAAAGAAGTTTCTCAGAAAGCTTCCTTCTCTTTGTTATCGGAGGATATTTCCTTTGGCCCTATAGTCTTCAAAGGGATCCGAAATATCTGTTCTCAGATTCCACAGAAATAAGGTAGCAAAGAGATCCACGAAATACAGATGTAACTCTGTGAGTGGAAGTCACACATCACAGAGCAGTTTCCCAGAAAGCTTCTTTCCAGATATCATCTGAGGATATTTCCTTTTTCACAATAGCCCTCTATGGGCTTCCAAATATCACTTTGCCAATTCCACAAGAACTGTCTTAGCGAAAGGCTTCTTGAGGGGAAAGCTGTAACTCTGTGAGATGATTTCACAGAACACAAAGAAGTTTCTCAGAAAGCTTCTTGCTCTTTGTTATCGGAGGATATTTCCTTTGGCCCTATAGTCTTCAAAGGGATCCGAAATATCTGTTCTCAGATTCCACAGAAATAAGGCTAGCAAAGAGATCCACGAAATACAGATGTAACTCTGTGAGTGGAAGTCACACATCACACAGCAGTTTCTCAGAAAGCTTCTTTCCAGATTTCATCTGAGGATATTTCCTTTTTCACCATATCCCTCTATGGGCTTCCAAATATCACTTTGCCAATTCTACAAGAACTGTCTTAGCGAAAGGCTTCTTGAGGGGAAAGCTGTAACTCTGTGAGATGATTTCACAGAACACAAAGAAGTTTCTCAGAAAGCTTCCTTCTCTTTGTTATCGGAGGATATTTCCTTTGGCCCTATAGTCTTAAAAGGGATCCGAAATATCTGTTTTCAGATTCCACAGAAATAAGGCTAGCAAAGAGATCCACGAAATACAGATGTAACTCGGTGAGATGAAAGAACAGAACACTAAGCAGTTTCTCAGAAAGCTTCTTTCCAGATTTCATCTAGGATATTTCCTTTTTCACCATAGCCCTCTATGGGCTTCCAAAGATCACTTTGCCAATTCCACAAGAACTGTCTTAGCGAAAGGCTTCTTGAGGGAAAAGCTGTAACTCTGTGAGATGATTTCACAGAACACAAAGAAGTTTCTCAGAAAGCTTCCTTCTCTTTGTTATCGGAGGATATTTCCTTTGGCCCTATAGTCTTCAAAGGGATCCGAAATATCTGTTCTCAGATTCCACAGAAATAAGGCTAGCAAAGAGATCCACGAAATACAGATGTAACTCTGTGAGTGGAAGTTACACATCACAGAGCAGTTTCTCAGAAAGCTTCATTCCCGATTTCATCTGAGGATATTTCCTTTTTCACCATAGCCCTCTATGGGCTTCCAAATACCACTTTGCCAATTCCACAAGAACTGTCTTAGCGACAGGCTTCATGAGGGGAAAGCTGTAACTCTGTGGGATGATTTCACAGAACACAAAGAAGTTTCTAAGAAAGCTTAATTTTCTCTGTTATCGGAGGATATTTCCTTTGTCCCTATAGTCTTCAAAGGGATCCGAAATATCTGTTCTCAGATTCCACAGAAATAAGGCTAGCAAATTAATCCATGAAATACAGATGTAACTCTGTGAGATGAATGAACAGAACACTAAGCAGTTTCTCAGAAAGCTTCTTTCCAGATTTCATCTGAGGATATTTCCTTTTTCACCATAGCCCTCTATGGGCTTCCAAAGATCACTTTGCCAATTCCACAAGAACTGTCTTAGCGAAAGGCTTCTTGAGGGGAAAGCTGTAACTCTGTGAGATGATTTCACAGAACACAAAGAAGTTTCTCAGAAAGCTTCTTTCTCTCTGTTATCGGAGGATATTTCCTTTGTCCCTATAGTCTTCAAAGGGATCCGAAATTTCTGTTCTCAGATTCCACAGAAATAAGGCTAGCAAAGATATCCACGAAATACAGATGTAACTCTGTGAGATGAATGAAGAGAACACTAAGCAGTTTCTCAGAAAGCTTCTTTCCAGATTTCATCTGAGGATATTTCCTTTTTCACCATAGGCCTCTATGGGCTTCAAATATCACTTTGCCAATTCCACAAGAACTGTCTTAGCGAAAGGCTTCTTGAGGGGAAAGCTGTAACTCTGTGAGATGATTTCACAGAACACAAAGAAGTTTCTCAGAAAGCTTCCTTCTCTTTGTTATCGGAGGTATTTCCTTTGGCCCTATAGTCTTCAAAGGGATCCGAAATATCTGTTCTCAGATTGCACAGAAATAAGGCTAGGAAAGAGATCCACGAAATACAGATGTAACTCTGTGAGTGGAAGTCACACATCACAGAGCAGTTTCTCAGAAAGCTTCTTTCCAGATTTCATCTGAGGATATTTCCTTTTTCACCATAGCCCTCTATGGGCTTCCAAATATCACTTTGCCAATTCCACAAGAACTGTCTTAGCGAAAGGCTTCTTGAGGGGAAAGCTGTAACTCTGTGAGATGATTTCACAGAACACAAAGAAGTTTCTCAGAACGCTTCCTTCTCTTTGTTATCGGAGGATATTTCCTTTGGCCCTATAGTCTTCAAAGGGATCCGAAATATCTGTCCTCAGATTCCACAGAAATAAGGCTAGCAAAGAGATCCACGAAATACAGATGTAACTCTGAGAGATGAATGAACAGAACACTAAGCAGTTTCTCAGAAAGCTTCTTTCCAGATTTCATCTGAGGATATTTCCTTTTTCACCATAGCCCTCTATGGGCTTCCAAATATCACTTTGCCAATTCCACAAGAACTGTCTTAGCGAAAGGCTTCTTGAGGGGAAAGCTGTAACTCTGTGAGATGATTTCACAGAACACAAAGAAGTTTCTCAGAAAGCTTCCTTCTCTTTGTTATCGTAGGATATTTCCTTTGGCCCTATAGTCTTCAAAGGATCCGAAATATCTGTTCTCAGATTCCACAGAAATAAGGCTAGCAAAGAGATCCACGAAATACAGATGTAACTCTGTGAGTGGAAGTCACACATCACAGAGCAGTTTCTCAGAAAGCTTCTCTCCAGATTTCATCTGAGGTTATTTCCTTTTTCACCATAGCCCTCTATGGGCTTCCAAATATCACTTTGCCAATTCCACAAGAACTGTCCTAGCAAAAGGCTTCTTGAGGGGAAAGCTGTAACTCTGTGAGATGATTTCACAGAACACAAAGAAGTTTCTCAGAAAGCTTCCTTCTCTTTGTTATCGGAGGATATTTCCTTTGGCCCTATAGTCTTCAAAGGGATCCGAAATATCTGTTCTCAGATTCCACAGAAATAAGGCTAGCAAAGAGATCCACGAAATACAGATGTAACTCTGAGAGATGAATGAACAGAACACTAAGCAGTTTCTCAGAAAGCTTCTTTCCAGATTTCTTCTGAGGATATTTACTTTTCCACCATAGCCCTCTATGGGCTTCCAAATATCACTTTGCCAATTCCACAGGAACTGTCTTAGAGAAAGGCTTCTTGAGGGGAAACATGTAACTCTGTGAGATGATTTCACAGAACACAAAGAAGTTTCTCAGAAAGCTTCCTTCTCTTTGTTATCGGAGGATATTTCCTTTGGCCCTATAGTCTTCAAAGGATCCGAAATATCTGTTCTCAGATTCCACAGAAATAAGGCTAGCAAAGAGATTCACGAAATACAGATGTAACTCTGTGAGTGGAAGTCACACATCACAGAGCAGTTTCTCAGAAAGCTTCTTTCCAGATTTCATCTGAGGATATTTCCTTTTTCTCCATAGCCCTCTATGGGCTTCCAAATATCACTTTGCCAATTCCACAAGAACTGTCTTAGCGAAAGGCTTCTTGAGGGGAAAGCTGTAACTCTGTGAGATGATTTCACAGAACACAAAGACGTTTCTCAGAAAGCTTCCTTCTCTTTGTTATCGGAGGATATTTCCTTTGTCCCTATAGTCTTCAAAGGGATCCGAAATATCTGTTCTCAGATTCCACAGAAATAAGGCTAGCAAAGAGATCCACGAAATACAGATGTACCTCTGAGAGATGAATGAACAGAACACTAAGCAGTTTCTCAGAAAGCTTCTTTCCAGATTTCATCTGAGGATATTTCCTTTTTCACCATAGCCCTCTATGGGCTTCCAAATATCACTTTGCCAATTCCACAAGAACTGTCTTAGCGAAAGGCTTCTTGAGGGGAAAGCTGTAACTCTGTGAGATGATTTCACAGAACACAAAGAAGTTTCTCAGAAAGCTTCCTTCTCTTTGTTATCGGAGGATATTTCCTTTGGCCCTATAGTCTTCAAAGGATCCGAAATATCTGTTCTCAGATTCCACAGAAATAAGGCTAGCAAAGAGATCCACGAAATACAGATGAAACTCTGTGAGTGGAAGTCACACATCACAGAGCAGTTTCTCAGAAAGCTTCTTTCCAGATTTCATCTGAGGATATTTCCTTTTTCACCATAGCCCTCTATGGGCTTCCAAATATCACTTTGCCAATTCCACAAGAACTGTCTTAGCGAAAGGCTTCTTGAGGGGAAAGCTGTAACTCTGTGAGATGATTTCACAGAACACAAAGAAGTTTCTCAGAAAGCTTCCTTCTCTTTGTTATCGGAGGATATTTCCTTTGGCCCTATAGTCTTCAAAGGGATCCGAAATATCTGTTCTCAGATTCCACAGAAATAAGGCTAGCAAAGAGATCCACGAAATACAGATGTAACTCTGTGAGTGGAAGTCACACATCACAGAGCAGTTTCTCAGATAGCTTCTTTCCAGATTTCATCTGAGGATATTTCCTTTTTCACCATAGCCCTCTATGGGCTTCCAAATATCACTTTGCCAATTCCACAAGAACGGTCTTAGCGAAAGGCTTCTTGAGGGGAAAGCTGTAACTCTGTGAGATGATTTCACAGAACACAAAGAAGCTTCTCAGAAAGCTTCTTTCTCTCTTTTATCGGAGGATATTTCCTTTGTCCCTATAGTCTTCAAAGGGATCAGAAATATCTGTTCTCAGATTCCACAGAAATAAGGCTAGCAAAGAGATCCACGAAATACAGATGTAACTCTGTGAGATGAATGAACAGAACACTAAGCAGTTTCTCAGAAAGCTTCTTTCCAGATTTCATCTGAGGATATTTACTTTTCCACCATAGCCCTCCATGGGCTTCCAAATATCACTTTGCCAATTCCACAGGAACTGTCTTAGAAAAAGGCTTTTGAGGGGAAAGCTGTAACTCTGTGAGATGATTTCACAGAACACAAAGAAGTTTCTCAGAAAGCTTCCTTCTCTTTGTTATCGGAGGATATTTCCTTTGGCCCTATAGTCTTCAAAGGATCCGAAATATCTGTTCTCAGATTCCACAGAAATAAGGCTAGCAAAGAGATCCACGAAATACAGATGTAACTCTGTGAGTGGAAGTCACACATCACAGAGCAGTTTCTCAGAAAGCTTCTTTCCAGATTTCATCAGAGGATATTTCCTTTTTCACCGTAGCCCTCTATGGGCTTCCAAATATCACTTTGCCAATTCCACAAGAACTGTCTTAGCAAAAGGCTTCTTGAGGGGAAAGCTGTAACTCTGTGAGATGATTTCACAGAACACAAAGAAGTTTCTCAGAAAGCTTCCTTCTCTTTGTTATCGGAGGATATTTCCTTTGGCCCTATAGTCTTCAAAGGGATCCGAAATATCTGTTCTCAGATTCCACAGAAATAAGGCTAGCAAAGAGATCCACGAAATACAGATGTAACTCTGAGAGATGAATGAACAGAACACTAAGCAGTTTCTCAGAAAGCTTCTTTCCAGATTTCATCTGAGGATATTTCCTTTTTCACCATAGCCCTCTATGGGCTTCCAAATATCACTTTGCCAATTCCACAAGAACTGTCTTAGCGAAAGGCTTCTTGAGGGGAAAGCTGTAACTCTGTGAGATGATTTCACAGAACACAAAGAAGTTTCTCAGAAAGCTTCCTTCTCTTTGTTATCGGAGGATATTTCCTTTGGCCCTATAGTCTTCAAAGGATCAGAAATATCTGTTCTCAGATTCCACAGAAATGAGGCTAGCAAAGAGATCCACGAAATACAGATGTAACTCTGTGAGTGGAAGTCACACATCACAGAGCAGTTTCTCAGAAAGCTTCTTTCCAGATTTCATCTGAGGATATTTCCTTTTTCACCATAGCCCTCTATGGGCTTCCAAATATCACTTTGCCAATTCCACAAGAACTGTCTTAGCGAAAGGCTTCTTGAGGGGAAAGCTGTAACTCGGTGAGATGATTTCACAGAACACAAAGAAGTTTCTCAGAAAGCTTCCTTCTCTTTGTTATCGGAGGATATTTCCTTTGGCCCTATATTCTTCAAAGGGATCCGAAATATCTGTTCTCAGATTCCACAGAAATAAGGCTAGCAAAGAGATCCACGAAATACAGATGTAACTCTGAGAGATGAATGTACAGAACACTAAGCAGTTTCTCAGAAAGCTTCTTTCCAGATTTCATCTGAGGATATTTCCTTTTTCACCATAGCCCTCTATGGGCTTCCAAATATCACTTTGCCAATTCCACAAGAACTGTCTTAGCGAAAGGCTTCTTGAGGGGAAAGCTGTAACTCTGTGAGATGATTTCACAGAACACAAAGAAGTTTCTCAGAAAGCTTCCTTCTCTTTGTTATCGGAGGATATTTCCTTTGGCCCTATAGTCTTCAAAGGATCCGAAATATCTGTTCTCAGATTCCACAGAAATAAGGCTAGCAAAGAGATCCACGAAATACAGATGAAACTCTGTGAGTGGAAGTCACACATCACAGAGCAGTTTCTCAGAAAGCTTCTTTCCAGATTTCATCTGAGGATATTTCCTTTTTCACCATAGCCCTCTATGGGCTTCCAAATATCACTTGCCAATTCCACAAGAACTGTCTTAGCGAAAGGCTTCTTGAGGGGAAAGCTGTAACTCTGTGAGATGATTTCACAGAACACAAAGAAGTTTCTCAGAAAGCTTCCTTCTCTTTGTTATCGGAGGATATTTCCTTTGGCCCTATAGTCTTCAAAGGGATCCGAAATATCTGTTCTCAGATTCCACAGAAATAAGGCTAGCAAAGAGATCCACGAAATACAGATGTAACTCTGTGAGTGGAAGTCACACATCACAGAGCAGTTTCTCAGATAGCTTCTTTCCAGATTTCATCTGAGGATATTTCCTTTTTCACCATAGCCCTCTATGGGCTTCCAAATATCACTTTGCCAATTCCACAAGAACTGTCTTAGCGAAAGGCTTCTTGAGGGGAAAGCTGTAACTCTGTGAGATGATTTCACAGAACACAAAGAAGCTTCTCAGAAAGCTTCTTTCTCTCTTTTATCGGAGGATATTTCCTTTGTCCCTATAGTCTTCAAAGGGATCAGAAATATCTGTTCTCAGATTCCACAGAAATAAGGCTAGCAAAGAGATCCACGAAATACAGATGTAACTCTGTGAGATGAATGAACAGAACACTAAGCAGTTTCTCAGAAAGCTTCTTTCCAGATTTCATCTGAGGATATTTACTTTTCCACCATAGCCCTCCATGGGCTTCCAAATATCACTTTGCCAATTCCACAGGAACTGTCTTAGAAAAAGGCTTTTGAGGGGAAAGCTGTAACTCTGTGAGATGATTTCACAGAACACAAAGAAGTTTCTCAGAAAGCTTCCTTCTCTTTGTTATCGGAGGATATTTCCTTTGGCCCTATAGTCTTCAAAGGATCCGAAATATCTGTTCTCAGATTCCACAGAAATAAGGCTAGCAAAGAGATCCACGAAATACAGATGTAACTCTGTGAGTGGAAGTCACACATCACAGAGCAGTTTCTCAGAAAGCTTCTTTCCAGATTTCATCAGAGGATATTTCCTTTTTCACCGTAGCCCTCTATGGGCTTCCAAATATCACTTTGCCAATTCCACAAGAACTGTCTTAGCAAAAGGCTTCTTGAGGGGAAAGCTGTAACTCTGTGAGATGATTTCACAGAACACAAAGAAGTTTCTCAGAAAGCTTCCTTCTCTTTGTTATCGGAGGATATTTCCTTTGGCCCTATAGTCTTCAAAGGGATCCGAAATATCTGTTCTCAGATTCCACAGAAATAAGGCTAGCAAAGAGATCCACGAAATACAGATGTAACTCTGAGAGATGAATGAACAGAACACTAAGCAGTTTCTCAGAAAGCTTCTTTCCAGATTTCATCTGAGGATATTTCCTTTTTCACCATAGCCCTCTATGGGCTTCCAAATATCACTTTGCCAATTCCACAAGAACTGTCTTAGCGAAAGGCTTCTTGAGGGGAAAGCTGTAACTCTGTGAGATGATTTCACAGAACACAAAGAAGTTTCTCAGAAAGCTTCCTTCTCTTTGTTATCGGAGGATATTTCCTTTGGCCCTATAGTCTTCAAAGGATCAGAAATATCTGTTCTCAGATTCCACAGAAATGAGGCTAGCAAAGAGATCCACGAAATACAGATGTAACTCTGTGAGTGGAAGTCACACATCACAGAGCAGTTTCTCAGAAAGCTTCTTTCCAGATTTCATCTGAGGATATTTCCTTTTTCACCATAGCCCTCTATGGGCTTCCAAATATCACTTTGCCAATTCCAGAAGAACTGTCTTAGCGAAAGGCTTCTTGAGGGGAAAGCTGTAACTCGGTGAGATGATTTCACAGAACACAAAGAAGTTTCTCAGAAAGCTTCCTTCTCTTTGTTATCGGAGGATATTTCCTTTGGCCCTATATTCTTCAAAGGGATCCGAAATATCTGTTCTCAGATTCCACAGAAATAAGGCTAGCAAAGAGATCCACGAAATACAGATGTAACTCTGAGAGATGAATGTACAGAACACTAAGCAGTTTCTCAGAAAGCTTCTTTCCAGATTTCATCTGTGGATATTTCCTTTTTCACCATAGCCCTCTATGGGCTTCCAAATATCACTTTGCCAATTCCACAAGAACTGTCTTAGCGAAAGGCTTCTTGAGGGGAAAGCTGTAACTCTGTGAGATGATTTCACAGAACACCAAGAAGTTTCTCAGAAAGCTTCCTTCTCTTTGTTATCGGAGGATATTTCCTTTGGCCCTATAGTCTTCAAAGGAACCGAAATATCTGTTCTCAGATTCCACAGAAATAAGGCTAGCAAAGAGATCCACGAAATACAGATGAAACTCTGTGAGTGGAAGTCACACATCACAGAGCAGTTTCTCAGAAAGCTTCTTTCCAGATTTCATCTGAGGATATTTCCTTTTTCACCATAGCCCTCTATGGGCTTCCAAATATCACTTTGCCAATTCCACAAGAACTGTCTTAGCGAAAGGCTTCTTGAGGGGAAAGCTGTAACTCTGTGAGATGATTTCACAGAACACAAAGAAGTTTCTCAGAAAGCTTCCTTCTCTTTGTTATCGGAGGATATTTCCTTTGGCCCTATAGTCTTCAAAGGGATCCGAAATATCTGTTCTCAGATTCCACAGAAATAAGGCTAGCAAAGAGATCCACGAAATACAGATGTAACTCTGTGAGTGGAAGTCACACATCACAGAGCAGTTTCTCAGATAGCTTCTTTCCAGATTTCATCTGAGGATATTTCCTTTTTCACCATAGCCCTCTATGGGCTTCCAAATATCACTTTGCCAATTCCACAAGAACTGTCTTAGCGAAAGGCTTCTTGAGGGGAAAGCTGTAACTCTGTGAGATGATTTCACAGAACACAAAGAAGCTTCTCAGAAAGCTTCTTTCTCTCTTTTATCGGAGGATATTTCCTTTGTCCCTATAGTCTTCAAAGGGATCAGAAATATCTGTTCTCAGATTCCACAGAAATAAGGCTAGCAAAGAGATCCACGAAATACAGATGTAACTCTGTGAGATGAATGAACAGAACACTAAGCAGTTTCTCAGAAAGCTTCTTTCCAGATTTCATCTAAGGATATTTACTTTTCCACCATAGCCCTCTATGGGCTTCCAAATATCACTTTGCCAATTCCACAGGAACTGTCTTAGAGAAAGGCTTCTTGAGGGGAAAGCTGTAACTCTGTGAGATGATTTCACAGAACACAAAGAAGTTTCTCAGAAAGCTTCCTTCTCTTTGTTATCGGAGGATATTTCCTTTGGCCCTATAGTCTTCAAAGGATCCGTAATATCTGTTCTCAGATTCCACAGAAATAAGGCTAGCAAAGAGATCCACGAAATACAGATGTAACTCTGTGAGTGGAAGTCACACATCACAGAGCAGTTTCTCAGATAGCTTCTTTCCAGATTTCATCTGAGGATATTTCCTTTTTCACCATAGCCCTCTATGGGCTTCCAAATATCACTTTGCCAATTCCACAAGAACTGTCTTAGCGAAAGGCTTCTTGAGGGGAAAGCTGTAACTCTGTGAGATGATTTCACAGAACACAAAGAAGTTTCTCAGAAAGCTTCTTTCTCTCTTTTATCGGAGGATATTTCCTTTGTCCCTATAGTCTTCAAAGGGATCAGAAATATCTGTTCTCAGATTCCACAGAAATAAGGCTAGCAAAGAGATCCACGAAATACAGATGTAACTCTGTGAGATGAATGAACAGAACACTAAGCAGTTTCTCAGAAAGCTTCTTTCCAGATTTCATTTGAGGATATTTACTTTTCCACCATAGCCCTCTATGGGCTTCCAAATATCACTTTGCCAATTCCACAGGAACTGTCTTAGAGAAAGGCTTTTGAGGGGAAAGCTGTAACTCTGTGAGATGATTTCACAGAACACAAAGAAGTTTCTCAGAAAGCTTCCTTCTCTTTGTTATCGGAGGATATTCCCTTTGGCCCTATAGTCTTCAAAGGATCCGAAATATCTGTTCTCAGATTCCACAGAAATAAGGCTAGCAAAGAGATCCACGAAATACAGATGTAACTCTGTGAGTGGAAGTCACACATCACAGAGCAGTTTCTCAGAAAGCTTCTTTCCAGATTTCATCAGAGGATATTTCCTTTTTCACCGTAGCCCTCTATGGGCTTCCAAATATCACTTTGCCAATTCCACAAGAACTGTCTTAGCAAAAGGCTTCTTGAGGGGAAAGCTGTAACTCTGTGAGATGATTTCACAGAACACAAAGAAGTTTCTCAGAAAGCTTCCTTCTCTTTGTTATCGGAGGATATTTCCTTTGGCCCTATAGTCTTCAAAGGGATCCGAAATATCTGTTCTCAGATTCCACAGAAATAAGGCTAGCAAAGAGATCCACGAAATACAGATGTAAATCTGAGAGATGAATGAACAGAACACTAAGCAGTTTCTCAGAAAGCTTCTTTCCAGATTTCATCTGAGGATATTTCCTTTTTCACCATAGCCCTCTATGGGCTTCCAAATATCACTTTGCCAATTCCACAAGAAGTGTCTTAGCGAAAGGCTTCTTGAGGGGAAAGCTGTAACTCGGTGAGATGATTTCACAGAACACAAAGAAGTTTCTCAGAAAGCTTCCTTCTCTTTGTTATCGGAGGATATTTCCTTTGGCCCTATATTCTTCAAAGGATCCGAAATATCTGTTCTCAGATTCCACAGAAATAAGGCTAGCAAAGAGATCCACGAAATACAGATGTAACTCTGTGAGTGGAAGTCACACATCACAGAGCAGTTTCTCAGAAAGCTTCTTTCCAGATTTCATCTGAGGATATTTCCTTTTTCACCATAGCCCTCTATGGGCTTCCAAATATCACTTTGCCAATTCCACAAGAACTGTCTTAGCGAAAGGCTTCTTGAGGGGAAAGCTGTAACTCGGTGAGATGATTTCACAGAACACAAAGAAGTTTCTCAGAAAGCTTCCTTCTCTTTGTTATCGGAGGATATTTCCTTTGGCCCTATATTCTTCAAAGGGATCCGAAATATGTGTTCTCAGATTCCACAGAAATAAGGCTAGCAAAGAGATCCACGAAATACAGATGTAACTCTGAGAGATGAATGAACAGAACACTAAGCAGTTTCTCAGAAAGCTTCTTTCCAGATTTCATCTGAGGATATTTCCTTTTTCACCATAGCCCTCTATGGGCTTCCAAATATCACTTTGCCAATTGCACAAGAACTGTCTTAGCGAAAGGCTTCTTTAGGGGAAAGCTGTAACTCTGTGAGATGATTTCACAGAACACAAAGAAGTTTCTCAGAAAGCTTCCTTCTCTTTGTTATCGGAGGATATTTCCTTAGGCCCTATAGTCTTTAAAGGATCCGAAATATCTGTTCTCAGATTCCACAGAAATAAGGCTAGCAAAGAGATCCACGAAATACAGATGTAACTCTGTGAGTGGAAGTCACACATCACAGAGCAGTTTCTCAGAAAGCTTCTTTCCAGATTTCATCTGAGGATATTTCCTTTTTCACCATAGCCCTCTATGGGCTTCCAAATATCACTTTGCCAATTCCACAAGAACTGTCTTAGCGAAAGGCTTCTTGAGGGGAAAGCTGTAACTCTGTGAGATGATTTCACAGAACACAAAGAAGTTTCTCAGAAAGCTTCCTTCTCTTTGTTATCGGAGGATATTTCCTTTGGCCCTATAGTCTTCAAAGGATCCGAAATATCTGTTCTCAGATTCCACAGAAAAAAGGCTAGCAAAGAGATCCACGAAATACAGATGTAACTCTGTGAGTGGAAGTCACACATCACAGAGCAGTTTCTCAGAAAGCTTCTTTCCAGATTTCATCTGAGGATATTTCCTTTTTCACCATAGCCCTCTATGGGCTTCCAAATATCACTTTGCCAATTCCACAAGAACTGTCTTAGCGAAAGGCTTCTTGAGGGGAAAGCTGTAACTCGGTGAGATGATTTTACAGAACACAAAGAAGTTTCTCAGAAAGCTTCCTTCTCTTTGTTATCGGAGGATATTTCCTTTGGCCCTATATTCTTCAAAGGGATCCGAAATATCTGTTCTCAGATTCCACAGAAATAAGGCTAGCAAAGAGATCCACGAAATACAGATGTAACTCTGAGAGATGAATGAACAGAACACTAAGCAGTTTCTCAGAAAGCTTCTTTCCAGATTTCATCTGAGGATATTTCCTTTTTCACCATAGCCCTCTATGGGCTTCCAAATATCACTTTGCCAATTCCACAAGAACTGTCTTAGCGAAAGGCTTCTTGAGGGGAAAGCTGTAACTCTTGAGATGATTTCACAGAACACAAAGAAGTTTCTCAGAAAGCTTCCTTCTCTTTGTTATCGGAGGATATTTCCTTTGGCCCTATAGTCTTCAAAGGGATCCGAAATATCTGTTCTCAGATTCCACAGAAATAAGGCTAGCAAAGAGATCCACGAAATACAGATGTAACTCTGTGAGTGGAAGTCACACATCACAGAGCAGTTTCTCAGAAAGCTTCTTTCCAGATTTCATCTGAGGATATTTCCTTTTTCACCATAGCCCTCTATGGGCTTCCAAATATCACTTTGCCAATTCCACAAGAACTGTCTTAGCGAAAGGCTTCTTGAGGGGAAAGCTGTAACTCTGTGAGATGATTTCACAGAACACAAAGAAGTTTCTCAGAAAGCTTCCTTCTCTTTGTTATCGGAGGATATTTCCTTTGGCCCTATAGTCTTCAAAGGGATCCGAAATATCTGTTCTCAGATTCCACAGAAATAAGGCTAGCAAAGAGATCCACGAAATACAGATGTAAATCTGAGAGATGAATGAACAGAACACTAAGCAGTTTCTCAGAAAGCTTCTTTCCAGATTTCATCTGAGGATAATTCCTTTTTCACCATAGCCCTCTATGGGCTTCCAAATATCACTTTGCCAATTCCACAAGAACTGTCTTAGCGAAAGGCTTCTTGAGGGGAAAGCTGTAACTCTGTGAGATGATTTCACAGAACACAAAGAAGTTTCTCAGAAAGCTTCCTTCTCTTTGTTATCGGAGGATATTTCCTTTGGCCCTATAGTCTTTAAAGGATCCGAAATATCTGTTCTCAGATTCCACAGAAATAAGGCTAGAAAAGAGATCCACGAAATACAGATGTAACTCTGTGAGTGGAAGTCACACATCACAGAGCAGTTTCTCAGAAAGCTTCTTTCCAGATTTCATCTGAGGATATTTCCTTATTCACCATAGCCCTCTATGGGCTTCCAAATATCACTTTGCCAATTCCACAAGAACTGTCTTAGCGAAAGGCTTCTTGAGGGGAAAGCTGTAACTCTGTGAGATGATTTCACAGAACACAAAGAAGTTTCTCAGAAAGCTTCCTTCTCTTTGTTATCGGAGGATATTTCCTTTGGCCCTATAGTCTTCAAAGGATCCGAAATATCTGTTCTCAGATTCCACAGAAAAAAGGCTAGCAAAGAGATCCACGAAATACAGATGTAACTCTGTGAGTGGAAGTCACACATCACAGAGCAGTTTCTCAGAAAGCTTCTTTCCAGATTTCATCTGAGGATATTTCCTTTTTCACCATAGCCCTCTACGGGCTTCCAAATATCACTTTGCCAATTCCACAAGAACTGTCTTAGCGAAAGGCTTCTTGAGGGGAAAGCTGTAACTCGGTGAGATGATTTTACAGAACACAAAGAAGTTTCTCAGAAAGCTTCCTTCTGTTTGTTATCGGAGGATATTTCCTTTGGCCCTATATTCTTCAAAGGGATCCGAAATATCTGTTCTCAGATTCCACAGAAATAAGGCTAGCAAAGAGATCCACGAAATACAGATGTAACTCTGAAGATGAATGAACAGAACACTAAGCAGTTTCTCAGAAAGCTTCTTTCCAGATTTCATCTGAGGATATTTCCTTTTTCACCATAGCCCTCTATGGGCTTCCAAATATCACTTTGCCAATTCCACAAGAACTGTCTTAGCGAAAGGCTTCTTGAGGGGAAAGCTGTAACTCTTGAGATGATTTCACAGAACACAAAGAAGTTTCTCAGAAAGCTTCCTTCTCTTTGTTATCGGAGGATATTTCCTTTGGCCCTATAGTCTTCAAAGGGATCCGAAATATCTGTTCTCAGATTCCACAGAAATAAGGCTAGCAAAGAGATCCACGAAATACAGATGTAACTCTGTGAGTGGAAGTCACACATCACAGAGCAGTTTCTCAGAAAGCTTCTTTCCAGATTTCATCTGAGGATATTTCCTTTTTCACCCTAGCCCTCTATGGGCTTCCAAATATCACTTTGCCAATTCCACAAGAACTGTCTTAGCGAAAGGCTTCTTGAGGGGAAAGCTGTAACTCTGTGAGATGATTTCACAGAACACAAAGAAGTTTCTCAGAAAGCTTCTTTCTCTCTTTTATCGGAGGATATTTCCTTTGTCCCTATAGTCTTCAAAGGGATCAGAAATATCTGTTCTCAGATTCCACAGAAATAAGGCTAGCAAAGAGATCCACGAAATACAGATGTAACTCTGTGAGATGAATGAACAGAACACTAAGCAGTTTCTCAGAAAGCTTCTTTCCAGATTTCATCTGAGGATATTTCCTTTTTCACCATAGCCCTCTATGGGCTTCCAAAGATCACTTTGCCAATTCCACAAGAACTGTCTTAGCGAAAGGCTTCTTGAGGGGAAAGCTGTAACTCTGTGAGATGATTTCACAGAACACAAAGAAGTTTCTCAGAAAGCTTCCTTCTCTTTGTTATCGGAGGATATTTCCTTTGGCCCTATAGTCTTCAAAGGATCCGAAATATCTGTTCTCAGATTACACAGAAATAAGGCTAGCAAAGAGATCCACGAAATACAGATGTAACTCTGTGAGTGGAAGTCACACATCACAGAGCCGTTTCTCAGAAAGCTTCTTTCCAGATTTCATCTGAGGATATTTCCTTTTTCACCATAGCCCTCTATGGGCTTCCAAATATCACTTTGCCAATTCCACAAGAACTGTCTTAGCGAAAGGCTTCTTGAGGGGAAAGCTGTAACTCTGTGAGATGATTTCACAGAACACAAAGAACTTTCTCAGAAAGCTTACTTCTCTTTGTTATCGGAGGATATTTCCTTTGGCCCTATAGTCTTCAAAGGGATCCGAAATATCTGTTCTCAGATTCCACAGAAATAAGGCTAGCAAAGAGATCCACGAAATACAGATGTAATTCTGTGAATGGAAGTCACACATCACAGAGCAGTTTCTCAGAAAGCTTCTTTCCAGATTTCATCTGAGGATATTTCCTTTTTCACCATAGCCCTCTATGGGCTTCCAAATATCACTTTGCCAATTCCACAAGAACTGTCTTAGCGAAAGGCTTCTTGAGGGGAAAGCTGTAACTCTGTGAGATGATTTCACAGAACACAAAGAAGTTTCTCAAAAAGCTTCCTTCTCTTTGTTATCGGAGGATATTTCCTTTGGCCCTATAGTCTTCAAAGGGATCCGAAATATCTGTTCTCAGATTCCACAGAAATAAGGCTAGCAAAGAGATCCACGAAATACAGATGTCACTCTGAGAGATGAATGAACAGAACACTAAGCAGTTTCTCAGAAAGCTTCTTTCCAGATTTCATCTGAGGATATTTCCTTTTTCATCATAGCCCTCTATGGGCTTCCAAATATCACTTTGCCAATTCCACAAGAACTGTCTTAGCGAAGGGCTTCTTGAGGGGAAAGCTGTAACTCTATGAGATGATTTCACAGAACACAAAGAAGTTTCTCAGAAAGCTTCCTTCTCTTTGTTATCGGAGGATATTTCCTTTGGCCCTATAGTCTTCAAAGGGATACGAAATATCTGTTCTCAGATTCCACAGAAATAAGGCTAGCAGAGAGATCCACGAAATACAGATGTAACTCTGAGAGATGAATGAACAGAACACTAAGCAGTTTCTCAGAAAGCTTCTTTCCAGATTTCATCTGAGGATATTTCCTTTTTCACCATAGCCCTCTATGGGCTTCCAAATATCACTTTTCCAATTCCACAAGAACTGTCTTAGCGAAAGGCTTCTTGAGGGGAATGCTGTAACTCTGTGAGATGATTCCACAGAACACAAAGAAGTTTCTCAGAAAGCTTCCTTCTCTTTGTTATCGGAGGATATTTCCTTTGGCCCTATAGTCTTCAAAGGGATCCGAAATATCTGTTCTCAGATTCCACAGAAATAAGGCTAGCAAAGAGATCCACGAAATACAGATGTAACTCCGAGAGATGAATGAACAGAACACTAAGCAGTTTCGCAGAAAGCTTCTTTCCAGATTTCATCTGAGGATATTTTCTTTTTCACCATAGCCCTCTATGGGCTTCTAAATATCACTTTGCCAATTCCACAAGAACTGTCTTAGCGAAAGGCTTCTTGAGGGGAAAGCTGTAACTCTGTGAGATGATTTCACAGAACACAAAGAAGTTTCTCAGAAAGCTTCCTTCTCTTTGTTATCGGAGGATATTTCCTTTGGCCCTATAGTCTTCAAAGGATCCGTAATATCTGTTCTCAGATTCCACAGAAATAAGGCTAGCAAAGAGATCCACGAAATACAGACGTAACTCTGTGAGTGGAAGTCACACACCACAGAGCAGTTTCTCAGAAAGCTTCTCTCCAGATTTCATCTGAGGATATTTCCTTTTTCACCATAGCCCTCTATGGGCTTCCAAATATCACTTTGCTAATTCCACAAGAACTGTCTTAGCGAAAGGCTTCTTGAGGGGAAAGCTGTAACTCTGTGAGATGATTTCACAGAACACAAAGAAGTTTCTCAGAAAGCTTCCTTCTCTTTGTTATCGGAGGATATTTCCTTTGTCCCTATAGTCTTCAAAGGGATCCGAAATATCTGTTCTCAGATTCCACAGAAATAAGGCTAGCAAAGAGATCCACGAAATACAGATGTAACTCTGAGAGATGAATGAACAGAACACTAAGCAGTTTCTCAGAAAGCTTCTTTCCAGATTTCATCTGAGGATATTTACTTTTCCACCATAGCCCTCTATGGGCTTCCAAATATCACTTTGCAAATTCCACAGGAACTGTCTTAGAGAAAGGCTTCTTGAGGGGAAACCTGTAACCCTGTGAGATGATTTCACAGAACACAAAGAAGTTTCTCAGAAAGCTTCCTTCTCTTTGTTATCGGAGGATATTTCCTTTGGCCCTATAGTCTTCAAAGGATCCGAAATATCTGTTCTCAGATTCCACAGAAATAAGGCTAGCAAAGAGATCCACGAAATACAGATGTAACTCTGTGAGTGGAAGTCACACATCACAGAGCAGTTTCTCAGAAAGCTTCTTTCCAGATTTCATCTGAGGATATTTCCTTTTTCAGCATAGCCCTCTATGGGCTTCCAAATATCACTTTGCCAATTCCACAAGAACCGTCTTAGCGAAAGGCTTCTTGAGGGGAAAGCTGTAACTCGGTGAGATGATTTCACAGAACACAAAGAAGTTTCTCAGAAAGCTTCCTTCTCTTTGTTATCGGAGGATATTTCCTTTGGCCCTATATTCTTCAAAGGGATCCGAAATATCTGTTCTCAGATTCCACAGAAATAAGGCTAGCAAAGAGATCCACGAAATACAGATGTAACTCTGAGAGATGAATGAACAGAACACTAAGCAGTTTCTCAGAAAGCTTCTTTCCAGATTTCATCTGAGGATATTTCCTTTTTCACCATAGCCCTCTATGGGCTTCCAAATATCACTTTGCCAATTCCACAAGAACTGTCTTAGCGAAAGGCTTCTTGAGGGGAAAGCTGTAACTCTGTGAGATGATTTCACAGAACACAAAGAAGTTTCTCAGAAAGCTTCCTTCTCTTTGTTATCGGAGGATATTTCCTTTGGCCCTATAGTCTTCAAAGGATCCGTAATATCTGTTCTCAGATTCCACAGAAATAAGGCTAGCAAAGAGATCCACGAAATACAGACGTAACTCTGTGAGTGGAAGTCACACACCACAGAGCAGTTTCTCAGAAAGCTTCTCTCCAGATTTCATCTGAGGATATTTCCTTTTTCACCATAGCCCTCTATGGGCTTCCAAATATCACTTTGCCAATTCCACAAGAACTGTCTTAGCGAAAGGCTTCTTGAGGGGAAAGCTGTAACTCTGTGAGATGATTTCACAGAACACAAAGAAGTTTCTCAGAAAGCTTCCTTCTCTTTGTTATCGGAGGATATTTCCTTTGGCCCTATAGTCTTCAAAGGGATCCGAAATATCTGTTCTCAGATTCCACAGAAATAAGGCTAGCAAAGAGATCCACGAAATACAGATGTAACTCTGAGAGATGAATGAACAGAACACTAAGCAGTTTCTCAGAAAGCTTCTTTCCAGATTTCATCTGAGGATATTTACTTTTCCACCATAGCCCTCTATGGGCTTCCAAATATCACTTTGCCAATTCCACAGGAACTGTCTTAGAGAAAGGCTTCTTGAGGGGAAACCTGTAACTCTGTGAGATGATTTCACAGAACACAAAGAAGTTTCTCAGAAAGCTTCCTTCTCTTTGTTATCGGAGGATATTTCCTTTGGCCCTATAGTCTTCAAAGGATCCGAAATATCTGTTCTCAGATTCCACAGAAATAAGGCTAGCAAAGAGATCCACGAAATACAGATGTGACTCTGTGAGTGGAAGTCACACATCACAGAGCAGTTTCTCAGAAAGCTTCTTTCCAGATTTCATCTGAGGATATTTCCTTTTTCACCATAGCCCTCTATGGGCTTCCAAATATCACTTTGCCAATTCCACAAGAACTGTCTTAGCGAAAGGCTTCTTGAGGGGAAAGCTGTAACTCGGTGAGATGATTTCACAGAACACAAAGAAGTTTCTCAGAAAGCTTCCTTCTCTTTGTTATCGGAGGATATTTCCTTTGGCCCTATATTCTTCAAAGGGATCCGAAATATGTGTTCTCAGATTCCACAGAAATAAGGCTAGCAAAGAGATCCACGAAATACAGATGTAACTCTGAGAGATGAATGAACAGAACACTAAGCAGTTTCTCAGAAAGCTTCTTTCCAGATTTCATCTGAGGATATTTCCTTTTTCACCATAGCCCTCTATGGGCTTCCAAATATCACTTTGCCAATTGCACAAGAACTGTCTTAGCGAAAGGCTTCTTTAGGGGAAAGCTGTAACTCTGTGAGATGATTTCACAGAACACAAAGAAGTTTCTCAGAAAGCTTCCTTCTCTTTGTTATCGGAGGATATTTCCTTTGGCCCTATAGTCTTTAAAGGATCCGAAATATATGTTCTCAGATTCCACAGAAATAAGGCTAGCAAAGAGATCCACGAAATACAGATGTAACTCTGTGAGTGGAAGTCACACATCACAGAGCAGTTTCTCAGAAAGCTTCTTTCCAGATTTCATCTGAGGATATTTCCTTTTTCACCATAGCCCTCTATGGGCTTCCAAATATCACTTTGCCAATTCCACAAGAACTGTCTTAGCGAAAGGCTTCTTGAGGGGAAAGCTGTAACTCTGTGAGATGATTTCACAGAACACAAAGAAGTTTCTCAGAAAGCTTCCTTCTCTTTGTTATCGGAGGATATTTCCTTTGGCCCTATAGTCTTCAAAGGATCCGAAATATCTGTTCTCAGATTCCACAGAAATAAGGCTAGCAAAGAGATCCACGAAATACAGACGTAACTCTGTGAGTGGAAGTCACACATCACAGAGCAGTTTCTCAGAAAGCTTCTTTCCAGATTTCATCTGAGGATATTTCCTTTTTCACCATAGCCCTCTATGGGCTTCCAAATATCACTTTGCCAATTCCACAAGAACTGTCTTAGCGAAAGGCTTCTTGAGGGGAAAGCTGTAACTCGGTGAGATGATTTTACAGAACACAAAGAAGTTTCTCAGAAAGCTTCCTTCTCTTTGTTATCGGAGGATATTTCCTTTGGCCCTATATTCTTCAAAGGGATCCGAAATATCTGTTCTCAGATTCCACAGAAATAAGGCTAGCAAAGAGATCCACGCAATACAGATGTAACTCTGAGAGATGAATGAACAGAACACTAAGCAGTTTCTCAGAAAGCTTCTTTCCAGATTTCATCTGAGGATATTTCCTTTTTCACCATAGCCCTCTATGGGCTTCCAAATATCACTTTGCCAATTCCACAAGAACTGTCTTAGCGAAAGGCTTCTTGAGGGGAAAGCTGTAACTCTTGAGATGATTTCACAGAACACAAAGAAGTTTCTCAGAAAGCTTCCTTCTCTTTGTTATCGGAGGATATTTCCTTTGGCCCTATAGTCTTCAAAGGGATCCGAAATATCTGTTCTCAGATTCCACAGAAATAAGGCTAGCAAAGAGATCCACGAAATACAGATGTAACTCTGTGAGTGGAAGTCACACATCACAGAGCAGTTTCTCAGAAAGCTTCTTTCCAGATTTCATCTGAGGATATTTCCTTTTTCACCATAGCCCTCTATGGGCTTCCAAATATCACTTTGCCAATTCCACAAGAACTGTCTTAGCGAAAGGCTTCTTGAGGGGAAAGCTGTAACTCTGTGAGATGATTTCACAGAACACAAAGAAGTTTCTCAGAAAGCTTCTTTCTCTCTTTTATCGGAGGATATTTCCTTTGTCCCTATAGTCTTCAAAGGGATCAGAAATATCTGTTCTCAGATTCCACAGAAATAAGGCTAGCAAAGAGATCCACGAAATACAGATGTAACTCTGTGAGATGAATGAACAGAACACTAAGCAGTTTCTCAGAAAGCTTCTTTCCAGATTTCATCTGAGGATATTTCCTTTTTCACCATAGCCCTCTATGGGCTTCCAAAGATCACTTTGCCAATTCCACAAGAACTGTCTTAGCGAAAGGCTTCTTGAGGGAAAGCTGTAACTCTGTGAGATGATTTCACAGAACACAAAGAAGTTTCCCAGAAAGCTTCCTTCTCTTTGTTATCGGAGGATATTTCCTTTGGCCCTATAGTCTTCAAAGGATCCGAAATATCTGTTCTCAGATTACACAGAAATAAGGCTAGCAAAGAGATCCACGAAATACAGATGTAACTCTGTGAGTGGAAGTCACACATCACAGAGCAGTTTCTCAGAAAGCTTCTTTCCAGATTTCATCTGAGGATATTTCCTTTTTCACCATAGCCCTCTATGGGCTGCCAAATATCACTTTGCCAATTCCACAAGAACTGTCTTAGCGAAAGGCTTCTTGAGGGGAAAGCTGTAACTCTGTGAGATGATTTCACAGAACACAAAGAAGTTTCTCAGAAAGCTTCCTTCTCTTTGTTATCGGAGGATATTTCCTTTGGCCCTATAGTCTTCAAAGGGATACGAAATATCTGTTCTCAGATTCCACAGAAATAAGGCTAGCAGAGAGATCCACGAAATACAGATGTAACTCTGAGAGATGAATGAACAGAACACTAAGCAGTTTCTCAGAAAGCTTCTTTCCAGATTTCATCTGAGGATATTTCCTTTTTCACCATAGCCCTCTATGGGCTTCCAAATATCACTTTGCCAATTCCACAAGAACTGTCTTAGCGAAAGGCTTCTTGAGGAGAAAGCTGTAACTCTGTGAGATGATTTCACAGAACACAAAGAAGTTTCTCAGAAAGCTTCCTTCTCTTTGTTATCGGAGGATATTTCCTTTGGCCCTGTAGTCTTCAAAGGGATCCGAAATATCTGTACTCAGATTCCACAGAAATAAGGCTGGCAAAGAGATCCACGAAATACAGATGTAACTCTGAGAGATGAATGAACAGAACACTAAGCAGTTTCGCAGAAAGCTTCTTTCCAGATTTCATCTGAGGATATTTTCTTTTTCACCATAGCCCTCTATGGGCTTCTAAATATCACTTTGCCAATTCCACAAGAACTGTCTTAGCGAAAGGCTTCTTGAGGGGAAAGCTGTAACTCTGTGAGATGATTTCACAGAACACAAAGAAGTTTCTCAGAAAGCTTCCTTCTCTTTGTTATCGGAGGATATTTCCTTTGGCCCTATAGTCTTCAAAGGATCCGTAATATCTGTTCTCAGATTCCACAGAAATAAGGCTAGCAAAGAGATCCACGAAATACAGACGTAACTCTGTGAGTGGAAGTCACACACCACAGAGCAGTTTCTCAGAAAGCTTCTCTCCAGATTTCATCTGAGGATATTTCCTTTTTCACCATAGCCCTCTAAGGGCTTCCAAATATCACTTTGCCAATTCCACAAGAACTGTCTTAGCGAAAGGCTTCTTGAGGGGAAAGATGTAACTCTGTGAGATGATTTCACAGAACACAAAGAAGTTTCTCAGAAAGCTTCCTTCTCTTTGTTATCGGAGGATATTTCCTTTGGCCCTATAGTCTTCAAAGGGATCCGAAATATCTGTTCTCAGATTCCACAGAAATAAGGCTAGCAAAGAGATCCACGAAATACAGATGTAACTCTGAGAGATGAATGAACAGAACACTAAGCAGTTTCTCAGAAAGCTTCTTTCCAGATTTCATCTGAGGATATTTACTTTTCCACCATAGCCCTCTATGGGCTTCCAAATATCACTTTGCCAATTCCACAGGAACTGTCTTAGAGAAAGGCTTCTTGAGGGGAAACCTGTAACTCTGTGAGATGATTTCACAGAACACAAAGAAGTTTCTCAGAAAGCTTCCTTCTCTTTGTTATCGGAGGATATTTCCTTTGGCCCTATAGTCTTCAAAGGATCCGAAATATCTGTTCTCAGATTCCACAGAAATAAGGCTAGCAAAGAGATCCACGAAATACAGATGTAACTCTGTGAGTGGAAGTCACACATCACAGAGCAGTTTCTCAGAAAGCTTCTTTCCAGATTTCATCTGAGGATATTTCCTTTTTCACCATAGCCCTCTATGGGCTTCCAAATATCACTTTGCCAATTCCACAAGAACTGTCTTAGCGAAAGGCTTCTTGAGGGGAAAGCTGTAACTCGGTGAGATGATTTCACAGAACACAAAGAAGTTTCTCAGAAAGCTTCCTTCTCTTTGTTATCGGAGGATATTTCCTTTGGCCCTATATTCTTCAAAGGGATCCGAAATATCTGTTCTCAGATTCCACAGAAATAAGGCTAGCAAAGAGATCCACGAAATACAGATGTAACTCTGAGAGATGAATGAACAGAACACTAAGCAGTTTCTCAGAAAGCTTCTTTCCAGATTTCATCTGAGGATATTTCCTTTTTCACCATAGCCCTCTATGGGCTTCCAAATATCACTTTGCCAATTCCACAAGAACTGTCTTAGCGAAAGGCTTCTTGAGGGGAAAGCTGTAACTCTGTGAGATGATTTCACAGAACACAAAGAAGTTTCTCAGAAAGCTTCCTTCTCTTTGTTATCGGAGGATATTTCCTTTGGCCCTATAGTCTTCAAAGGATCCGTAATATCTGTTCTCAGATTCCACAGAAATAAGGCTAGCAAAGAGATCCACGAAATACAGACGTAACTCTGTGAGTGGAAGTCACACACCACAGAGCAGTTTCTCAGAAAGCTTCTCTCCAGATTTCATCTGAGGATATTTCCTTTTTCACCATAGCCCTCTATGGGCTTCCAAATATCACTTTGCCAATTCCACAAGAACTGTCTTAGCGAAAGGCTTCTTGAGGGGAAAGCTGTAACTCTGTGAGATGATTTCACAGAACACAAAGAAGTTTCTCAGAAAGCTTCCTTCTCTTTGTTATCGGAGGATATTTCCTTTGGCCCTATAGTCTTCAAAGGGATCCGAAATATCTGTTCTCAGATTCCACAGAAATAAGGCTAGCAAAGAGATCCACGAAATACAGATGTAACTCTGAGAGATGAATGAACAGAACACTAAGCAGTTTCTCAGAAAGCTTCTTTCCAGATTTCATCTGAGGATATTTACTTTTCCACCATAGCCCTCTATGGGCTTCCAAATATCACTTTGCCAATTCCACAGGAACTGTCTTAGAGAAAGGCTTCTTGAGGGGAAACCTGTAACTCTGTGAGATGATTTCACAGAACACAAAGAAGTTTCTCAGAAAGCTTCCTTCTCTTTGTTATCGGAGGATATTTCCTTTGGCCCTATAGTCTTCAAAGGATCCGAAATATCTGTTCTCAGATTCCACAGAAATAAGGCTAGCAAAGAGATCCACGAAATACAGATGTGACTCTGTGAGTGGAAGTCACACATCACAGAGCAGTTTCTCAGAAAGCTTCTTTCCAGATTTCAACTGAGGATATTTCCTTTTTCACCATAGCCCTCTATGGGCTTCCAAATATCACTTTGCCAATTCCACAAGAACTGTCTTAGCGAAAGGCTTCTTGAGGGGAAAGCTGTAACTCGGTGAGATGATTTCACAGAACACAAAGAAGTTTCTCAGAAAGCTTCCTTCTCTTTGTTATCGGAGGATATTTCCTTTGGCCCTATATTCTTCAAAGGGATCCGAAATATGTGTTCTCAGATTCCACAGAAATAAGGCTAGCAAAGAGATCCACGAAATACAGATGTAACTCTGAGAGATGAATGAACAGAACACTAAGCAGTTTCTCAGAAAGCTTCTTTCCAGATTTCATCTGAGGATATTTCCTTTTTCACCATAGCCCTCTATGGGCTTCCAAATATCACTTTGCCAATTCCACAAGAACTGTCTTAGCGAAAGGCTTCTTGAGGGGAAAGCTGTAACTCTGTGAGATGATTTCACAGAACACAAAGAAGTTTCTCAGAAAGCTTCCTTCTCTTTGTTATCGGAGGATATTTCCTTTGGCCCTATAGTCTTCAAAGGATCCGAAATATCTGTTCTCAGATTCCACAGAAATAAGGCTAGCAAAGAGATCCACGAAATACAGATGTAACTCTGTGAGTGGAAGTCACACATCACAGAGCAGTTTCTCAGAAAGCTTCTTTCCAGATTTCATCTGAGGATATTTCCTTTTTCACCATAGCCCTCTATGGGCTTCCAAATATCACTTTGCCAATTCCACAAGAACTGTCTTAGCGAAAGGCTTCTTGAGGGGAAAGCTGTAACTCGGTGAGATGATTTTACAGAACACAAAGAAGTTTCTCAGAAAGCTTCCTTCTCTTTGTTATCGGAGGATATTTCCTTTGGCCCTATATTCTTCAAAGGGATCCGAAATATCTGTTCTCAGATTCCACAGAAATAAGGCTAGCAAAGAGATCCACGAAATACAGATGTAACTCTGAGAGATGAATGAACAGAACACTAAGCAGTTTCTCAGAAAGCTTCTTTCCAGATTTCATCTGAGGATATTTCCTTTTTCACCATAGCCCTCTATGGGCTTCCAAATATCACTTTGCCAATTCCACAAGAACTGTCTTAGCGAAAGGCTTCTTGAGGGGAAAGCTGTAACTCTTGAGATGATTTCACAGAACACAAAGAAGTTTCTCAGAAAGCTTCCTTCTCTTTGTTATCGGAGGATATTTCCTTTGGCCCTATAGTCTTCAAAGGGATCCGAAATATCTGTTCTCAGATTCCACAGAAATAAGGCTAGCAAAGAGATCCACGAAATACAGATGTAACTCTGTGAGTGGAAGTCACACATCACAGAGCAGTTTCTCAGAAAGCTTCTTTCCAGATTTCATCTGAGGATATTTCCTTTTTCACCATAGCCCTCTATGGGCTTCCAAATATCACTTTGCCAATTCCACAAGAACTGTCTTAGCGAAAGGCTTCTTGAGGGGAAAGCTGTAACTCTGTGAGATGATTTCACAGAACACAAAGAAGTTTCTCAGAAAGCTTCTTTCTCTCTTTTATCGGAGGATATTTCCTTTGTCCCTATAGTCTTCAAAGGGATCAGAAATATCTGTTCTCAGATTCCACAGAAATAAGGCTAGCAAAGAGATCCACGAAATACAGATGTAACTCTGTGAGATGAATGAACAGAACACTAAGCAGTTTCTCAGAAAGCTTCTTTCCAGATTTCATCTGAGGATATTTCCTTTTTCACCATAGCCCTCTATGGGCTTCCAAAGATCACTTTGCCAATTCCACAAGAACTGTCTTAGCGAAAGGCTTCTTGAGGGGAAAGCTGTAACTCTGTGAGATGATTTCACAGAACACAAAGAAGTTTCTCAGAAAGCTTCCTTCTCTTTGTTATCGGAGGATATTTCCTTTGGCCCTATAGTCTTCAAAGGATCCGAAATATCTGTTCTCAGATTACACAGAAATAAGGCTAGCAAAGAGATCCAAGAAATACAGATGTAACTCTGTGAGTGGAAGTCACACATCACAGAGCAGTTTCTCAGAAAGCTTCTTTCCAGATTTCATCTGAGGATATTTCCTTTTTCACCATAGCCCTCTATGGGCTGCCAAATATCACTTTGCCAATTCCACAAGAACTGTCTTAGCGAAGGGCTTCTTGAGGGGAAAGCTGTAACTCTGTGAGATGATTTCACAGAACACAAAGAAGTTTCTCAGAAAGCTTCCTTCTCTTTGTTATCGGAGGATATTTCCTTTGGCCCTATAGTCTTCAAAGGGATACGAAATATCTGTTCTCAGATTCCACAGAAATAAGGCTAGCAGAGAGATCCACGAAATACAGATGTAACTCTGAGAGATGAATGAACAGAACACTAAGCAGTTTCTCAGAAAGCTTCTTTCCAGATTTCATCTGAGGATATTTCCTTTTTCACCATAGCCCTCTATGGGCTTCCAAATATCACTTTGCCAATTCCACAAGAACTGTCTTAGCGAAAGGCTTCTTGAGGAGAAAGCTGTAACTCTGTGAGATGATTTCACAGAACACAAAGAAGTTTCTCAGAAAGCTTCCTTCTCTTTGTTATCGGAGGATATTTCCTTTGGCCCTATAGTCTTCAAAGGGATCCGAAATATCTGTACTCAGATTCCACAGAAATAAGGCTAGCAAAGAGATCCACGAAATACAGATGTAACTCTGAGAGATGAATGAACAGAACACTAAGCAGTTTCGCAGAAAGCTTCTTTCCAGATTTCATCTGAGGATATTTTCTTTTTCACCATAGCCCTCTATGGGCTTCTAAATATCACTTTGCCAATTCCACAAGAACTGTCTTAGCGAAAGGCTTCTTGAGGGGAAAGCTGTAACTCTGTGAGATGATTTCACAGAACACAAAGAAGTTTCTCAGAAAGCTTCCTTCTCTTTGTTATCGGAGGATATTTCCTTTGGCCCTATAGTCTTCAAAGGATCCGTAATATCTGTTCTCAGATTCCACAGAAATAAGGCTAGCAAAGAGATCCACGAAATACAGACGTAACTCTGTGAGTGGAAGTCACACACCACAGAGCAGTTTCTCAGAAAGCTTCTCTCCAGATTTCATCTGAGGATATTTCCTTTTTCACCATAGCCCTCTAAGGGCTTCCAAATATCACTTTGCCAATTCCACAAGAACTGTCTTAGCGAAAGGCTTCTTGAGGGGAAAGATGTAACTCTGTGAGATGATTTCACAGAACACAAAGAAGTTTCTCAGAAAGCTTCCTTCTCTTTGTTATCGGAGGATATTTCCTTTGGCCCTATAGTCTTCAAAGGGATCCGAAATATCTGTTCTCAGATTCCACAGAAATAAGGCTAGCAAAGAGATCCACGAAATACAGATGTAACTCTGAGAGATGAATGAACAGAACACTAAGCAGTTTCTCAGAAAGCTTCTTTCCAGATTTCATCTGAGGATATTTACTTTTCCACCATAGCCCTCTATGGGCTTCCAAATATCACTTTGCCAATTCCACAGGAACTGTCTTAGAGAAAGGCTTCTTGAGGGGGAACCTGTAACTCTGTGAGATGATTTCACAGAACACAAAGAAGTTTCTCAGAAAGCTTCCTTCTCTTTGTTATCGGAGGATATTTCCTTTGGCCCTATATTCTTCAAAGGGATCCGAAATATGTGTTCTCAGATTCCACAGAAATAAGGCTAGCAAAGAGATCCACGAAATACAGATGTAACTCTGAGAGATGAATGAACAGAACACTAAGCAGTTTCTCAGAAAGCTTCTTTCCAGATTTCATCTGAGGATATTTCCTTTTTCACCATAGCCCTCTATGGGCTTCCAAATATCACTTTGCCAATTGCACAAGAACTGTCTTAGCGAAAGGCTTCTTTAGGGGAAAGCTGTAACTCTGTGAGATGATTTCACAGAACACAAAGAAGTTTCTCAGAAAGCTTCCTTCTCTTTGTTATCGGAGGATATTTCCTTTGGCCCTATAGTCTTTAAAGGATCCGAAATATATGTTCTCAGATTCCACAGAAATAAGGCTAGCAAAGAGATCCACGAAATACAGATGTAACTCTGTGAGTGGAAGTCACACATCACAGAGCAGTTTCTCAGAAAGCTTCTTTCCAGATTTCATCTGAGGATATTTCCTTTTTCACCATAGCCCTCTATGGGCTTCCAAATATCACTTTGCCAATTCCACAAGAACTGTCTTAGCGAAAGGCTTCTTGAGGGGAAAGCTGTAACTCTGTGAGATGATTTCACAGAACACAAAGAAGTTTCTCAGAAAGCTTCCTTCTCTTTGTTATCGGAGGATATTTCCTTTGGCCCTATAGTCTTCAAAGGATCCGAAATATCTGTTCTCAGATTCCACAGAAATAAGGCTAGCAAAGAGATCCACGAAATACAGACGTAACTCTGTGAGTGGAAGTCACACATCACAGAGCAGTTTCTCAGAAAGCTTCTTTCCAGATTTCATCTGAGGATATTTCCTTTTTCACCATAGCCCTCTATGGGCTTCCAAATATCACTTTGCCAATTCCACAAGAACTGTCTTAGCGAAAGGCTTCTTGAGGGGAAAGCTGTAACTCGGTGAGATGATTTTACAGAACACAAAGAAGTTTCTCAGAAAGCTTCCTTCTCTTTGTTATCGGAGGATATTTCCTTTGGCCCTATATTCTTCAAAGGGATCCGAAATATCTGTTCTCAGATTCCACAGAAATAAGGCTAGCAAAGAGATCCACGCAATACAGATGTAACTCTGAGAGATGAATGAACAGAACACTAAGCAGTTTCTCAGAAAGCTTCTTTCCAGATTTCATCTGAGGATATTTCCTTTTTCACCATAGCCCTCTATGGGCTTCCAAATATCACTTTGCCAATTCCACAAGAACTGTCTTAGCGAAAGGCTTCTTGAGGGGAAAGCTGTAACTCTTGAGATGATTTCACAGAACACAAAGAAGTTTCTCAGAAAGCTTCCTTCTCTTTGTTATCGGAGGATATTTCCTTTGGCCCTATAGTCTTCAAAGGGATCCGAAATATCTGTTCTCAGATTCCACAGAAATAAGGCTAGCAAAGAGATCCACGAAATACAGATGTAACTCTGTGAGTGGAAGTCACACATCACAGAGCAGTTTCTCAGAAAGCTTCTTTCCAGATTTCATCTGAGGATATTTCCTTTTTCACCATAGCCCTCTATGGGCTTCCAAATATCACTTTGCCAATTCCACAAGAACTGTCTTAGCGAAAGGCTTCTTGAGGGGAAAGCTGTAACTCTGTGAGATGATTTCACAGAACACAAAGAAGTTTCTCAGAAAGCTTCTTTCTCTCTTTTATCGGAGGATATTTCCTTTGTCCCTATAGTCTTCAAAGGGATCAGAAATATCTGTTCTCAGATTCCACAGAAATAAGGCTAGCAAAGAGATCCACGAAATACAGATGTAACTCTGTGAGATGAATGAACAGAACACTAAGCAGTTTCTCAGAAAGCTTCTTTCCAGATTTCATCTGAGGATATTTCCTTTTTCACCATAGCCCTCTATGGGCTTCCAAAGATCACTTTGCCAATTCCACAAGAACTGTCTTAGCGAAAGGCTTCTTGAGGGAAAGCTGTAACTCTGTGAGATGATTTCACAGAACACAAAGAAGTTTCCCAGAAAGCTTCCTTCTCTTTGTTATCGGAGGATATTTCCTTTGGCCCTATAGTCTTCAAAGGATCCGAAATATCTGTTCTCAGATTACACAGAAATAAGGCTAGCAAAGAGATCCACGAAATACAGATGTAACTCTGTGAGTGGAAGTCACACATCACAGAGCAGTTTCTCAGAAAGCTTCTTTCCAGATTTCATCTGAGGATATTTCCTTTTTCACCATAGCCCTCTATGGGCTGCCAAATATCACTTTGCCAATTCCACAAGAACTGTCTTAGCGAAGGGCTTCTTGAGGGGAAAGCTGTAACTCTGTGAGATGATTTCACAGAACACAAAGAAGTTTCTCAGAAAGCTTCCTTCTCTTTGTTATCGGAGGATATTTCCTTTGGCCCTATAGTCTTCAAAGGGATACGAAATATCTGTTCTCAGATTCCACAGAAATAAGGCTAGCAGAGAGATCCACGAAATACAGATGTAACTCTGAGAGATGAATGAACAGAACACTAAGCAGTTTCTCAGAAAGCTTCTTTCCAGATTTCATCTGAGGATATTTCCTTTTTCACCATAGCCCTCTATGGGCTTCCAAATATCACTTTGCCAATTCCACAAGAACTGTCTTAGCGAAAGGCTTCTTGAGGAGAAAGCTGTAACTCTGTGAGATGATTTCACAGAACACAAAGAAGTTTCTCAGAAAGCTTCCTTCTCTTTGTTATCGGAGGATATTTCCTTTGGCCCTGTAGTCTTCAAAGGGATCCGAAATATCTGTACTCAGATTCCACAGAAATAAGGCTGGCAAAGAGATCCACGAAATACAGATGTAACTCTGAGAGATGAATGAACAGAACACTAAGCAGTTTCGCAGAAAGCTTCTTTCCAGATTTCATCTGAGGATATTTTCTTTTTCACCATAGCCCTCTATGGGCTTCTAAATATCACTTTGCCAATTCCACAAGAACTGTCTTAGCGAAAGGCTTCTTGAGGGGAAAGCTGTAACTCTGTGAGATGATTTCACAGAACACAAAGAAGTTTCTCAGAAAGCTTCCTTCTCTTTGTTATCGGAGGATATTTCCTTTGGCCCTATAGTCTTCAAAGGATCCGTAATATCTGTTCTCAGATTCCACAGAAATAAGGCTAGCAAAGAGATCCACGAAATACAGACGTAACTCTGTGAGTGGAAGTCACACACCACAGAGCAGTTTCTCAGAAAGCTTCTCTCCAGATTTCATCTGAGGATATTTCCTTTTTCACCATAGCCCTCTAAGGGCTTCCAAATATCACTTTGCCAATTCCACAAGAACTGTCTTAGCGAAAGGCTTCTTGAGGGGAAAGCTGTAACTCTGTGAGATGATTTCACAGAACACAAAGAAGTTTCTCAGAAAGCTTCCTTCTCTTTGTTATCGGAGGATATTTCCTTTGGCCCTATAGTCTTCAAAGGGATCCGAAATATCTGTTCTCAGATTCCACAGAAATAAGGCTAGCAAAGAGATCCACGAAATACAGATGTAACTCTGAGAGATGAATGAACAGAACACTAAGCAGTTTCTCAGAAAGCTTCTTTCCAGATTTCATCTGAGGATATTTACTTTTCCACCATAGCCCTCTATGGGCTTCCAAATATCACTTTGCCAATTCCACAGGAACTGTCTTAGAGAAAGGCTTCTTGAGGGGAAACCTGTAACTCTGTGAGATGATTTCACAGAACACAAAGAAGTTTCTCAGAAAGCTTCCTTCTCTTTGTTATCGGAGGATATTTCCTTTGGCCCTATAGTCTTCAAAGGATCCGAAATATCTGTTCTCAGATTCCACAGAAATAAGGCTAGCAAAGAGATCCACGAAATACAGATGTAACTCTGTGAGTGGAAGTCACACATCACAGAGCAGTTTCTCAGAAAGCTTCTTTCCAGATTTCATCTGAGGATATTTCCTTTTTCACCATAGCCCTCTATGGGCTTCCAAATATCACTTTGCCAATTCCACAAGAACTGTCTTAGCGAAAGGCTTCTTGAGGGGAAAGCTGTAACTAGGTGAGATGATTTCACAGAACACAAAGAAGTTTCTCAGAAAGCTTCCTTCTCTTTGTTATCGGAGGATATTTCCTTTGGCCCTATATTCTTCAAAGGGATCCGAAATATCTGTTCTCAGATTCCACAGAAATAAGGCTAGCAAAGAGATCCACGAAATACAGATGTAACTCTGAGAGATGAATGAACAGAACACTAAGCAGTTTCTCAGAAAGCTTCTTTCCAGATTTCATCTGAGGATATTTCCTTTTTCACCATAGCCCTCTATGGGCTTCCAAAGATCACTTTGCCAATTCCACAAGAACTGTCTTAGCGAAAGGCTTCTTGAGGGAAAGCTATAACTCTGTGAGATGATTTCACAGAACACAAAGAAGTTTCCCAGAAAGCTTCCTTCTCTTTGTTATCGGAGGATATTTCCTTTGGCCCTATAGTCTTCAAAGGATCCGAAATATCTGTTCTCAGATTACACAGAAATAAGGCTAGCAAAGAGATCCACGAAATACAGATGTAACTCTGTGAGTGGAAGTCACACATCACAGAGCAGTTTCTCAGAAAGCTTCTTTCCAGATTTCATCTGAGGATATTTCCTTTTTCACCATAGCCCTCTATGGGCTGCCAAATATCACTTTGCCAATTCCACAAGAACTGTCTTAGCGAAGGGCTTCTTGAGGGGAAAGCTGTAACTCTGTGAGATGATTTCACAGAACACAAAGAAGTTTCTCAGAAAGCTTCCTTCTCTTTGTTATCGGAGGATATTTCCTTTGGCCCTATAGTCTTCAAAGGGATACGAAATATCTGTTCTCAGATTCCACAGAAATAAGGCTAGCAGAGAGATCCACGAAATACAGATGTAACTCTGAGAGATGAATGAACAGAACACTAAGCAGTTTCTCAGAAAGCTTCTTTCCAGATTTCATCTGAGGATATTTCCTTTTTCACCATAGCCCTCTATGGGCTTCCAAATATCACTTTGCCAATTCCACAAGAACTGTCTTAGCGAAAGGCTTCTTGAGGAGAAAGCTGTAACTCTGTGAGATGATTTCACAGAACACAAAGAAGTTTCTCAGAAAGCTTCCTTCTCTTTGTTATCGGAGGATATTTCCTTTGGCCCTGTAGTCTTCAAAGGGATCCGAAATATCTGTACTCAGATTCCACAGAAATAAGGCTGGCAAAGAGATCCACGAAATACAGATGTAACTCTGAGAGATGAATGAACAGAACACTAAGCAGTTTCGCAGAAAGCTTCTTTCCAGATTTCATCTGAGGATATTTTCTTTTTCACCATAGCCCTCTATGGGCTTCTAAATATCACTTTGCCAATTCCACAAGAACTGTCTTAGCGAAAGGCTTCTTGAGGGGAAAGCTGTAACTCTGTGAGACGATTTCACAGAACACAAAGAAGTTTCTCAGAAAGCTTCCTTCTCTTTGTTATCGGAGGATATTTCCTTTGGCCCTATAGTCTTCAAAGGATCCGTAATATCTGTTCTCAGATTCCACAGAAATAAGGCTAGCAAAGAGATCCACGAAATACAGACGTAACTCTGTGAGTGGAAGTCACACACCACAGAGCAGTTTCTCAGAAAGCTTCTCTCCAGATTTCATCTGAGGATATTTCCTTTTTCACCATAGCCCTCTAAGGGCTTCCAAATATCACTTTGCCAATTCCACAAGAACTGTCTTAGCGAAAGGCTTCTTGAGGGGAAAGATGTAACTCTGTGAGATGATTTCACAGAACACAAAGAAGTTTCTCAGAAAGCTTCCTTCTCTTTGTTATCGGAGGATATTTCCTTTGGCCCTATAGTCTTCAAAGGGATCCGAAATATCTGTTCTCAGATTCCACAGAAATAAGGCTAGCAAAGAGATCCACGAAATACAGATGTAACTCTGAGAGATGAATGAACAGAACACTAAGCAGTTTCTCAGAAAGCTTCTTTCCAGATTTCATCTGAGGATATTTACTTTTCCACCATAGCCCTCTATGGGCTTCCAAATATCACTTTGCCAATTCCACAGGAACTGTCTTAGAGAAAGGCTTCTTGAGGGGAAACCTGTAACTCTGTGAGATGATTTCACAGAACACAAAGAAGTTTCTCAGAAAGCTTCCTTCTCTTTGTTATCGGAGGATATTTCCTTTGGCCCTATAGTCTTCAAAGGATCCGAAATATCTGTTCTCAGATTCCACAGAAATAAGGCTAGCAAAGAGATCCACGAAATACAGATGTAACTCTGTGAGTGGAAGTCACACATCACAGAGCAGTTTCTCAGAAAGCTTCTTTCCAGATTTCATCTGAGGATATTTCCTTTTTCACCATAGCCCTCTATGGGCTTCCAAATATCACTTTGCCAATTCCACAAGAACTGTCTTAGCGAAAGGCTTCTTGAGGGGAAAGCTGTAACTCGGTGAGATGATTTCACAGAACACAAAGAAGTTTCTCAGAAAGCTTCCTTCTCTTTGTTATCGGAGGATATTTCCTTTGGCCCTATATTCTTCAAAGGGATCCGAAATATCTGTTCTCAGATTCCACAGAAATAAGGCTAGCAAAGAGATCCACGAAATACAGATGTAACTCTGAGAGATGAATGAACAGAACACTAAGCAGTTTCTCAGAAAGCTTCTTTCCAGATTTCATCTGAGGATATTTCCTTTTTCACCATAGCCCTCTATGGGCTTCCAAATATCACTTTGCCAATTCCACAAGAACTGTCTTAGCGAAAGGCTTCTTGAAGGGAAAGCTGTAACTCTGTGAGATGATTTCACAGAACACAAAGAAGTTTCTCAGAAAGCTTCCTTCTCTTTGTTATCGGAGGATATTTCCTTTGGCCCTATAGTCTTCAAAGGATCCGTAATATCTGTTCTCAGATTCCACAGAAATAAGGCTAGCAAAGAGATCCACGAAATACAGACGTAACTCTGTGAGTGGAAGTCACACACCACAGAGCAGTTTCTCAGAAAGCTTCTCTCCAGATTTCATCTGAGGATATTTCCTTTTTCACCATAGCCTTCTATGGGCTTCCAAATATCACTTTGCCAATTCCACAAGAACTGTCTTAGCGAAAGGCTTCTTGAGGGGAAAGCTGTAACTCTGTGAGATGATTTCACAGAACACAAAGAAGTTTCTCAGAAAGCTTCCTTCTCTTTGTTATCGGAGGATATTTCCTTTGGCCCTATAGTCTTCAAAGGGATCCGAAATATCTGTTCTCAGATTCCACAGAAATAAGGCTAGCAAAGAGATCCACGAAATACAGATGTAACTCTGAGAGATGAATGAACAGAACACTAAGCAGTTTCTCAGAAAGCTTCTTTCCAGATTTCATCTGAGGATATTTACTTTTCCACCATAGCCCTCTATGGGCTTCCAAATATCACTTTGCCAATTCCACAGGAACTGTCTTAGAGAAAGGCTTCTTGAGGGGAAACCTGTAACTCTGTGAGATGATTTCACAGAACACAAAGAAGTTTCTCAGAAAGCTTCCTTCTCTTTGTTATCGGAGGATATTTCCTTTGGCCCTATAGTCTTCAAAGGATCCGAAATATCTGTTCTCAGATTCCACAGAAATAAGGCTAGCAAAGAGATCCACGAAATACAGATGTGACTCTGTGAGTGGAAGTCACACATCACAGAGCAGTTTCTCAGAAAGCTTCTTTCCAGATTTCAACTGAGGATATTTCCTTTTTCACCATAGCCCTCTATGGGCTTCCAAATATCACTTTGCCAATTCCACAAGAACTGTCTTAGCGAAAGGCTTCTTGAGGGGAAAGCTGTAACTCGGTGAGATGATTTCACAGAACACAAAGAAGTTTCTCAGAAAGCTTCCTTCTCTTTGTTATCGGAGGATATTTCCTTTGGCCCTATATTCTTCAAAGGGATCCGAAATATGTGTTCTCAGATTCCACAGAAATAAGGCTAGCAAAGAGATCCACGAAATACAGATGTAACTCTGAGAGATGAATGAACAGAACACTAAGCAGTTTCTCAGAAAGCTTCTTTCCAGATTTCATCTGAGGATATTTCCTTTTTCACCATAGCCCTCTATGGGCTTCCAAATATCACTTTGCCAATTCCACAAGAACTGTCTTAGCGAAAGGCTTCTTGAGGGGAAAGCTGTAACTCTGTGAGATGATTTCACAGAACACAAAGAAGTTTCTCAGAAAGCTTCCTTCTCTTTGTTATCGGAGGATATTTCCTTTGGCCCTATAGTCTTCAAAGGATCCGAAATATCTGTTCTCAGATTCCACAGAAATAAGGCTAGCAAAGAGATCCACGAAATACAGATGTAACTCTGTGAGTGGAAGTCACACATCACAGAGCAGTTTCTCAGAAAGCTTCTTTCCAGATTTCATCTGAGGATATTTCCTTTTTCACCATAGCCCTCTATGGGCTTCCAAATATCACTTTGCCAATTCCACAAGAACTGTCTTAGCGAAAGGCTTCTTGAGGGGAAAGCTGTAACTCGGTGAGATGATTTTACAGAACACAAAGAAGTTTCTCAGAAAGCTTCCTTCTCTTTGTTATCGGAGGATATTTCCTTTGGCCCTATATTCTTCAAAGGGATCCGAAATATCTGTTCTCAGATTCCACAGAAATAAGGCTAGCAAAGAGATCCACGAAATACAGATGTAACTCTGAGAGATGAATGAACAGAACACTAAGCAGTTTCTCAGAAAGCTTCTTTCCAGATTTCATCTGAGGATATTTCCTTTTTCACCATAGCCCTCTATGGGCTTCCAAATATCACTTTGCCAATTCCACAAGAACTGTCTTAGCGAAAGGCTTCTTGAGGGGAAAGCTGTAACTCTTGAGATGATTTCACAGAACACAAAGAAGTTTCTCAGAAAGCTTCCTTCTCTTTGTTATCGGAGGATATTCCCTTTGGCCCTATAGTCTTCAAAGGGATCCGAAATATCTGTTCTCAGATTCCACAGAAATAAGGCTAGCAAAGAGATCCACGAAATACAGATGTAACTCTGTGAGTGGAAGTCACACATCACAGAGCAGTTTCTCAGAAAGCTTCTTTCCAGATTTCATCTGAGGATATTTCCTTTTTCACCATAGCCCTCTATGGGCTTCCAAATATCACTTTGCCAATTCCACAAGAACTGTCTTAGCGAAAGGCTTCTTGAGGGGAAAGCTGTAACTCTGTGAGATGATTTCACAGAACACAAAGAAGTTTCTCAGAAAGCTTCTTTCTCTCTTTTATCGGAGGATATTTCCTTTGTCCCTATAGTCTTCAAAGGGATCAGAAATATCTGTTCTCAGATTCCACAGAAATAAGGCTAGCAAAGAGATCCACGAAATACAGATGTAACTCTGTGAGATGAATGAACAGAACACTAAGCAGTTTCTCAGAAAGCTTCTTTCCAGATTTCATCTGAGGATATTTCCTTTTTCACCATAGCCCTCTATGGGCTTCCAAAGATCACTTTGCCAATTCCACAAGAACTGTCTTAGCGAAAGGCTTCTTGAGGGGAAAGCTGTAACTCTGTGAGATGATTTCACAGAACACAAAGAAGTTTCTCAGAAAGCTTCCTTCTCTTTGTTATCGGAGGATATTTCCTTTGGCCCTATAGTCTTCAAAGGATCCGAAATATCTGTTCTCAGATTACACAGAAATAAGGCTAGCAAAGAGATCCAAGAAATACAGATGTAACTCTGTGAGTGGAAGTCACACATCACAGAGCAGTTTCTCAGAAAGCTTCTTTCCAGATTTCATCTGAGGATATTTCCTTTTTCACCATAGCCCTCTATGGGCTGCCAAATATCACTTTGCCAATTCCACAAGAACTGTCTTAGCGAAGGGCTTCTTGAGGGGAAAGCTGTAACTCTGTGAGATGATTTCACAGAACACAAAGAAGTTTCTCAGAAAGCTTCCTTCTCTTTGTTATCGGAGGATATTTCCTTTGGCCCTATAGTCTTCAAAGGGATACGAAATATCTGTTCTCAGATTCCACAGAAATAAGGCTAGCAGAGAGATCCACGAAATACAGATGTAACTCTGAGAGATGAATGAACAGAACACTAAGCAGTTTCTCAGAAAGCTTCTTTCCAGATTTCATCTGAGGATATTTCCTTTTTCACCATAGCCCTCTATGGGCTTCCAAATATCACTTTGCCAATTCCACAAGAACTGTCTTAGCGAAAGGCTTCTTGAGGAGAAAGCTGTAACTCTGTGAGATGATTTCACAGAACACAAAGAAGTTTCTCAGAAAGCTTCCTTCTCTTTGTTATCGGAGGATATTTCCTTTGGCCCTATAGTCTTCAAAGGGATCCGAAATATCTGTACTCAGATTCCACAGAAATAAGGCTAGCAAAGAGATCCACGAAATACAGATGTAACTCTGAGAGATGAATGAACAGAACACTAAGCAGTTTCGCAGAAAGCTTCTTTCCAGATTTCATCTGAGGATATTTTCTTTTTCACCATAGCCCTCTATGGGCTTCTAAATATCACTTTGCCAATTCCACAAGAACTGTCTTAGCGAAAGGCTTCTTGAGGGGAAAGCTGTAACTCTGTGAGATGATTTCACAGAACACAAAGAAGTTTCTCAGAAAGCTTCCTTCTCTTTGTTATCGGAGGATATTTCCTTTGGCCCTATAGTCTTCAAAGGATCCGTAATATCTGTTCTCAGATTCCACAGAAATAAGGCTAGCAAAGAGATCCACGAAATACAGACGTAACTCTGTGAGTGGAAGTCACACACCACAGAGCAGTTTCTCAGAAAGCTTCTCTCCAGATTTCATCTGAGGATATTTCCTTTTTCACCATAGCCCTCTAAGGGCTTCCAAATATCACTTTGCCAATTCCACAAGAACTGTCTTAGCGAAAGGCTTCTTGAGGGGAAAGATGTAACTCTGTGAGATGATTTCACAGAACACAAAGAAGTTTCTCAGAAAGCTTCCTTCTCTTTGTTATCGGAGGATATTTCCTTTGGCCCTATAGTCTTCAAAGGGATCCGAAATATCTGTTCTCAGATTCCACAGAAATAAGGCTAGCAAAGAGATCCACGAAATACAGATGTAACTCTGAGAGATGAATGAACAGAACACTAAGCAGTTTCTCAGAAAGCTTCTTTCCAGATTTCATCTGAGGATATTTACTTTTCCACCATAGCCCTCTATGGGCTTCCAAATATCACTTTGCCAATTCCACAGGAACTGTCTTAGAGAAAGGCTTCTTGAGGGGGAACCTGTAACTCTGTGAGATGATTTCACAGAACACAAAGAAGTTTCTCAGAAAGCTTCCTTCTCTTTGTTATCGGAGGATATTTCCTTTGGCCCTATAGTCTTCAAAGGATCCGAAATATCTGTTCTCAGATTCCACAGAAATAAGGCTAGCAAAGAGATCCACGAAATACAGATGTAACTCTGTAAGTGGAAGTCACACATCACAGAGCAGTTTCTCAGAAAGCTTCTTTCCAGATTTCATCTGAGGACAGTTCCTTTTTCACCACAGCCCTCTATGGGCTTCCAAATATCACTTTGCCAATTCCACAAGAACTGTCTTAGCGAAAGGCTTCTTGAGGGGAAAGCTGTAACTCTGTGAGATGATTTCACAGAACACAAAGAAGTTTCTCAGAAAGCTTCCTTCTCTTTGTTATCGGAGGATATTTCCTTTGGCCCTATAGTCTTCAAAGGGATCCGAAATATCTGTTCTCAGATTCCACAGAAATAAGGCTAGCAAAGAGATCCACGAAATACAGATGTAAATCTGAGAGATGAATGAACAGAACACTAAGCAGTTTCTCAGAAAGCTTCTTTCCAGATTTCATCTGAGGATATTTCCTTTTTCACCATAGCCCTCTATGGGCTTCCAAATATCACTTTGCCAATTCCACAAGAACTGTCTTAGCGAAAGGCTTCTTGAGGGGAAAGCTGTAACTCTGTGAGATGATTTCACAGAACACAAAGAAGTTTCTCAGAAAGCTTCCTTCTCTTTGTTATCGGAGGATATTTCCTTTGGCCCTATAGTCTTCAAAGGATCCGAAATATCTGTTCTCAGATTCCACAGAAATAAGGCTAGCAAAGAGATCCACGAAATACAGATGTAACTCTGTGAGTGGAAGTCACACATCACAGAGCAGTTTCTCAGAAAGCTTCTTTCCAGATTTCATCTGAGGATATTTCCTTTTTCACCACAGCCCTCTATGGGCTTCCAAATATCACTTTGCCAATTCCACAAGAACTGTCTTAGCGAAAGGCTTCTTGAGGGGAAAGCTGTAACTCGGTGAGATGATTTTACAGAACACAAAGAAGTTTCTCAGAAAGCTTCCTTCTCTTTGTTATCGGAGGATATTTCCTTTGGCCCTATATTCTTCAAAGGGATCCGAAATATCTGTTCTCAGATTCCACAGAAATAAGGCTAGCAAAGAGATCCACGAAATACAGATGTAACTCTGAGAGATGAATGAACAGAACACTAAGCAGTTTCTCAGAAAGCTTCTTTCCAGATTTCATCTGAGGATATTTCCTTTTTCACCATAGCCCTCTATGGGCTTCCAAATATCACTTTGCCAATTCCACAAGAACTGTCTTAGCGAAAGGCTTCTTGAGGGGAAAGCTGTAACTCTTGAGATGATTTCACAGAACACAAAGAAGTTTCTCAGAAAGCTTCCTTCTCTTTGTTATCGGAGGATATTTCCTTTGGCCCTATAGTCTTCAAACGGATCCGAAATATCTGTTCTCAGATTCCACAGAAATAAGGCTAGCAAAGAGATCCACGAAATAAAGATGTAACTCTGTGAGTGGAAGTCACACATCACAGAGCAGTTTCTCAGAAAGCTTCTTTCCAGATTTCATCTGAGGATATTTCCTTTTTCACCATAGCCCTCTATGGGATTCCAAATATCACTTTGCCAATTCCACAAGAACTGTCTTAGCGAAAGGCTTCTTGAGGGGAAAGCTGTAACTCTGTGAGATGATTTCACAGAACACAAAGAAGTTTCTCAGAAAGCTTCTTTCTCTCTGTTATCGGAGGATATTTCCTTTGTCCCTATAGTCTTCAAAGGGATCCGAAATATCTGTTCTCAGATTCCACAGAAATAAGGCTAGAAAAGAGATCCACGAAATACAGATGTAACTCTGTGAGATGAATGAACAGAACACTAAGCAGTTTCTCAGAAAGATTCTTTCCAGATTTCATCTGAGGATATTTCCTTTTTCACCATAGCCCTCTATGGGCTTCCAAATATCACTTTGCCAATTGCACAAGAACTGTCTTAGCGAAAGGCTTCTTGAGGGGAAAGCTGTTACTCTGTGAGATGATTTCACAGAACACAAAGAAGTTTCTCAGAAAGCTTCCTTCTCTTTGTTATCGGAGGATATTTCCTTTGGCCCTATAGTCTTTAAAGGATCCGAAATATCTGTTCTCAGATTCCAGAGAAATAAGGCTAGCAAAGAGATCCACGAAATACAGATGTAACTCTGTGAGTGGAAGTCACACATCACAGAGCAGTTTCTCAGAAAGCTTCTTTCCAGATTTCATCTGAGGATATTTCCTTTTTCACCATAGCCCTCTATGGGCTTCCAAATATCACTTTGCCAATTCCACAAGAACTGTCTTAGCGAAAGGCTTCTTGAGGGGAAAGCTGTAACTCTGTGAGATGATTTCACAGAACACAAAGAAGTTTCTCAGAAAGCTTCCTTCTCTTTGTTATCGGAGGATATTTCCTTTGGCCCTATAGTCTTCAAAGGATCCGAAATATCTGTTCTCAGATTCCACAGAAATAAGGCTAGCAAAGAGATCCACGAAATACAGATGTAACTCTGTGAGTGGAAGTCACACATCACAGAGCAGTTTCTCAGAAAGCTTCTTTCCAGATTTCATCTGAGGATATTTCCTTTTTCACCATAGCCCTCTATGGGCTTCCAAATATCACTTTGCCAATTCCACAAGAACTGTCTTAGCGAAAGGCTTCTTGAGGGGAAAGCTGTAACACGGTGAGATGATTTTACAGAACACAAAGAAGTTTCTCAGAAAGCTTCCTTCTCTTTGTTATCGGAGGATATTTCCTTTGGCCCTATATTCTTCAAAGGGATCCGAAATATCTGTTCTCAGATTCCACAGAAATAAGGCTAGCAAAGAGATCCACGAAATACAGATGTAACTCTGAGAGATGAATGAACAGAACACTAAGCAGTTTCTCAGAAAGCTTCTTTCCAGATTTCATCTGAGGATATTTCCTTTTTCACCATAGCCCTCTATGGGCTTCCAAATATCACTTTGCCAATTCCACAAGAACTGTCTTAGCGAAAGGCTTCTTGAGGGGAAAGCTGTAACTCTGTGAGATGATTTCACAGAACACAAAGAAGTTTCTCAGAAAGCTTCCTTCTCTTTGTTATCGGAGGATATTTCCTTTGGCCCTATAGTCTTCAAAGGGATCCGAAATATCTGTTCTCAGATTCCACAGAAATAAGGCTAGCAAAGAGATCCACGAAATACAGATGTAACTCTGTGAGTGGAAGTCACACATCACAGAGCAGTTTCTCAGAAAGCTTCTTTCCAGATTTCATCTGAGGATATTTCCTTTTTCACCATAGCCCTCTATGGGCTTCCAAATATCACTTTGCCAATTCCACAAGAACTGTCTTAGCAAAAGGCTTCTTGAGTGGAAAGCTGTAACTCTGTGAGATGATTTCACAGAACACAAAGAAGTTTCTCAGAAAGCTTCCTTCTCTTTGTTATCGGAGGATATTTCCTTTGGCCCTATAGTCTTCAAAGGGATCCGAAATATCTGTTCTCAGTTTCCACAGAAATAAGGCTAGCAAAGAGATCCACGAAATACAGATGTAACTCTGAGAGATGAATGAACAGAACACTAAGCAGGTTCTCAGAAAGCTTCTCTCCAGATTTCATCTGAGGATATTTCCTTTTTCACCATAGCCCTCTATGGGCTTCCAAAGATCACTTTGCCAATTCCACAAGAACTGTCTTAGCGAAAGGCTTCTTGAGGGGAAAGCTGTAACTCTGTGAGATGATTTCACAGAACACAAAGAAGTTTCTCAGAAAGCTTCCTTCTCTTTGTTATCGGAGGATATTTCCTTTGGCCCTATAATCTTCAAAGGATCCGAAATATCTGTTCTCAGATTACACAGAAATAAGGCTAGCAAAGAGATCCACGAAATACAGATGTAACTCTGTGAGTGGAAGTCACACATCACAGAGCAGTTTCTCAGAAAGCTTCTTTCCAGATTTCATCTGAGGATATTTCCTTTTTCACCATAGCCCTCTATGGGCTGCCAAATATCACTTTGCCAATTCCACAAGAACAGTCTTAGCGAAAGGCTTCTTGAGGGGAAAGCTGTAACTCTGTGAGATGATTTCACAGAACACAAAGAACTTTCTCAGAAAGCTTACTTCTCTTTGTTATCGGAGGATATTTCCTTTGGCCCTATAGTCTTCAAAGGGATCCGAAATATCTGTTCTCAGATTCCACAGAAATAAGGCTAGCAAAGAGATCCACGAAATACAGATGTAATTCTGTGAATGGAAGTCACACATCACAGAGCAGTTTCTCAGAAAGCTTCTTTCCAGATTTCATCTGAGGATATTTCCTTTTTCACCATAGCCCTCTATGGGCTTCCAAATATCACTTTGCCAATTCCACAAGAACTGTCTTAGCGAAAGGCTTCTTGAGGGGAAAGCTGTAACTCTGTGAGATGATTTCACAGAACACAAAGAAGTTTCACAGAAAGCTTCCTTCTCTTTGTTATCGGAGGATATTTCCTTTGGCCCTATAGTCTTCAAAGGGATCGGAAATATCTGTTCTCAGATTCCACAGAAATAAGGCTAGCAAAGAGATCCACGAAATACAGATGTCACTCTGAGAGATGAATGAACAGAACACTAAGCAGTTTCTCAGAAAGCTTCTTTCCAGATTTCATCTGAGGATATTTCCTTTTTCATCATAGCCCTCTATGGGCTTCCAAATATCACTTTGCCAATTCCACAAGAACTGTCTTAGCGAAGGGCTTCTTGAGGGGAAAGCTGTAACTCTGTGAGATGATTTCACAGAACACAAAGAAGTTTCTCAGAAAGCTTCCTTCTCTTTGTTATCGGAGGATATTTCCTTTGGCCCTATAGTCTTCAAAGGGATACGAAATATCTGTTCTCAGATTCCACAGAAATAAGGCTAGCAGAGAGATCCACGAAATACAGATGTAACTCTGAGAGATGAATGAACAGAACACTAAGCAGTTTCTCAGAAAGCTTCTTTCCAGATTTCATCTGAGGATATTTCCTTTTTCACCATAGCCCTCTATGGGCTTCCAAATATCACTTTGCCAATTCCACAAGAACTGTCTTAGCGAAAGGCTTCTTGAGGGGACAGCTGTAACTCTGTGAGATGATTTCACAGAACACAAAGAAGTTTCTCAGAAAGCTTCCTTCTCTTTGTTATCGGAGGATATTTCCTTTGGCCCTATAGTCTTCAAAGGGATCCGAAATATCTGTTCTCAGATTCCACAGAAATAAGGCTAGCAAAGAGATCCACGAAATACAGATGTAACTCTGAGAGATGAATGAACAGAACACTAAGCAGTTTCTCAGAAAGCTTCTTTCCAGATTTCATCTGAGGATATTTCCTTTTTCACCATAGCCCTCTATGGGCTTCTAAATATCACTTTGCCAATTCCACAAGAACTGTCTTAGCGAAAGGCTTCTTGAGGGGAAAGCTGTAACTCTGTGAGATGATTTCACAGAACACAAAGAAGTTTCTCAGAAAGCTTCCTTCTCTTTGTTATCGGAGGATATTTCCTTTGGCCCTATAGTCTTCAAAGGGATCCGAAATATCTGTTCTCAGATTCCACAGAAATAAGGCTAGCAAAGAGATTGACGAAATACAGATGTAAATCTGTGAGATGAATGAAGAGAAGACTAAGCAGTTTCTCAGAAAGCTTCTTTCCAGATTTCATCTGAGGATATTTCCTTTTTCACCATAGCCCTCTATGGGCTTCCAAATATCACTTTGCCAATTCCACAAGAACTGTCTTAGCGAAAGGCTTCTTGAGGGGAAAGCTGTAACTCTGTGAGATGATTTCACAGAACACAAAGAAGTTTCTCAGAAAGCTTCCTTCTCTTTGTTATCGGAGGATATTTCCTTTGGCCCTATAGTCTTCAAAGGATCCGAAATATCTGTTCTCAGATTCCACAGAAATAAGGCTAGCAAAGAGATCCACGAAATACAGATGTAACTCTGTGAGTGGAAGTCACACATCACAGAGCAGTTTCTCAGAAAGCTTCTTTCCAGATTTCATCTGAGGATATTTCCTTTTTCACCACAGCCCTCTATGGGCTTCCAAATATCACTTTGCCAATTCCACAAGAACTGTCTTAGCGAAAGGCTTCTTGAGGGGAAAGCTGTAACTCGGTGAGATGATTTTACAGAACACAAAGAAGTTTCTCAGAAAGCTTCCTTCTCTTTGTTATCGGAGGATATTTCCTTTGGCCCTATATTCTTCAAAGGGATCCGAAATATCTGTTCTCAGATTCCACAGAAATAAGGCTAGCAAAGAGATCCACGAAATACAGATGTAACTCTGAGAGATGAATGAACAGAACACTAAGCAGTTTCTCAGAAAGCTTCTTTCCAGATTTCATCTGAGGATATTTCCTTTTTCACCATAGCCCTCTATGGGCTTCCAAATATCACTTTGCCAATTCCACAAGAACTGTCTTAGCGAAAGGCTTCTTGAGGGGAAAGCTGTAACTCTTGAGATGATTTCACAGAACACAAAGAAGTTTCTCAGAAAGCTTCCTTCTCTTTGTTATCGGAGGATATTTCCTTTGGCCCTATAGTCTTCAAAGGGATCCGAAATATCTGTTCTCAGATTCCACAGAAATAAGGCTAGCAAAGAGATCCACGAAATAAAGATGTAACTCTGTGAGTGGAAGTCACACATCACAGAGCAGTTTCTCAGAAAGCTTCTTTCCAGATTTCATCTGAGGATATTTCCTTTTTCACCATAGCCCTCTATGGGATTCCAAATATCACTTTGCCAATTCCACAAGAACTGTCTTAGCGAAAGGCTTCTTGAGGGGAAAGCTGTAACTCTGTGAGATGATTTCACAGAACACAAAGAAGTTTCTCAGAAAGCTTCTTTCTCTCTGTTATCGGAGGATATTTCCTTTGTCCCTATAGTCTTCAAAGGGATCCGAAATATCTGTTCTCAGATTCCACAGAAATAAGGCTAGAAAAGAGATCCACGAAATACAGATGTAACTCTGTGAGATGAATGAACAGAACACTAAGCAGTTTCTCAGAAAGATTCTTTCCAGATTTCATCTGAGGATATTTCCTTTTTCACCATAGCCCTCTATGGGCTTCCAAATATCACTTTGCCAATTGCACAAGAACTGTCTTAGCGAAAGGCTTCTTGAGGGGAAAGCTGTAACTCTGTGAGATGATTTCACAGAACACAAAGAAGTTTCTCAGAAAGCTTCCTTCTCTTTGTTATCGGAGGATATTTCCTTTGGCCCTATAGTCTTTAAAGGATCCGAAATATCTGTTCTCAGATTCCAGAGAAATAAGGCTAGCAAAGAGATCCACGAAATACAGATGTAACTCTGTGAGTGGAAGTCACACATCACAGAGCAGTTTCTCAGAAAGCTTCTTTCCAGATTTCATCTGAGGATATTTCCTTTTTCACCATAGCCCTCTATGGGCTTCCAAATATCACTTTGCCAATTCCACAAGAACTGTCTTAGCGAAAGGCTTCTTGAGGGGAAAGCTGTAACTCTGTGAGATGATTTCACAGAACACAAAGAAGTTTCTCAGAAAGCTTCCTTCTCTTTGTTATCGGAGGATATTTCCTTTGGCCCTATAGTCTTCAAAGGATCCGAAATATCTGTTCTCAGATTCCACAGAAATAAGGCTAGCAAAGAGATCCACGAAATACAGATGTAACTCTGTGAGTGGAAGTCACACATCACAGAGCAGTTTCTCAGAAAGCTTCTTTCCAGATTTCATCTGAGGATATTTCCTTTTTCACCATAGCCCTCTATGGGCTTCCAAATATCACTTTGCCAATTCCACAAGAACTGTCTTAGCGAAAGGCTTCTTGAGGGGAAAGCTGTAACACGGTGAGATGATTTTACAGAACACAAAGAAGTTTCTCAGAAAGCTTCCTTCTCTTTGTTATCGGAGGATATTTCCTTTGGCCCTATATTCTTCAAAGGGATCCGAAATATCTGTTCTCAGATTCCACAGAAATAAGGCTAGCAAAGAGATCCACGAAATACAGATGTAACTCTGAGAGATGAATGAACAGAACACTAAGCAGTTTCTCAGAAAGCTTCTTTCCAGATTTCATCTGAGGATATTTCCTTTTTCACCATAGCCCTCTATGGGCTTCCAAATATCACTTTGCCAATTCCACAAGAACTGTCTTAGCGAAAGGCTTCTTGAGGGGAAAGCTGTAACTCTGTGAGATGATTTCACAGAACACAAAGAAGTTTCTCAGAAAGCTTCCTTCTCTTTGTTATCGGAGGATATTTCCTTTGGCCCTATAGTCTTCAAAGGGATCCGAAATATCTGTTCTCAGATTCCACAGAAATAAGGCTAGCAAAGAGATCCACGAAATACAGATGTAACTCTGTGAGTGGAAGTCACACATCACAGAGCAGTTTCTCAGAAAGCTTCTTTCCAGATTTCATCTGAGGATATTTCCTTTTTCACCATAGCCCTCTATGGGCTTCCAAATATCACTTTGCCAATTCCACAAGAACTGTCTTAGCAAAAGGCTTCTTGAGTGGAAAGCTGTAACTCTGTGAGATGATTTCACAGAACACAAAGAAGTTTCTCAGAAAGCTTCCTTCTCTTTGTTATCGGAGGATATTTCCTTTGGCCCTATAGTCTTCAAAGGGATCCGAAATATCTGTTCTCAGTTTCCACAGAAATAAGGCTAGCAAAGAGATCCACGAAATACAGATGTAACTCTGAGAGATGAATGAACAGAACACTAAGCAGTTTCTCAGAAAGCTTCTCTCCAGATTTCATCTGAGGATATTTCCTTTTTCACCATAGCCCTCTATGGGCTTCCAAAGATCACTTTGCCAATTCCACAAGAACTGTCTTAGCGAAAGGCTTCTTGAGGGGAAAGCTGTAACTCTGTGAGATGATTTCACAGAACACAAAGAAGTTTCTCAGAAAGCTTCCTTCTCTTTGTTATCGGAGGATATTTCCTTTGGCCCTATAATCTTCAAAGGATCCGAAATATCTGTTCTCAGATTACACAGAAATAAGGCTAGCAAAGAGATCCACGAAATACAGATGTAACTCTGTGAGTGGAAGTCACACATCACAGAGCAGTTTCTCAGAAAGCTTCTTTCCAGATTTCATCTGAGGATATTTCCTTTTTCACCATAGCCCTCTATGGGCTGCCAAATATCACTTTGCCAATTCCACAAGAACAGTCTTAGCGAAAGGCTTCTTGAGGGGAAAGCTGTAACTCTGTGAGATGATTTCACAGAACACAAAGAACTTTCTCAGAAAGCTTACTTCTCTTTGTTATCGGAGGATATTTCCTTTGGCCCTATAGTCTTCAAAGGGATCCGAAATATCTGTTCTCAGATTCCACAGAAATAAGGCTAGCAAAGAGATCCACGAAATACAGATGTAATTCTGTGAATGGAAGTCACACATCACAGAGCAGTTTCTCAGAAAGCTTCTTTCCAGATTTCATCTGAGGATATTTCCTTTTTCACCATAGCCCTCTATGGGCTTCCAAATATCACTTTGCCAATTCCACAAGAACTGTCTTAGCGAAAGGCTTCTTGAGGGGAAAGCTGTAACTCTGTGAGATGATTTCACAGAACACAAAGAAGTTTCACAGAAAGCTTCCTTCTCTTTGTTATCGGAGGATATTTCCTTTGGCCCTATAGTCTTCAAAGGGATCGGAAATATCTGTTCTCAGATTCCACAGAAATAAGGCTAGCAAAGAGATCCACGAAATACAGATGTCACTCTGAGAGATGAATGAACAGAACACTAAGCAGTTTCTCAGAAAGCTTCTTTCCAGATTTCATCTGAGGATATTTCCTTTTTCATCATAGCCCTCTATGGGCTTCCAAATATCACTTTGCCAATTCCACAAGAACTGTCTTAGCGAAGGGCTTCTTGAGGGGAAAGCTGTAACTCTGTGAGATGATTTCACAGAACACAAAGAAGTTTCTCAGAAAGCTTCCTTCTCTTTGTTATCGGAGGATATTTCCTTTGGCCCTATAGTCTTCAAAGGGATACGAAATATCTGTTCTCAGATTCCACAGAAATAAGGCTAGCAGAGAGATCCACGAAATACAGATGTAACTCTGAGAGATGAATGAACAGAACACTAAGCAGTTTCTCAGAAAGCTTCTTTCCAGATTTCATCTGAGGATATTTCCTTTTTCACCATAGCCCTCTATGGGCTTCCAAATATCACTTTGCCAATTCCACAAGAACTGTCTTAGCGAAAGGCTTCTTGAGGGGACAGCTGTAACTCTGTGAGATGATTTCACAGAACACAAAGAAGTTTCTCAGAAAGCTTCCTTCTCTTTGTTATCGGAGGATATTTCCTTTGGCCCTATAGTCTTCAAAGGGATCCGAAATATCTGTTCTCAGATTCCACAGAAATAAGGCTAGCAAAGAGATCCACGAAATACAGATGTAACTCTGAGAGATGAATGAACAGAACACTAAGCAGTTTCTCAGAAAGCTTCTTTCCAGATTTCATCTGAGGATATTTCCTTTTTCACCATAGCCCTCTATGGGCTTCTAAATATCACTTTGCCAATTCCACAAGAACTGTCTTAGCGAAAGGCTTCTTGAGGGGAAAGCTGTAACTCTGTGAGATGATTTCACAGAATACAAAGAAGTTTCTCAGAAAGCTTCCTTCTCTTTGTTATCGGAGGATATTTCCTTTGGCCCTATAGTCTTCAAAGGGATCCGAAATATCTGTTCTCAGATTCCACAGAAATAAGGCTAGCAAAGAGATTGACGAAATACAGATGTAAATCTGTGAGATGAATGAAGAGAAGACTAAGCAGTTTCTCAGAAAGCTTCTTTCCAGATTTCATCTGAGGATATTTCCTTTTTCACCATAGCCCTTTATGGGCTGCCAAATATCACTTTGCCAATTCCACAAGAACTGTCTTAGCGAAAGGCTTCTTGAGGGGAAAGCTGTAACTCTGTGAGATGATTTCACAGAACACAAAGAAGTTTCTCAGAAAGCTTCCTTCTCTTTGTTATCGGAGGATATTTCCTTTGGCCCTATAGTCTTCAAAGTGATCCGAAATATCTGTTCTCAGATTCCACAGAAATAAGGCTAGCAAAGAGATCCACGAAATACAGATGTAATTCTGTGAGTGGAAGTCACACATCACAGAGCAGTTTCTCAGAAAGCTTCTTTCCAGATTTCATCTGAGGATATTTCCTTTTTCACCATAGCCCTCTATGGGCTTCCAAATATCACTTTGCCAATTCCACAAGAACTGTCTTAGCGAAAGGCTTCTTGAGGGGAAAGCTGTAACTCTGTTAGATGATTTCACAGAACACAAAGAAGTTTCTCAGAAACCTTCCTTCTCTTTGTTATCGGAGGATATTTCCTTTGGCCCTATAGTCTTCAAAGGGATCCGAAATATCTGTTCTCAGATTCCACAGAAATAAGGCTAGCAAAGAGATCCACGAAATACAGATGTAACTCTGAGAGATGAATGAACAGAACACTAAGCAGTTTCTCAGAAAGCTTCTTTCCAGATTTTATCTGAGTATATTTCCTTTTTCACCATAGCCCTCTATGGGCTTCCAAATATCACTTTGCCAATTCCACAAGAACTGTCTTAGCGAAAGGCTTCTTGAGGGGAAAGCTGTAACTCTGTGAGATGATTTCACAGAACACAAAGAAGTTTCTCAGAAAGCTTCCTTCTCTTTGTTATCGGAGGATATTTCCTTTGGCCCTATATTCTTCAAAGGGATCCGAAATATCTGTTCTCAGATTCCACAGAAATAAGGCTAGCAAAGAGATCCACGAAATACAAATGTAACTCTGAGAGATGAATGAACAGAACACTAAGCAGTTTCGCAGAAAGCTTCTTTCCAGATTTCATCTGAGGATATTTTCTTTTTCACCATAGCCCTCTATGGGCTTCTAAATATCACTTTGCCAATTCCACAAGAACTGTCGTAGCGAAAGGCTTCTTGAGGGGAAAGCTGTAACTCTGTGAGATGATTTCACAGAACACAAAGAACTTTCTCAGAAAGCTTCCTTCTCTTTGTTATCGGAGGATATTTCCTTTGGCCCTATAGTCTTCAAAAGGATCCGAAATATCTGTTCTCAGATTCCACAGAAATAAGGCTAGCAAAGAGATCCACGAAATACAGATGTAACTCTGTGAGATGAATGAAGAGAACACTAAGCAGTTTCTCAGAAAGCTTCTTTCCAGATTTCATCTGAGGATATTTCCTTTTTCACCATAGCCCTCTATGGGCTTCCAAATATCACTTTGCCAATTCCACAAGAACTGTCTTAGCGAAAGGCTTCTTGAGGGGAAAGCTGTAACTCTGTGAGATGATTTCACAGAACACAAAGAAGTTTCTCAGAAAGCTTCTTTCTCTTTGTTATCGGAGGATATTTCCATTGTCCCTATAGTCTTCAAAGGGATCCGAAATATCTGTTCTCAGATTCCACAGAAATAAGGCTAGCAAGGAGATCCACGAAATACAGATGTAACTCTGTGAGACGAATGAACAGAACACTAAGCAGTTTCTCAGAAAGCTTCTTTCCAGATTTCATCTGAGGATATTTCCTTTTTCACCATAGCCCTCTATGGGCTTCCAAATATCACTTTGCCAATTCCACAAGAACTGTCTTAGCGAAAGGCTTCTTGAGGGGAAAGCTGTAACTCTGTGAGATGATTTCACAGGACACAAAGAACGTTCTCAGAAAGCTTCCTTCTCTTTGTTATCGGAGGATATTTTCTTTGGCCCTGTAGTCATCAAAGGGATCCGAAATATCTGTTCTCAGATTCCACAGAAATAAGGCTAGCAAAGAGATCCACGAAATAGAGATGTAATTCTGTGAGTGGAAGTCACCCATCACAGAGCAGTTTTTAAGAAAGCTTCTTTCCAGATTTCATCTGAGGATATTTCCTTTTTCACCATAGCCCTCTATGGGCTTCCAAATATCACTTTGCCAATTCCACAAGAACTGTCTTAGCGAAAGGCTTCTTGAGGGGAAAGCTGTAACTCTGTGAGATGATTTCACAGAACACAAAGAAGTTTCTCAGAAAGCTTCCTTCTCTGTGTTATCGGAGGATATTTCCTTTGTCCCTATAGTCTTCAAAGGGATCCGAAATATCTGTTCTCAGATTCCACAGAAATAAGGCTAGCAAAGAGATCCACGAAATACAGATGTAACTCTGTGAGACGAATGAACAGAACACTAAGCAGTTTCTCAGAAAGCTTCTTTCCAGATTTCATCTGAGGATATTTCCTTTTTCACCATAGCCCTCTATGGGCTTCCAAATATCACTTTGCCAATTCCACAAGAACTGTCTTAGCGAAAGGCTTCTTGAGGGGAAAGCTGTAACTCTGTGAGATGATTTCACAGAACACAAAGAACTTTCTCAGAAAGCTTCCTTCTCTTTGTTATCGGAGGATATTTCCTTTGTCCCTATAGTCTTCAAAGGGATCCGAAATATCTGTTCTCAGATTCCACAGAAATAAGGCTAGCAAAGAGATCCACGAAATACAGATGTAACTCTGTGAGATGAATGAAGAGAACACTAAGCAGTTTCTTAGAAAGCTTCTTTCCAGATTTTATCTGAGGATATTTCCTTTTTCACCGTAGCCTACTATGGGCTTCCAAATATCACTTTGCCAATTCCACAAGAACTGTCTTAGCGAAAGGCTTCTTGAGGGGAAAGCTGTAACTCTGTGAGATGATTTCACAGAACACAAAGAACTTTCTCAGAAAGCTTCCTTCTCTTTGTTATCGGAGGATATTTCCTTTGGCCCTATAGTCTTCAAAGGGATCCGAAATATCTGTTCTCAGATTCCACAGAAATAAGGCTAGCAAAGAGATCCACGAAATACAGATGTAATTCTGTGAGTGTAAGTCACACATCACAGAGCAGTTTCTCAGAAAGCTTTTTTCCAGATTTCATCTGAGGATATTTCCTTTTTCACCATAGCCCTCTATGGGCTTCCAAATATCACTTTGCCAATTCCACAAGAACTGTCTTAGCGAAAGGCTTCTTGAGGGGAAAGCTGTAACTCTGTGAGATGATTTCACAGAACACAAAGAAGTTTCTCAGAAAGCTTCTTTCTCTTTGTTATCGGAGGATATTTCCTTTGTCCCTATAGTCTTCAAAGGGATCCGAAATATCTGTTCTCAGATTCCACAGAAATAAGGCTAGCAAAGAGATCCACGAAATACAGATGTTACTCTGTGAGACGAATGAACAGAACACTAAGTGGTTAATCAGAAAGCTTCTTTCCAGATTTCATCTGAGGATATTTCCTTTTTCACCATAGCCCTCTATGGGCTTCCAAATATCACTTTGCCAATTCCACAAGAACTGTCTTAGCGAAAGGCTTCTTGAGGGGAAAGCTGTAACTCTGTGAGATGATTTCACAGAACACAAAGAAGTTTCTCAGAAAGCTTCTTTCTCTCTGTTATCGGAGGATATTTCCTTTGTCCCTATAGTCTTCAAAGGGATCCGAAATATTTGTTCTCAGATTGCACAGAAATAAGGCTAGCAAAGAGATCCACGAAATACAGATGTAACTCTGTGAGATGAATGAAGAGAACACTAAGCAGTTTCTTAGAAAGCTTCTTTCCAGATTTTATCTGAGGATATTTCCTTTTTCACCGTAGACTACTATGGGCTTCCAAATATCACTTTGCCAATTCCACAAGAACTGTCTTAGCGAAAGGCTTCTTGAGGGGAAAGCTGTAACTCTGTGAGATGATTTCACAGAACACAAAGAAGTTTCTCAGAAAACTTCCTTCTCTTTGTTATTGGAGGATATTTCCTTTGGCCCTATAGTCTTCAAAGGGATCCGAAATATCTGTTCTAAGATTCCACAGAAATAAGGCTAGCAAAGAGATCCACGAAATACAGATGTAACTCTGTGAGTGGAAGTCACACATCACAGAGCAGTTTCCCAGAAAGCTTCCTTCCAGATTTCATCTGAGGATATTTCCTTTTTCACAATAGCCCTCTAAGGGCTTCCAAATATCACTTTGCCAATTCCACAAGAACTGTCTTAGCGAAAGGCTTCTTGAGGGGAAAGCTGTAACTCTGTGAGATGATTTCACAGAACACAAAGAACTTTCTCAGAAAGCTTCCTTCTCTTTGTTATCGGAGGATATTTCCTTTGGCCCTATAGTCTTCAATGGGATCCGAAATATCTGTTCTCAGATTCCACAGAAATAAGGCTAGCAAAGAGATCCACGAAATACAGATGTAAGTCTGTGAGATGAATGAACATAACACTAAGCAGTTTCTCAGAAATCTTCTTTCCAGATTTCATCTGAGGATATTTCCTTTTTCACCATAGCCCTCTATGGGCTTCCAAATATCACTTTGCCAATTCCACAAGAACTGTCTTAGCGAAAGGCTTCTTGAGGGGAAAGCTGTAACTCTGTGAGATGATTTCACAGAACACAAAGAAGTTTCTCAGAAAGCTTCCTTCTCTTTGTTATCGGAGGATATTTCCTTTGTCCCTATAGTCTTCTAAGGGATCCGAAATATCTGTTCTCAGATTCCACAGAAATAAGGCTAGCAAAGAGATCCACGAAATACAGATGTAACTCTGTGAGTGGAAGTTACACATCACAGAGCAGTTTCTCAGAAAGCTTCTTTCCAGATTTCATCTGAGGATATTTCCTTTTTCATCATAGCCCTCTATGGGCTTCCAAATATCACTTTGTCAATTCCACAAGGACTGTCGTAGCGACAGGCTTCTTGAGGGGAAAGCTGTAACTCTGAGAGATGATTTCACAGAACGCAAAGAAGTTTCTCAGAAAGCTTCCTTCTCTTTGTTTTCGGAGGATATTTCCTTTAGCCCTATAGTCTTCAAAGGGATCCGAAATATCTGTTCTCAGATTCCACAGAAATAAGGCTAGCAAAGAGATCCACGAAATACAGATGTACCTCTGAGAGATGAATGAACAGAACACTAAGCAGTTTCTCAGAAAGCTTCTTTCCAGATTTCATCTGAGGATATTTCCTTTTTCACCATAGCCCTCTATGGGCTTCCAAATATCACTTTGCCAATTCCACAAGAACTGTCTTAGCGAAAGGCTTCTTGAGGGGAAAGCTGTAACTCTGTGAGATGATTTCACAGAACACAAAGAAGTTTCTCAGAAATCTGCCTTCTCTTTGTTATCGGAGGATATTTCCTTTGGCCCTATAGTCTTCAAAGGGATCCGAAATATCTGTTCTCAGATTCCACAGAAATAAGGCTAGCAAAGAGATCCACGAAATACAGATGTAACTCTCTGAGATGAATGAAGAGAACACTAAGCAGTTTCTCAGAAAGCTTCTTTCCAGATTTCATCTGAGGATATTTCCTTTTTCACCATAGCCCTTTATGGGCTTCCAAATATCACTTTGCCAATTCCACAAGAACTGTCTTAGCGAAAGGCTTCTTGAGGGGAAAGCTGTAACTCTGTGAGATGATTTCACAGAACACAAAGAACTTTCTCAGAAAGCTTCCTTCTCTTTGTTATCGGAGGATATTTCCTTTGGCCCTATAGTCTTCAAAGGGATCCGAAATATCTGTTCTCAGATTCCACAGAAATAAGGCTAGCAAAGAGATCCACGAAATACAGATGTAATTCTGTGAGTGTAAGTCACACATCACAGAGCAGTTTCTCAGAAAGCTTTTTTCCAGATTTCATCTGAGGATATTTCCTTTTTCACCATAGCCCTCTATGGGCTTCCAAATATCACTTTGCCAATTCCACAAGAACTGTCTTAGCGAAAGGCTTCTTGAGGGGAAAGCTGTAACTCTGTGAGATGATTTCACAGAACACAAAGAAGTTTCTCAGAAAGCTTCTTTCTCTTTGTTATCGGAGGATATTTCCTTTGTCCCTATAGTCTTCAAAGGGATCCGAAATATCTGTTCTCAGATTCCACAGAAATAAGGCTAGCAAAGAGATCCACGAAATACAGATGTAACTCTGTGAGACGAATGAACAGAACACTAAGTGGTTAATCAGAAAGCTTCTTTCCAGATTTCATCTGAGGATATTTCCTTTTTCACCATAGCCCTCTATGGGCTTCCAAATATCACTTTGCCAATTCCACAAGAACTGTCTTAGCGAAAGGCTTCTTGAGGGGAAAGCTGTAACTCTGTGAGATGATTTCACAGAACACAAAGAAGTTTCTCAGAAAGCTTCTTTCTCTCTGTTATCGGAGGATATTTCCTTTGTCCCTATAGTCTTCAAAGGGATCCGAAATATTTGTTCTCAGATTCCACAGAAATAAGGCTAGCAAAGAGATCCACGAAATACAGATGTAACTCTGTGAGATGAATGAAGAGAACACTAAGCAGTTTCTTAGAAAGCTTCTTTCCAGATTTTATCTGAGGATATTTCCTTTTTCACCGTAGCCTACTATGGGCTTCCAAATATCACTTTGCCAATTCCACAAGAACTGTCTTAGCGAAAGGCTTCTTGAGGGGAAAGCTGTAACTCTGTGAGATGATTTCACAGAACACAAAGAAGTTTCTCAGAAAACTTCCTTCTCTTTGTTATTGGAGGATATTTCCTTTGGCCCTATAGTCTTCAAAGGGATCCGAAATATCTGTTCTAAGATTCCACAGAAATAAGGCTAGCAAAGAGATCCACGAAATACAGATGTAACTCTGTGAGTGGAAGTCACACATCACAGAGCAGTTTCCCAGAAAGCTTCCTTCCAGATTTCATCTGAGGATATTTCCTTTTTCACAATAGCCCTCTAAGGGCTTCCAAATATCACTTTGCCAATTCCACAAGAACTGTCTTAGCGAAAGGCTTCTTGAGGGGAAAGCTGTAACTCTGTGAGATGATTTCACAGAACACAAAGAAGTTTCTCAGAAAGCTTCCTTCTCTTTGTTATCGGAGGATATTTCCTTTGGCCCTATAGTCTTCAAAGGGATCCGAAATATCTGTTCTCAGATTCCACAGAAATAAGGCTAGCAAAGAGATCCACGAAATACAGATGTAAGTCTGTGAGATGAATGAACATAACACTAAGCAGTTTCTCAGAAATCTTCTTTCCAGATTTCATCTGAGGATATTTCCTTTTTCACCATAGCCCTCTATGGGCTTCCAAATATCACTTTGCCAATTCCACAAGAACTGTCTTAGCGAAAGGCTTCTTGAGGGGAAAGCTGTAACTCTGTGAGATGATTTCACAGAACACAAAGAAGTTTCTCAGAAAGCTTCCTTCTCTTTGTTATCGGAGGATATTTCCTTTGTCCCTATAGTCTTCTAAGGGATCCGAAATATCTGTTCTCAGATTCCACAGAAATAAGGCTAGCAAAGAGATCCACGAAATACAGATGTAACTCTGTGAGTGGAAGTTACACATCACAGAGCAGTTTCTCAGAAAGCTTCTTTCCAGATTTCATCTGAGGATATTTCCTTTTTCATCATAGCCCTCTATGGGCTTCCAAATATCACTTTGTCAATTCCACAAGGACTGTCGTAGCGACAGGCTTCTTGAGGGGAAAGCTGTAACTCTGAGAGATGATTTCACAGAACACAAAGAAGTTTCTCAGAAAGCTTCCTTCTCTTTGTTTTCGGAGGATATTTCCTTTAGCCCTATAGTCTTCAAAGGGATCCGAAATATCTGTTCTCAGATTCCACAGAAATAAGGCTAGCAAAGAGATCCACGAAATACAGATGTACCTCTGAGAGATGAATGAACAGAACACTAAGCAGTTTCTCAGAAAGCTTCTTTCCAGATTTCATCTGAGGATATTTCCTTTTTCACCATAGCCCTCTATGGGCTTCCAAATATCACTTTGCCAATTCCACAAGAACTGTCTTAGCGAAACGCTTCTTGAGGGGAAAGCTGTAACTCTGTGAGATGATTTCACAGAACACAAAGAAGTTTCTCAGAAATCTGCCTTCTCTTTGTTATCGGAGGATATTTCCTTTGGCCCTATAGTCTTCAAAGGGATCCGAAATATCTGTTCTCAGATTCCACAGAAATAAGGCTAGCAAAGAGATCCACGAAATACAGATGTAACTCTCTGAGATGAATGAAGAGAACACTAAGCAGTTTCTCAGAAAGCTTCTTTCCAGATTTCATCTGAGGATATTTCCTTTTTCACCATAGCCCTTTATGGGCTTCCAAATATCACTTTGCCAATTCCACAAGAACTATCTTAGCGAAAAGCTTCTTGAGGGGAAAGCTGAAACTCTGTGAGATGATTTCACAGAACACAAAGAAGTTTCTCAGAAAGCTTCCATCTCTTTGTTATCGGAGGATATTTCCTTTGGCCCTATAGTCTTCAAAGGGATCCGAAATATCTGTTCTCAGATTCCACAGAAATAAGGCTAGCAAGGAGATCCACGAAATACAGATGTAACGCTGTGAGTAGAAGTCACACATCACAGAGCAGTTTCTCAGAAAGCTTCTTTCCAGATTTCATCTGAGGATATTTCCTTTTTCACCATAGCCCTCTATGGGCTTCCAAATATCACTTTGCCAATTCCACAAGAACTGTCTTAGCGAAAGACTTCTTGAGGGGAAATCTGTAACTCTGTGAGATGATTTCACAGAACACAAAGAAGATTCTCAGAAAGCTTCCTTCTCTTTGTTATCGGAGGATATTTCATTTGGCCCTGTAGTCTTAAAAGGGATCCGAAATATCTGTTCTCAGATTCCACAGAAATAAGGCTAGCAAAGAGATCCACGAAATAGAGATGTAATTCTGTGAGTGGAAGTCACACATCACAGAGCAGTTTCTCAGAAAGCTTCTTTCCAGATTTCATCTGAGGATATTTCCTTTTTCACCATAGCCCTCTATGGGCTTCCAAATATCACTTTGCCAATTCCACAAGAACTGTCTTAGCGAAACGCTTCTTGAGGGGAAAGCTGAAACTCTGTGAGATGATTTCACAGAACACAAAGAACTTTCTCAGAAAGCTTCCTTCTCTGTGTTATCGGAGGATATTTCCTTTGTCCTTATAGACTTCAAAGTGATCCGAAATATCTGTTCTCAGATTCCACAGAAATAAGGCTAGCAAAGAGATCCACGAAATACAGATGTAACTCTGTGAGACGAATGAACAGAACGCTAAGCAGTTTCTCAGAAAGCTTCTTTCCAGATTTCATCTGAGGATATTTCCTTTTTCACCATAGCCCTCTATGGGCTTCCAAATATCACTTTGCCAATTCCACAAGAACTGTCTTAGCGAAAGGCTTCTTGAGGGGAAAGCTGTAACTCTTTGAGATGATTTCACAGAACACAAAGAAGTTTCTCAGAAAGCTTCCTTCTCTTTGTTATCGGAGGATATTTCCTTTGGCCCTATAGTCTTCAAAGGGATCCGAAATATCTGTTCTCAGATTCCACAGAAATAAGGCTAGCAAAGAGATCCACGAAATACAGATGTAACTCTGTGAGACGAATGAACAGAACGCTAAGCAGTTTCTCAGAAAGCTTCTTTCCAGATTTCATCTGAGGATATTTCCTTTTTCACCATAGCCCTCTATGGGCTTCCAAATATCACTTTGCCAATTCCACAAGAACTGTCTTAGCGAAAGTCTTCTTGAGGGGAAAGCTGTAACTCTGTGAGATGATTTCACAGAACACAAAGAAGTTTCTCAGAAAGCTTCCTTCTCTTTGTTATCGGAGGATATTTCCTTTGGCCCTATAGTCTTCAAAGGGATCCGAAATATCTGTTCTCAGATTCCACAGAAATAAGGCTAGCAAAGAGATCCACGAAATACAGATGTAACTCTGTGAGACGAATGAACAGAACATTAAGCAGTTTCTCAGAACGCTTCTTTCCAGATTTCATCTGAGGATATTTCCTTTTTCACCATAGCCCTCTATGGGCTTCCAAATATCACTTTGCCAATTCCACAAGAACTGTCTTAGCGAAAGGCTTCTTGAAGGGAAAGCTGTAACTCTGTGAGATGATTTCACTGAACACAAAGAAGTTTCTCAGAAAACTTCTTTCTCTCTGTTATCGGAGGATATTTCCTTTGGCCCTATAGTCTTCAAAGGGATCCGAAATATATGTTCTCAGATTCCACAGAAATAAGGCTAGCAAAGAGATCCACGAAATACAGATGTAACTCTGTGAGATGAATGAAGAGAACACTAAGCAGTTTCTCAGAAAGCTTCTTTCCAGATTTTATGTGAGGATATTTCCTTTTTCACCGTAGCCTACTATGGGCTTCCAAATATCACTTTGCCAATTCCACAAGAACTGTCTTAGCGAAAGGCTTCTTGAGGGGAAAGCTGTAACTCTGTGAGATGATTTCACAGAACACAAAGAAGTTTCTCAGAAGGCTTCCTTCCCGTTGTTATTGGAGGATATTTCCTCTGGCCCTATAGTCTTCAAAGGGATCCGAAATATCTGTGCTCAGATTCCACAGAAATAAGGCTAGTAAAGAGATCCACGAAATACAGATGTAACTCTGTGAGTGGAAGTCACACATCACAGAGCAGTTTCTCAGAAAGCTTCTTTCCAGATTTCATCCTAGGATATTTCCTTTTTCACAATAGCCCTCTATGGGCTTCCAAATATCACTTTGCCAATTCCACAAGAACTGTCTTAGCGAAAGGCTTCTTGAGGGGAAAGCTGTAACTCTGTGAGATGATTTCACAGAACACAAAGAAGTTTCTCAGAAAGCTTCTTGCTCTTTGTTATCGGAGGATAATTCCTTTGGCCCTATAGTCTTCAAAGGGATCCGAAATATCTGTTCTCATATTCCACAGAAATAAGGCTAGCAAAGAGATCCACGAAATACAGATGTAACTCCGTGAGATGAATGATCAGAACACTAAGCAGTTTCTCAGAAATCTTCTTTCCAGATTTCATCTGAGGATATTTCCTTTTTCACCATGGCCCTCTATGGGCTTCCAAATATCACTTTGCCAATTCCACAAGAACTGTCTTAGCGACAGGCTTCTTGAGGGGAAAGCTGTAACTCTGTGAGATGATTTCACAGAACAAAAAGAAGTTTTTCAGAAATATTCCTTCTCTTTGTTATCGGAGGATATTTCCTTTGGCCCTATAGTCTTCAAAGGGATCCGAAATATCTGTTCTCAGATTCCACAGAAATAAGGCTAGCAAAGAGATCCACGAAATACAGATGTAACTCTGTGAGACGAATGAACAGAACACTAAGCAGTTTCTCAGAAAGCTTCTTTCCAGATTTCATCTGAGGATATTTCCTTTTTCACCATAGCCCTCTATGGGCTTCCAAATATCACTTTGCCAATTCCACAAGAACTGTGTTAGCGAAAGGCTTCTTGAGGGGAAAGCTGTAACTCTGTGAGATGATTTCACAGAACACAAAGAAGTTTCTCAATAAGCTTCCTTCTCTTTGTTATCAGAGGATATTTCCTTTGGCCCTATAGTCTTCAAATGGATCCGAAATATCTGTTCTCAGATTCCACAGAAATAAGGCTAGCAAAGAGATCCACGAAATACAGATGTAACTCTGAGAGATGAATGAAGAGAACACTAAGCAGTTTCGCAGAAAGCTTCTTTCCAGATTTAATCTGAGGATATTTCCTTTTTCACCATAGCCCTCTATGGGCTTCCAAATATCACTTTGCCAATTCCACAAGAACTGTCTTAGTGAAAGGCTTCTTGAGGGGAAAGATGTAACTCTGTGAGATGATTTCACAGAACACAAAGAACTTTCTCAGAAAGCTTCCTTCTCTTTGTTATCGGAGGATATTTCCTTTGGCCCTATAGTCTTCAAAGGGATCCGAAATATCTGTTCTCAGATTCCACAGAAATAAGGCTAGCAAAGAGATCCACGAAATACTGATGTAACTCTGTGAGATGAATGAAGAGAACACTAAGCAGTTTCTCAGAAAGCTTCTTTCCAGATTTCATCTGAGGATATTTCCTTTTTCACCATAGCCCTTTATGGGCTGCCAAATATCACTTTGCCAATTCCACAACAACTGTCTTAGCGAAAGGCTTCTTGAGGGGAAAGCTGTAACTCTGTGAGATGATTTCACAGAACACAAAGAACTTTCTCAGAAAGCTTCCTTCTCTTTGTTATCGGAGGATATTTCCTTTGGCCCTATAGTCTTCAAAGGGATCCGAAATATCTGTTCTCAGATTCCATAGAAATAAGGCTAGCAAAGAGATCCACGAAATACAGATGTAATTCTGTGAGTGTAAGTCACACATCACAGAGCAGTTTCTCAGAAAGCTTCTTTCCAGATTTCATCTGAGGATATTTCCTTTTTCACCATAGCCCTCTATGGGCTTCCAAATATCACTTTGCCAATTCCACAAGAACTGTCTTAGCGAAAGGCTTCTTGAGGGGAAAGCTGTAACTCGGTGAGATGATTTCACAGAACACAAAGAAGTTTCTCAGAAAGCTTCTTTCTCTTTGTTATCGGAGGATATTTCCTTTGTCCCTATAGTCCTCAAAGGGATCCGAAATATCTGTTCTCAGATTCCACAGAAATAAGGCTAGCAAAGAGATCCACGAAATACAGATGTAACTCCGTGAGACGAATGAACAGAACACTAAGAGGTTAATCAGAAAGCTTCTTTCCAGATTTCATCTGAGGATATTTCCTTTTTCACCATAGCCCTCTATGGGCTTCCAAATATCACTTTGCCAATTCCACAAGAACTGTGTTAGCGAAAGGCTTCTTGAGGGGAAAGCTGTAACTCTGTGAGATGATTTCACAGAACACAAAGAAGTTTCTCAATAAGCTTCCTTCTCTTTGTTATCAGAGGATATTTCCTTTGGCCCTATAGTCTTCAAATGGATCCGAAATATCTGTTCTCAGATTCCACAGAAATAAGGCTAGCAAAGAGATCCACGAAATACAGATGTAACTCTGAGAGATGAATGAAGAGAACACTAAGCAGTTTCGCAGAAAGCTTCTTTCCAGATTTAATCTGAGGATATTTCCTTTTTCACCATAGCCCTCTATGGGCTTCCAAATATCACTTTGCCAATTCCACAAGAACTGTCTTAGTGAAAGGCTTCTTGAGGGGAAAGATGTAACTCTGTGAGATGATTTCACAGAACACAAAGAACTTTCTCAGAAAGCTTCCTTCTCTTTGTTATCGGAGGATATTTCCTTTGGCCCTATAGTCTTCAAAGGGATCCGAAATATCTGTTCTCAGATTCCACAGAAATAAGGCAAGCAAAGAGATCCACGAAATACTGATGTAACTCTGTGAGATGAATGAAGAGAACACTAAGCAGTTTCTCAGAAAGCTTCTTTCCAGATTTCATCTGAGGATATTTCCTTTTTCACCATAGCCCTTTATGGGCTGCCAAATATCACTTTGCCAATTCCACAACAACTGTCTTAGCGAAAGGCTTCTTGAGGGGAAAGCTGTAACTCTGTGAGATGATTTCACAGAACACAAAGAAGTTTCTCAGAAAGCTTCTTTCTCTCTGTTATAGGAGGATATTTCCTTTGGCCCTATAGTCTTCAAAGGGATCCGAAATATCTGTTCTCAGATTGCACAGAAATAAGGCTAGCAAAGAGATCCACGAAATACAGATGTAACTCTGTGAGATGAATGAAGAGAACACTAAGCAGTTTCTTAGAAAGCTTCTTTCCAGATTTTATCTGAGGATATTTCCTTTTTCACCGTAGCCTACTATGGGCTTCCAAATATCACTTTGCCAATTCCACAAGAACTGTCTTAGCGAAAGGCTTCTTGAGGGGAAAGCTGTAACTCTGTGAGATGATTTCACAGAACACAAAGAAGTTTCTCAGAAAACTTCCTTCTCTTTGTTATTGGAGGATATTTCCTTTGGCCCTATAGTCTTCAAAGGGATCCGAAATATCTGTTCTAAGATTCCACAGAAATAAGGCTAGCAAAGAGATCCACGAAATACAGATGTAACTCTGTGAGTGGAAGTCACACATCACAGAGCAGTTTCCCAGAAAGCTTCCTTCCAGATTTCATCTGAGGATATTTCCTTTTTCACAATAGCCCTCTAAGGGCTTCCAAATATCACTTTGCCAATTCCACAAGAACAGTCTTAGCGAAAGGCTTCTTGAGGGGAAAGCTGTAACTCTGTGAGATGATTTCACAGAACACAAAGAACTTTCTCAGAAAGCTTCCTTCTCTTTGTTATCGGAGGATATTTCCTTTGGCCCTATAGTCTTCAAAGGGATCCGAAATATCTGTTCTCAGATTCCACAGAAATAAGGCTAGCAAAGAGATCCACGAAATACAGATGTAAGTCTGTGAGATGAATGAACATAACACTAAGCAGTTTCTCAGAAATCTTCTTTCCAGATTTCATCTGAGGATATTTCCTTTTTCACCATACCCCTCTATGGGCTTCCAAATATCACTTTGCCAATTCCACAAGAACTGTCTTAGCGAAAGGCTTCTTGAGGGGAAAGCTGTAACTCTGTGAGATGATTTCACAGAACACAAAGAAGTTTCTCAGAAAGCTTCCTTCTCTTTGTTATCGGAGGATATTTCCTTTGTCCCTATAGTCTTCTAAGGGATCCGAAATATCTGTTCTCAGATTCCACAGAAATAAGGCTAGCAAAGAGATCCACGAAATACAGATGTAACTCTGTGAGTGGAAGTTACACATCACAGAGCAGTTTCTCAGAAAGCTTCTTTCCAGATTTCATCTGAGGATATTTCCTTTTTCACCATAGCCCTCTATGGGCTTCCAAATATCACTTTGTCAATTCCACAAGAACTGTCGTAGCGACAGGCTTCTTGAGGGGAAAGCTGTAACTCTGTGAGATGATTTCACAGAACACAAAGAAGTTTCTCAGAAAGCTTCCTTCTCTTTGTTTTCGGAGGATATTTCCTTTGGCCCTATAGTCTTCAAAGGGATCCGAAATATCTGTTCTCAGATTCCACAGAAATAAGGCTAGCAAAGAGATCCACGAAATACAGATGTACCTCTGAGAGATGAATGAACAGAACACTAAGCAGTTTCTCAGAAAGCTTCTTTCCAGATTTCATCTGAGGATATTTCCTTTTTCACCATAGCCCTCTATGGGCTTCCAAATATCACTTTGCCAATTCCACAAGAACTGTCTTAGCGAAAGGCTTCTTGAGGGGAAAGCTGTAACTCTGTGAGATGATTTCACAGAACACAAAGAAGTTTCTCAGAAATCTGCCTTCTCTTTGTTATCGGAGGATATTTCCTTTGGCCCTATAGTCTTCAAAGGGATCCGAAATATCTGTTCTCAGATTCCACAGAAATAAGGCTAGCAAAGAGATCCACGAAATACAGATGTAACTCTCTGAGATGAATGAAGAGAACACTAAGCAGTTTCTCAGAAAGCTTCTTTCCAGATTTCATCTGAGGATATTTCCTTTTTCACCATAGCCCTTTATGGGCTTCCAAATATCACTTTGCCAATTCCACAAGAACTATCTTAGCGAAAAGCTTCTTGAGGGGTAAGCTGAAACTCTGTGAGATGATTTCACAGAACACAAAGAAGTTTCTCAGAAAGCTTCCTTCTCTTTGTTATCGGAGGATATTTCCTTTGGCCCTATAGTCTTCAAAGGGATCCGAAATATCTGTTCTCAGATTCCACAGAAATAAGGCTAGCAAGGAGATCCACGAAATACAGATGTAACTCTGTGAGTAGAAGTCACACATCACAGAGCAGTTTCTCAGAAAGCTTCTTTCCAGATTCCATCTGAGGATATTTCCTTTTTCACCATAGCCCTCTATGGGCTTCCAAATATCACTTTGACAATTCCACAAGAACTGTCTTAGCGAAAGACTTCTTAAGGGGAAATCTGTAACTCTGTGAGATGATTTCACAGAACACAAAGAACTTTCTCAGAAAGCTTCCTTCTCTTTGTTATCGGAGGATATTTCCTTTGGCCCTACAGTCTTCAAAGGGATCCGAAATATCTGTTCTCAGATTCCACAGAAATAAGGCTAGCAAAGAGATCCACGAAATACAGATGTAACTCTGAGAGATGAATGAACAGAACACTAAGCAGTTTCTCAGAAAGCTTCTTTCCAGATTTCATCTGAGGATATTTCCTTTTTCACCATAGCCCTCTATGGGCTTCCAAATATCACTTTGCCAATTCCACAAGAACTGTCTTAGCGAAAGGCTTCTTGAGGGGAAAGCTGTAACTCTGTGAGATGATTTCACAGAACACAAAGAAGTTTCTCAGAAAGCTTCCTTCTCTTTGTTATTGGAGTATATTTCCTTTGGCCCTATAGTCTTCAAAGGGATCCGAAATATCTGTTCTCAGATTCCACAGAAATAAGGCTAGCAAAGAGATCCACGAAATACAGATGTAACTCTGTGAGTGGAAGTCACACATCACAGAGCAGTTTCCCAGAAAGCTTCTTTCCAGATTTCATCTGAGAATATTTCCTTTTTCACCATAGCCCTCTATGGGCTTCCAAATATCACTTTGCCAATTCCACAAGAACTGTCTTAGCGAAAGACTTCTTGAGGCGAAAGCTGTAACTCTGTGAGATGATTTCACAGAAAAAAAGAAGTTTTTCAGAAAGCTTCCTTCTCTTTGTTATCGGAGGATATTTCCTTTGACCCTATAGTCTTCAAAGGGATCCGAAATATCTGTTCTCAGATTCCACAGAAATAAGGCTAGCAAAGAGATCCACGAAATACAGATGTAACTCTGAGAGATGAATGAACAGAACACTAAGCAGTTTCTCAGAAAGCTTCTTTCCAGATTTCATCTGAGGATATTTCCTTTTTCACCATAGCCCTCTATGGGCTTCCAAATATCACTTTGCCAATTCCACAAGAACTGTCTTAGCGAAAGGCTTCTTGAGGTGAAAGCTGTAACTCTGTGAGATGATTTCACAGAACACAAAGAAGTTTCTCAGAAAGCTTCCTTCTCTTTGTTATCGGAGGATATTTCCTTTGGCCCTATAGTCTTCAAAGGGATCCGAAATATCTGTTCTCAGATTCCACAGAAATAAGGCTAGCAAAGAGATCCACGAAATACAGATGTAACTCTGTGAGATGAATGAAGAGAACACTAAGCAGTTTCTCAGAAAGCTTCTTTCCAGATTTCATCTGAGGATATTTCCTTTTTCACCGTAGCCTACTCTGGGCATCCAAATATCACTTTGCCAATTCCACAAGAACTGTCTTAGCGAAAGGCTTCTTGAGGGGAAAGCTGTAACTCTGTGAGATGATTTCACAGAACACAAAGAAGTTTCTCAGAAAGCTTCCTTCTCTTTGTTATTGGAGGATATTTCCTCTGGATCTATAGTCTTCAAAGGGATCCGAAATATCTGTTCTCAGATTCCACAGAAATAAGGCTAACAAAGAGATCCACGAAATACAGATGTAACTCTGTGAGTGGAAGTCACACATCACAGAGCAGTTTCTCAGAAAGCTTCTTTCCAGATTTCATCCTAGGATATTTCCTTTTTCACAATAGCCCTCTATGGGCTTCCAAATATCACTTTGCCAATTGCACAAGAACTGTCTTAGCGAAAGGCTTCTTGAGGGGAAAGCTGTAACTCTGTGAGATGATTTCACAGAACACAAAGAAGTTTCTCAGAAAGCTTCCTTCTCTGTGTTATCGGAGGATATTTCCTTTGTCCCTATAGTCTTCAAAGGGATCCGAAATATCTGTTCTCAGATTCCACAGAAATAAGCTAGCAAAGAGATCCACGAAATACAGATGTAACTCTGTTAGACGAATGAAGAGAACACTAAGCAGTTTCTCAGAAAGCTTCTTTCCAGATTTCATCTGAGGATATTTCCTTTTTCACCATAGCCCTCTATGGGCTTCCAAATATCACTTTGCCAATTCCACAAGAACTGTCTTAGCGAAAGGCTTCCTTAGGGGAAAGCTGTAACTCTGTGAGATGATTTCACTAAACACAAAGAAGTTTCTCAGAAAGCTTCTTTCCCTCTGTTATCGGAGGATATTTCCTTTGGCCCTATAGTCTTCAAAGGGATCCGAAATATCTGTTCTCAGATTCCACAGAAATAAGGCTAGCAAAGAGATCCACGAAATACAGATGTAACTCTGTGAGACGAATGAATCGAACACTAGGCAGTTTCTCAGAAAGCTTCTTTCCAGAATTCATCTGAGGATATTTCCTTTTTCACCATAGCCCTCTATGGGCTTCCAAATATCACTTTGCCAATTCCGCAAGAACTGTCTTAGCGAAAGGCTTCTTTAGGGGAAAGCTGTAACTCTGTGAGATGATTTCACTGAACACAAAGAAGTTTCTCAGAAAGCTTCTTTCTCTCTGTTATCGGAGGATATTTCCTTTGGCCCTATAGTCTTCAAAGGGATCCGAAATATCTGTTCTCAGATTCCACAGAAATAAGGCTAGCAAAGAGATCCACGAAATACAGATGTAACTCTGTGAGATGAATGAAGAGAACACTACGCAGTTTCTCAGAAAGCTTCTTTCCAGATTTTATGTGAGGATATTTCCTTTTTCACCGTAGCCTACTCTGGGCATCCAAATATCACTTTGCCAATTCCACAAGAACTGTCTTAGCGAAAGGCTTCTTGAGGGGAAAGCTGTAACTCTGTGAGATGATTTCACAGAACACAAAGAAGTTTCTCAGAAAGCTTCCTTCTCTTTGTTATTGGAGGATATTTCCTCTGGATCTATAGTCTTCAAAGGGATCCGAAATATCTGTTCTCAGATTCCACAGAAATAAGGCTAACAAAGAGATCCACGAAATACAGATGTAACTCTGTGAGTGGAAGTCACACATCACAGAGCAGTTTCTCAGAAAGCTTCTTTCCAGATTTCATCCTAGGATATTTCCTTTTTCACAATAGCCCTCTATGGGCTTCCAAATATCACTTTGCCAATTCCACAAGAACTGTCTTAGCGAAAGGATTCTTGAGGGGAAAGCTGTAACTCTGTGAGATGATTTCACAGAACACAAAGAAGTTTCTCAGAAAGCTTCCTTCTCTGTGTTATCGGAGGATATTTCCTTTGTCCCTATAGTCTTCAAAGGGATCCGAAATATCTGTTCTCAGATTCCACAGAAATAAGCTAGCAAAGAGATCCACGAAATACAGATGTAACTCTGTGAGACGAATGAACAGAAGACTAAGCAGTTTCTCAGAAAGCTTCTTTCCAGATTTCATCTGAGGATATTTCCATTTTCACCATAGCCCTCTATGGGCTTCCAAATATCACTTTGCCAATTCCACAAGAACTGTCTTAGCGAAAGGCTTCTTTAGGGGAAAGCTGTAACTCTGAGAGATGATTTCACTGAACACAAAGAAGTTTCTCAGAAAGCTTCTTTCTCTCTGTTATCGGAGGATATTTCCTTTGGCCCTATAGTCTTCAAAGGGATCCGAAATATCTGTTCTCAGATTCCACAGAAATAAGGCTAGCAAAGAGATCCACGAAATACAGATGTAACTCTGTGAGATGAATGAAGAGAACACTAAGCAGTTTCTCAGAAAGCTTCTTTCCAGATTTTATGTGAGGATATTTCCTTTTTCACCGTAGCCTACTATGGGCTTCCAAATATCACTTTGCCAATTCCACAAGAACTGTCTTAGCGAAAGGCTTCTTGAGGGGAAAGCTGTAACTCTGTGAGATGATTTCACAGAACACAAAGAAGTTTCTCAGAAAGCTTCCTTCTGTCTGTTATTGGAGGATATTTCCTCTGGATCTATAGTCTTCAAAGGGATCCGAAATATCTGTTCTCAGATTCCACAGAAATAAGGCTAACAGAGAGATCCACGAAATACAGATGTAACTCTGTGAGTGGAAGTCACACATCACAGAGCAGTTTCTCAGAAAGCTTCTTTCCAGATTTCATCTGAGGATATTTCCTTTTTCACAATAGCCCTCTATGGGCTTCCAAATATCACTTGCCAATTCCACAAGAACTGTCTTAGCGAAAGGCTTCTTGAGGGGAAAGCTGTAACTCTGTGAGATGATTTCACAGAACACAAAGAAGTTTCTCAGAAAGCTTCTTGCTCTTTGTTATCGGAGGATATTTCCTTTGGCCCTATAGTCTTCAAAGGGATCCGAAATATCTGTTCTCAGATTCCACAGAAATAAGGCTAGCAAAGAGATCCACGAAATACAGATGTAACTCTGTGAGATGAATGAACAGAACACTAAGCAGTTTCTCAGAAATCTTCTTTCCAGATTTCATCTGAGGATATTTCCTTTTTCACCATAGCCCTCTATGGGCTTCCAAATATCACTTTGCCAATTCCACAAGAACTGTCTTAGCGAAAGGCTTCTAGAGGGGAAAGCTGTAACTCTGTGAGATGATTTCACAGAACACAAAGAAGTTTCTCAGAAAGCTTTCTTCTCTTTGTTATCGGAGGATATTTCCTTTGTCCCTATAGTCTTCAAAGGGATCCGAAATATCTGTTCCCAGATTCCACAGAAATAAGACTAGCAAAGAGATCCACGAAATACAGATGTAACTCTGTGAGAGGAAGTTACACATCACAGAGCAGTTTCTCAGAAAGCTTCTTTCCAGATTTCATCTGAGGATATTTCCTTTTTCACCCTAGCCCTCTATGGGCTTCCAAATATCACTTTGCCAATTCCAGAAGAACTGTCTTAGCGACAGGCTTCTTGAGGGGAAAGCTGTAACTCTGTGAGATGATTTCACAGAACACAAAGAAGTTTCTCAGAAAGCTTCCTTCTCTTTGTTATCGGAGGATATTTCCTTTGGCCCTATAGTCTTCAAAGGGATCCGAATTATCTGTTCTCAGATTCCACAGAAATAAGGCTAGCAAAGAGATCCACGAAATACAGATGTAACTCTGTGAGACGAATGAACAGAACACTAAGCAGTTTCTCAGAAAGCTTCTTTCCAGATTTCATCTGAGGATATTTCCTTTTTCACCATAGCCCTCTATGGGCTTCCAAATATCACTTTACCAATTCCACAAGAACTGTCTTAGCGAAAGGCTTCTTGAGGGGAAAGCTGTAACTCTGTGAGATGATTTCACAGAACACAAAGAAGTTTCTCAGAAAGCTTCTTTCTCTCTGTTACTGGAGGATATTTCCTTTGTCCCTATAGTCTTCAAAGGGATCCGAAATATCTGGTCTCAGATTCCACAGAAATAAGGCTAGCAAAGAGATCCACGAAATACAGATGTAACTCTGTGAGATGAATGAAGAGAACACTAAGCAGTTTCTCAGAAAGCTTCTTTCCAGATTTTATCTGAGGATATTTCCTTTTTCACCGTAGCCTACTATGGGCTTCCAAATATCACTTTGCCAATTCCACAAGAACTGTCTTAGCGAAAGTCTTCTTGAGGGGAAAGCTGTAACTCTGTGAGATGATTTCACAGAACACAAAGAAGTTTCTCAGAAAGCTTCCTTCTCTTTGTTATTGGAGGATATTTCCTTTGGCCCTATAGTCTTCAAAGGGATCCGAAATATCTGTTCTCAGATTCCACAGAAATAAGGCTAGCAAAGAGATCCACGAAATACAGATGTAACTCTGTGAGTGGAAGTCACACATCACAGAGCAGTTTCCCAGAAAGCTTCTTTCCAGATTTCATCTGAGAATATTTCCTTTTTCACCATAGCCCTCTATGGGCTTCCAAATATCACTTTGCCAATTCCACAAGAACTGTCTTAGCGAAAGGATTCTTGAGGGGAAAGCTGTAACTCTGTGAGATGATTTCACAGAACACAAAGAAGTTTCTCAGAAAGCTTCCTTCTCTGTGTTATCGGAGGATATTTCCTTTGGCCCTATAGTCTTCAAAGGGATCCGAAATATCTGTTCTCAGATTCCACAGAAATAAGGCTAGCAAAGAGATCCACGAAATACAGATGTAACTCTGTGAGACGAATGAATAGAACACTAAGCAGTTTCTCAGAAAGCTTCTTTCCAGATTTCATCTCAGGATATTTCCATTTTCACCATAGCCCTCTATGGGCTTCCAAATATCACTTTGCCAATTCCACAAGAACTGTCTTAGCGAAAGGCTTCTTGAGGGGAAAGCTGTAACTCTGTGAGATGATTTCACAGAACACAAAGAAGTTTCTCAGAAAGCTTCCTTCTCTTTGTTATCGGAGGATATTTCCTTTGGCCCTATAGTCTTCAAAGGGATCCGAAATATCTGTTCTCAGATTCCACAGAAATAAGGCTAGCAAAGAGATCCACGAAATACAGATGTAACTCTGTGAGATGAATGAAGAGAACACTAAACAGTTTCTCAGAAAGCTTCTTTCCAGATTTCATCTGAGGATATTTCATTTTTCACCATAGCCCTTTATGGGCTGCCAAATATCACTTTGCCATTCCACAAGAACTGTCTTAGCGAAAGGCTTCTTGAGGGGAAAGCTGTAACTCTGTGAGATGATTTCACAGAACACAAAGAAGTTTCTCAGAAAGCTTCCTTCTCTTTGTTATCGGAGGATATTTCATTTGGCCCTGTAGTCTTAAAAGGGATCCGAAATATCTGTTCTCAGATTCCACAGAAATAAGGCTAGCAAAGAGATCCACGAAATACAGATGTAATTCTGTGAGTGGAAGTCACACATCACAGAGCAGTTTCTAAGAAAGCTTCTTTCCAGATTTCATCTGAGGATATTTCCTTTTTCACCATAGCCCTCTATGGTCTTCCAAATATCACTTTGCCAATTCCACAAGAACTGTCTTAGCGAAAGGCTTCTTGAGGGGAAAGCTGTAACTCTGTGAGATGATTTCACAGAACACAAAGAAGTTTCTCAGAAAGCTTCCTTCTCTGTGTTATCGGAGGATATTTCCTTTGTCCCTATAGTCTTCAAAGGGATCCGAAATATCTGTTCTCAGATTCCACAGAAATAAGGCTAGCAAAGAGATCCACGAAATACAGATGTAACTCTGTGAGACGAATGAACAGAACGCTAAGCAGTTTCTCAGAAAGCTTCTTTCCAGATTTCATCTGAGGATATTTCCTTTTTCACCATAGCCCTCTATGGGCTTCCAAATATCACTTTGCCAATTCCACAAGAACTGTCTTAGCGAAAGGCTTCTTGAGGGGAAAGCTGTAACTCTGTGAGATGATTTCACAGAACACAAAGAAGTTTCTCAGAAAGCTTCTTTCTCTCTGTTATCGGAGGATATTTCCTTTGGCCCTATAGTCTTCAAAGGGATCCGAAATATCTGTTCTCAGATTCCACAGAAATAAGGCTAGCAAAGAGATCCACGAAATACAGATGTAACTCTGTGAGACGAATGAACAGAACACTAAGCAGTTTCTCAGAAAGCTTCTTTCCAGAATTCATCTGAGGATATTTCCTTTTTCACCATAGCCCTCTATGGGCTTCCAAATATCACTTTGCCAATTCCGCAAGAACTGTCTTAGCGAAAGGCTTCTTTAGGGGAAAGCTGTAACTCTGTGAGATGATTTCACTGAAGACAAAGAAGTTTCTCAGAAAGCTTCTTTCTCTCTGTTATCGGAGGATATTTCCTTTGGCCCTATAGTCTTCAAAGGGATCCGAAATATCTGTCCTCAGATTCCACAGAAATAAGGCTAGCAAAGAGATCCACGAAATACAGATGTAACTCTGTGAGTGGAAGTCACACATCACAGAGCATTTCCCAGAAAGCTTCTTTCCAGATTTCATCTGAGAATATTTCCTTTTTCACCATAGCCCTCTATGGGCTTCCAAATATCACTTTGCCAATTCCACAAGAACTGTCTTAGCGAAAGGATTCTTGAGGGGAAAGCTGTAACGCTGTGAGATGATTTCACAGAACACAAAGAAGTTTCTCAGAAAGCTTCCTTCTCTGTGTTATCGGAGGATATTTCCTTTGTCCCTATAGTCTTCAAAGGGATCCGAAATATCTGTTCTCAGATTCCACAGAAATAAGCTAGCAAAGAGATCCACGAAATACAGATGTAACTCTGTGAGACGAATGAACAGAAGACTAAGCAGTTTCTCAGAAAGCTTCTTTCCAGATTTCATCTGAGGATATTTCCATTTTCACCGTAGCCCTCTATGGGCTTCCAAATATCACTTTGCCAATTCCACAAGAACTGTCTTAGCGAAAGGCTTCTTAAGGGGAAAGCTGTAACTCTGTGAGATGAGTTCACTGAACACAAAGAAGTTTCTCAGAAAGCTTCTTTCCTCTGTTATCGGAGGATATTTCCTTTGGCCCTATAGTCTTCAAAGGGATCCGAAATATCTGTTCTCAGATTCCACAGAAATAAGGCTAGCAGAGAGATCCACGAAATACAGATGTAACTCTGTGAGATGAATGAAGAGAACACTAAGCAGTTTCTCAGAAAGCTTCTTTCCAGATTTTATCTGAGGATATTTCCTTTTTCACCATAGCCCTCTATGGGCTTCCAAATATCACTTTGCCAATTCCACAAGAACTGTCTTAGCGAAAGACTTCTTGAGGCGAAAGCTGTAACTCTGTGAGATGATTTCACAGAAAAAAAGAAGTTTTTCAGAAAGCTTCCTTCTCTTTGTTATCGGAGGATATTTCCTTTGACCCTATAGTCTTCAAAGGGATCCGAAATATCTGTTCTCAGATTCCACAGAAATAAGGCTAGCAAAGAGATCCACGAAATACAGATGTAACTCTGAGAGATGAATGAACAGAACACTAAGCAGTTTCTCAGAAAGCTTCTTTCCAGATTTCATCTGAGGATATTTCCTTTTTCACCATAGCCCTCTATGGGCTTCCAAATATCACTTTGCCAATTCCACAAGAACTGTCTTAGCGAAAGGCTTCTTGAGGTGAAAGCTGTAACTCTGTGAGATGATTTCACAGAACACAAAGAAGTTTCTCAGAAAGCTTCCTTCTCTTTGTTATCGGAGGATATTTCCTTTGGCCCTATACTCTTCAAAGGGATCCGAAATATCTGTTCTCAGATTCCACAGAAATAAGGCTAGCAAAGAGATCCACGAAATACAGATGTAACTCTGTGAGATGAATGAAGAGAACACTAAGCAGTTTCTCAGAAAGCTTCTTTCCAGATTTCATCTGAGGATATTTCCTTTTTCACCATAGCCCTTTATGGGCTGCCAAATATCACTTTGCCAATTCCACAAGAACTGTCTTAGCGAAAGGCTTTTTGAGGGGAAAGCTGTAACTCTGTGAGATGATTTCACAGAACACAAAGAACTTTCTCAGAAAGCTTCCTTCTCTTTGTTATCGGAGGATATTTCCTTTGGCCCTATAGTCTTCAAAGGGATCCGAAATATCTGTTCTCAGATTCCACAGAAATAAGGCTAGCAATGAGATCCACGAAATACAGATGTAACTCTGTGAGTGGAAGTCACACATCACAGAGCAGTTTCTAAGAAAGCGTCTTTCCAGATTTCATCTGAGAATACTTCCTTTTTCACCATAGCCCTCTATGGGCTTCCAAATATCACTTTACCAATTCCACAAGAACTGTCTTAGCGAAGGGCTTCTTGAGGGGAAAGCTGTAACTCTGTGAGATGATTTCACAGAACACAAAGAAGTTTCTCAGAAAGCTTCCTTCTCTGTGTTATCGGAGGATATTTCCTTTGTCCCTATAGTCTTCAAAGGGATCCGAAATATCTGTTCTCAGATTCCACAGAAATAAGCTAGCAAAGAGATCCACGAAATACAGATGTAACTCTGTTAGACGAATGAAGAGAACACTAAGCAGTTTCTCAGAAAGCTTCTTTCCAGATTTCATCTGAGGATATTTCCTTTTTCACCATAGCCCTCTATGGGCTTCCAAATATCACTTTGCCAATTCCACAAGAACTGTCTTAGCGAAAGGCTTCCTTAGGGGAAAGCTGTAACTCTGTGAGATGATTTCACTAAACACAAAGAAGTTTCTCAGAAAGCTTCTTTCCCTCTGTTATCGGAGGATATTTCCTTTGGCCCTATAGTCTTCAAAGGGATCCGAAATATCTGTTCTCAGATTCCACAGAAATAAGGCTAGCAAAGAGATCCACGAAATACAGATGTAACTCTGTGAGACGAATGAACAGAACACTAGGCAGTTTCTCAGAAAGCTTCTTTCCAGAATTCATCTGAGGATATTTCCTTTTTCACCATAGCCCTCTATGGGCTTCCAAATATCACTTTGCCAATTCCGCAAGAACTGTCTTAGCGAAAGGCTTCTTTAGGGGAAAGCTGTAACTCTGTGAGATGATTTCACTGAACACAAAGAAGTTTCTCAGAAAGCTTCTTTCTCTCTGTTATCGGAGGATATTTCCTTTGGCCCTATAGTCTTCAAAGGGATCCGAAATATCTGTTCTCAGATTCCACAGAAATAAGGCTAGCAAAGAGATCCACGAAATACAGATGTAACTCTGTGAGATGAATGAAGAGAACACTACGCAGTTTCTCAGAAAGCTTCTTTCCAGATTTTATGTGAGGATATTTCCTTTTTCACCGTAGCCTACTCTGGGCATCCAAATATCACTTTGCCAATTCCACAAGAACTGTCTTAGCGAAAGGCTTCTTGAGGGGAAAGCTGTAACTCTGTGAGATGATTTCACAGAACACAAAGAAGTTTCTCAGAAAGCTTCCTTCTCTTTGTTATTGGAGGATATTTCCTCTGGATCTATAGTCTTCAAAGGGATCCGAAATATCTGTTCTCAGATTCCACAGAAATAAGGCTAACAAAGAGATCCACGAAATACAGATGTAACTCTGTGAGTGGAAGTCACACATCACAGAGCAGTTTCTCAGAAAGCTTCTTTCCAGATTTCATCCTAGGATATTTCCTTTTTCACAATAGCCCTCTATGGGCTTCCAAATATCACTTTGCCAATTCCACAAGAACTGGCTTAGCGAAAGGATTCTTGAGGGGAAAGCTGTAACTCTGTGAGATGATTTCACAGAACACAAAGAAGTTTCTCAGAAAGCTTCCTTCTCTGTGTTATCGGAGGATATTTCCTTTGTCCCTATAGTCTTCAAAGGGATCCGAAATATCTGTTCTCAGATTCCACAGAAATAAGCTAGCAAAGAGATCCACGAAATACAGATGTAACTCTGTGAGACGAATGAACAGAAGACTAAGCAGTTTCTCAGAAAGCTTCTTTCCAGATTTCATCTGAGGATATTTCCATTTTCACCATAGCCCTCTATGGGCTTCCAAATATCACTTTGCCAATTCCACAAGAACTGTCTTAGCGAAAGGCTTCTTTAGGGGAAAGCTGTAACTCTGAGAGATGATTTCACTGAACACAAAGAAGTTTCTCAGAAAGCTTCTTTCTCTCTGTTATCGGAGGATATTTCCTTTGGCCCTATAGTCTTCAAAGGGATCCGAAATATCTGTTCTCAGATTCCACAGAAATAAGGCTAGCAAAGAGATCCACGAAATACAGATGTAACTCTGTGAGATGAATGAAGAGAACACTAAGCAGTTTCTCAGAAAGCTTCTTTCCAGATTTTATGTGAGGATATTTCCTTTTTCACCGTAGCCTACTATGGGCTTCCAAATATCACTTTGCCAATTCCACAAGAACTGTCTTAGCGAAAGGCTTCTTGAGGGGAAAGCTGTAACTCTGTGAGATGATTTCACAGAACACAAAGAAGTTTCTCAGAAAGCTTCCTTCTGTCTGTTATTGGAGGATATTTCCTCTGGATCTATAGTCTTCAAAGGGATCCGAAATATCTGTTCTCAGATTCCACAGAAATAAGGCTAACAGAGAGATCCACGAAATACAGATGTAACTCTGTGAGTGGAAGTCACACATCACAGAGCAGTTTCTCAGAAAGCTTCTTTCCAGATTTCATCTGAGGATATTTCCTTTTTCACAATAGCCCTCTATGGGCTTCCAAATATCACTTGCCAATTCCACAAGAACTGTCTTAGCGAAAGGCTTCTTGAGGGGAAAGCTGTAACTCTGTGAGATGATTTCACAGAACACAAAGAAGTTTCTCAGAAAGCTTCTTGCTCTTTGTTATCGGAGGATATTTCCTTTGGCCCTATAGTCTTCAAAGGGATCCGAAATATCTGTTCTCAGATTCCACAGAAATAAGGCTAGCAAAGAGATCCACGAAATACAGATGTAACTCTGTGAGATGAATGAACAGAACACTAAGCAGTTTCTCAGAAATCTTCTTTCCAGATTTCATCTGAGGATATTTCCTTTTTCACCATAGCCCTCTATGGGCTTCCAAATATCACTTTGCCAATTCCACAAGAACTGTCTTAGCGAAAGGCTTCTAGAGGGGAAAGCTGTAACTCTGTGAGATGATTTCACAGAACACAAAGAAGTTTCTCAGAAAGCTTTCTTCTCTTTGTTATCGGAGGATATTTCCTTTGTCCCTATAGTCTTCAAAGGGATCCGAAATATCTGTTCCCAGATTCCACAGAAATAAGACTAGCAAAGAGATCCACGAAATACAGATGTAACTCTGTGAGTGGAAGTTACACATCACAGAGCAGTTTCTCAGAAAGCTTCTTTCCAGATTTCATCTGAGGATATTTCCTTTTTCACCCTAGCCCTCTATGGGCTTCCAAATATCACTTTGCCAATTCCTGAAGAACTGTCTTAGCGACAGGCTTCTTGAGGGGAAAGCTGTAACTCTGTGAGATGATTTCACAGAACACAAAGAAGTTTCTCAGAAAGCTTCCTTCTCTTTGTTATCGGAGGATATTTCCTTTGGCCTTATAGTCTTCAAAGGGATCCGAATTATCTGTTCTCAGATTCCACAGAAATAAGGCTAGCAAAGAGATCCACGAAATACAGATGTAACTCTGTGAGACGAATGAACAGAACACTAAGCAGTTTCTCAGAAAGCTTCTTTCCAGATTTCATCTGAGGATATTTCCTTTTTCACCATAGCCCTCTATGGGCTTCCAAATATCACTTTACCAATTCCACAAGAACTGTCTTAGCGAAAGGCTTCTTGAGGGGAAAGCTGTAACTCTGTGAGATGATTTCACAGAACACAAAGAAGTTTCTCAGAAAGCTTCTTTCTCTCTGTTACTGGAGGATATTTCCTTTGTCCCTATAGTCTTCAAAGGGATCCGAAATATCTGGTCTCAGATTCCACAGAAATAAGGCTAGCAAAGAGATCCACGAAATACAGATGTAACTCTGTGAGATGAATGAAGAGAACACTAAGCAGTTTCTCAGAAAGCTTCTTTCCAGATTTTATGTGAGGATATTTCCTTTTTCACCGTAGCCTACTATGGGCTTCCAAATATCACTTTGCCAATTCCACAAGAACTGTCTTAGCGAAAGTCTTCTTGAGGGGAAAGCTGTAACTCTGTGAGATGATTTCACAGAACACAAAGAAGTTTCTCAGAAAGCTTCCTTCTCTTTGTTATTGGAGGATATTTCCTTTGGCCCTATAGTCTTCAAAGGGATCCGAAATATCTGTTCTCAGATTCCACAGAAATAAGGCTAGCAAAGAGATCCACGAAATACAGATGTAACTCTGTGAGTGGAAGTCACACATCACAGAGCAGTTTCCCAGAAAGCTTCTTTCCAGATTTCATCTGAGAATATTTCCTTTTTCACCATAGCCCTCTATGGGCTTCCAAATATCACTTTGCCAATTCCACAAGAACTGTCTTAGCGAAAGGATTCTTGAGGGGAAAGCTGTAACTCTGTGAGATGATTTCACAGAACACAAAGAAGTTTCTCAGAAAGCTTCCTTCTCTGTGTTATCGGAGGATATTTCCTTTGGCCCTATAGTCTTCAAAGGGATCCGAAATATCTGTTCTCAGATTCCACAGAAATAAGGCTAGCAAAGAGATCCACGAAATACAGATGTAACTCTGTGAGACGAATGAACAGAACACTAAGCAGTTTCTCAGAAAGCTTCTTTCCAGATTTCATCTCAGGATATTTCCATTTTCACCATAGCCCTCTATGGGCTTCCAAATATCACTTTGCCAATTCCACAAGAACTGTCTTAGCGAAAGGCTTCTTGAGGGGAAAGCTGTAACTCTGTGAGATGATTTCACAGAACACAAAGAAGTTTCTCAGAAAGCTTCCTTCTCTTTGTTATCGGAGGATATTTCCTTTGGCCCTATAGTCTTCAAAGGGATCCGAAATATCTGTTCTCAGATTCCACAGAAATAAGGCTAGCAAAGAGATCCACGAAATACAGATGTAACTCTGTGAGATGAATGAAGAGAACACTAAACAGTTTCTCAGAAAGCTTCTTTCCAGATTTCATCTGAGGATATTTCATTTTTCACCATAGCCCTTTATGGGCTGCCAAATATCACTTTGCCATTCCACAAGAACTGTCTTAGCGAAAGGCTTCTTGAGGGGAAAGCTGTAACTCTGTGAGATGATTTCACAGAACACAAAGAACTTTCTCAGAAAGCTTCCTTCTCTTTGTTATCGGAGGATATTTCATTTGGCCCTGTAGTCTTAAAAGGGATCCGAAATATCTGTTCTCAGATTCCACAGAAATAAGGCTAGCAAAGAGATCCACGAAATACAGATGTAATTCTGTGAGTGGAAGTCACACATCACAGAGCAGTTTCTAAGAAAGCTTCTTTCCAGATTTCATCTGAGGATATTTCCTTTTTCACCATAGCCCTCTATGGTCTTCCAAATATCACTTTGCCAATTCCACAAGAACTGTCTTAGCGAAAGGCTTCTTGAGGGGAAAGCTGTAACTCTGTGAGATGATTTCACAGAACACAAAGAAGTTTCTCAGAAAGCTTCCTTCTCTGTGTTATCGGAGGATATTTCCTTTGTCCCTATAGTCTTCAAAGGGATCCGAAATATCTGTTCTCAGATTCCACAGAAATAAGGCTAGCAAAGAGATCCACGAAATACAGATGTAACTCTGTGAGACGAATGAACAGAACGCTAAGCAGTTTCTCAGAAAGCTTCTTTCCAGATTTCATCTGAGGATATTTCCTTTTTCACCATAGCCCTCTATGGGCTTCCAAATATCACTTTGCCAATTCCACAAGAACTGTCTTAGCGAAAGGCTTCTTGAGGGGAAAGCTGTAACTCTGTGAGATGATTTCACAGAACACAAAGAAGTTTCTCAGAAAGCTTCTTTCTCTCTGTTATCGGAGGATATTTCCTTTGGCCCTATAGTCTTCAAAGGGATCCGAAATATCTGTTCTCAGATTCCACAGAAATAAGGCTAGCAAAGAGATCCACGAAATACAGATGTAACTCTGTGAGACGAATGAACAGAACACTAAGCAGTTTCTCAGAAAGCTTCTTTCCAGAATTCATCTGAGGATATTTCCTTTTTCACCATAGCCCTCTATGGGCTTCCAAATATCACTTTGCCAATTCCGCAAGAACTGTCTTAGCGAAAGGCTTCTTGAGGGGAAAGCTGTAACTCTGTGAGATGATTTCACTGAACACAAAGAAGTTTCTCAGAAAGCTTCTTTCTCTCTGTTATCGGAGGATATTTCCTTTGGCCCTATAGTCTTCAAAGGGATCCGAAATATCTGTCCTCAGATTCCACAGAAATAAGGCTAGCAAAGAGATCCACGAAATACAGATGTAACTCTGTGAGTGAAAGTCACACATCACAGAGCATTTCCCAGAAAGCTTCTTTCCAGATTTCATCTGAGAATATTTCCTTTTTCACCATAGCCCTCTATGGACTTCCAAATATCACTTTGCCAATTCCACAAGAACTGTCTTAGCGAAAGGATTCTTGAGGGGAAAGCTGTAACTCTGTGAGATGATTTCACAGAACACAAAGAAGTTTCTCAGAAAGCTTCCTTCTCTGTGTTATCGGAGGATATTTCCTTTGTCCCTATAGTCTTCAAAGGGATCCGAAATATCTGTTCTCAGATTCCACAGAAATAAGGCTAGCAGAGAGATCCACGAAATACAGATGTAACTCTGTGAGATGAATGAAGAGAACACTAAGCAGTTTCTCAGAAAGCTTCTTTCCAGATTTTATCTGAGGATATTTCCTTTTTCACCGTAGCCTACTATGGGCTTCCAAATATCACTTTGCCAATTCCAAAAGAACTGTCTTAGCGAAAGGCTTCTTGAGGGTAAAGCTGTAACTCTGTGAGATGATTTCACAGAACACAAAGAAGTTTCTCAGAAAGCTTCTTTCTCTCTTTTATCGGAGGATATTTCCTATGTCCCTATAGTCTTCAAAGGGATCCGAAATATCTGTCCTCAGATTACACAGAAATAAGGCTAGCAAAGAGATCCACGAAACACAGATGTAGCTCTGTGAGATGAATGAAGAGAACACTAAGCAGTTTCTCAGAAAGCTTCTTTCCAGATTTTATCTGAGGATATTTCCTTTTTCACCGTAGCCTACTATTTGCTTCCAAATATCACATTGCCAATTCCACAAGAACTGTCTTAGCGAAAGGCTTCTTGAGGGGAAGGCTGTACCTCTGTGAGATGATTTCACAGAACACAAAAAGTTTCTCAGAAAGCTTCTTGCTCTCTGTTATCGGAGCATATTTCCTTTGGCCCTATAGTCTTCAAAGGGATCCGAAATATCTGTTCTCAGATTCCACAGAAATAAGGCTCGCAAAGAGATCCACGAAATACAGATGTAAGTCTGTGAGATGAATGAACATAACACTAAGCAGTTTCTCAGAAATCTTCTTTCCAGATTTCATCTGAGGATATTTCCTTTTTCACCATAGCCCTCTATGGGCTTCCAAATATCACTTTGCCAATTCCACAAGAACTGTCTTAGCGAAAGGCTTCTTGAGGGGAAAGCTGTAACTCTGTGAGATGATTTCACAGAACACAAAGAAGTTTCTCAGAAAGCTTCCTTCTCTTTGTTATCGGAGGATATTTCCCTTGGCCCTATAGTCTTCAAAGGGATCCGAAATATCTGATCTCAGATTCCACAGAAATAAGGCTAGCAAAGAGATCCACGAAATACAGATGTAACTCTGTGAGTGGAAGTTACACATCACAGAGCAGTTTCTCAGAAAGCTTCTTTCCAGATTTCATCTGAGGATATTTCCTTTTTCAGCATAGCCCTCTATGGGCTTCCAAATATCACTTTGACAATTCCACAAGAACTTTCTTAGCGACAGGCTTCCTGAGGGGAAAGCTGTAACTCTGTGAGATGATTTCACAGAACATAAAGAAGTTTCTCAGAAAGCTTCCTTCATTTTGTTATCGGAGGATATTTCCTTTGGCCCTATAGTCTTCAAAGGGATCCGAAATATCTGTTCTCAGATTCCACAGAAATAAGGCTAGCAAAGAGATCCACGAAATACAGATGTAACTCTGAGAGATGAATGAAGAGAACACTAAGCAGTTTCTCAGATAGCTTCTTTACAGATTTCATCTGAGGATATTTCCTTTTTCACCATAGCCCTTTATGGGCTGCCAAATATCACTTTGCCAATTCCACAAGAACTGTCTTAGCGAAAGGCTTCTTGAGGGGAAAGCTGTAACTCTGTGAGATGATTTCACAGAACACAAAGAAGTTTCTCAGAAAGCTTCCTTCTCTTTGTTATCGGAGGATATTTCCTTTGGCCCTATAGTCTTCAAAGGGATCCGAAATATCTGTTCTCAGATTCCACAGAAATAAGGCTAGCAAGGAGATCCACGAAATACAGATGTAACTTTGTGAGTGGAAGTCACACATCACAGAGCAGTTTCTCAGAAAGCTTCTTTCCAGATTTCATCTGAGGATATTTCCTTTTTCACCATAGCCCTCTATGGGCTTCCAAATATCACTTTGCCAATTCCACAAGAACTGTCTTAGCGAAAGACTACTTGAGGGGAAATCTGTAACTCTGTGAGATGATTTCACAGAACACAAAGAAGTTTCTCAGAAAGCTTCCTTCTCTTTGTTATCGGAGGATATTTCCTTTGGCCCTATAGTCTTCAAAGGGATCCGAAATATCTGTTCTCAGATTCCACAGAAATAAGGCTAGCAAAGAGATCCACGAAATACAGATGTAACTCTGAGAGATGAATGAACAGAACACTAAGCAGTTTCTCAGAAAGCTTCTTTCCAGATTTCATCTGAGGATATTTCCTTTTTCACCATAGCCCTCTATGGGCTTCCAAATATCACTTTGCCAATTCCACAAGAACTGTCTTAGCGAAAGGATTCTTGAGGGGAAAGCTGTAACTCTGTGAGATGATTTCACAGAACACAAAGAAGTTTCTCAGAAAGCTTCCTTCTCTTTGTTATCGGAGGATATTTCCTTTGGCCCTATAGTCTTCAAAGGGATCCGAAATATCTGTTCTCAGATTCCACAGAAATAAGGCTAGCAAAGAGATCCACGAAATACAGATGTAACTCTGAGAGATGAATGAACAGAACACTAAGCAGTTTCGCAGAAAGCTTCTTTCCAGATTTCATCTGAGGATATTTTCTTTTTCACCATAGCCCTCTATGGGCTTCTAAATATCACTTTGCCAATGCCACAAGAACTGTCTTAGCGAAAGGCTTCTTGAGGGGAAAGCTGTAACTCTGTGAGATGATTTCACAGAACACAAAGAAGTTTCTCAGAAAGCTTCCTTCCTTTGTTATCGGAGAATATTTCCTTTGGCCCTATAGTCTTCAAAGGGATCCGAAATATCTGTTCTCAGATTCCACAGAAATAAGGCTAGCAAAGAGATCCACGAAATACATATGTAACTCTGTGAGATGAATGAAGAGAACACTAAGCAGTTTCTCAGAAAGCTTCTTTCCAGATTTCATCTGAGGATATTTCCTTTTTCACCATAGCCCTTTATGGGCTGCCAAATATCACTTTGCCAATTCCACAAGAACTGTCTTAGCGAAAGGCTTCTTGAGGGGAAAGCTGTAACTCTGTGAGATGATTTCACAGAACACAAAGAAGTTTCTCAGAAAGCTTCTTTCTCTTTGTTATCGGAGGATATTTCCATTGTCCCTATAGTCTTCAAAGGGATCCGAAATATCTGTTCTCAGATTCCACAGAAATAAGGCTAGCAAAGAGATCCACGAAATACAGATGTAACTCTGTGAGACGAATGAACAGAACACTAAGCAGTTTCTCAGAAAGCTTCTTTCCAGATTTCATCTGAGGATATTTCCTTTTTCACCATAGCCCTTTATGGGCTGCCAAATATCACTTTGCCAATTCCACAAGAACTGTCTTAGCGAAAGGCTTCTTGAGGGGAAAGCTGTAACTCTGTGAGATGATTTCACAGAACACAAAGAACTTTCTCAGAAAGCTTCCTTCTCTTTGTTATCGGAGGATATTTTATTTGGCCCTGTAGTCTTCAAAGGGATCCGAAATATCTGTTCTCAGATTCCACAGAAATAAGGCTAGCAAAGAGATCCACGAAATACAGATGTAATTCTGTGAGTGGAAGTCACACATCACAGAGCAGTTTCTCAGAAAGCTTCTTTCCAGATTTCATCTGAGGATATTTCCTTTTTCACCATAGCCCTCTATGGGCTTCCAAATATCACTTTGCCAATTCCACAAGAACTGTCTTAGCGAAAGGCTTCTTGAGGGGAAAGCTGTAACTCTGTGAGATGATTTCACAGAACACAAAGAAGTTTCTCAGAAAGCTTCCTTCTCTGTGTTATCGGAGGATATTTCCTTTGTCCCTATAGTCTTCAAAGGGATCCGAAATATCTGTTCTCAGATTCCACAGAAATAAGGCTAGCAAAGAGATCCACGAAATACAGATGTAACTCTGTGAGACGAATGAACTGAACACTAAGCAGTTTCTCAGAAAGCTTCTTCCCAGATTTCATCTGAGGATATTTCCTTTTTCACCATAGCCCTCTATGGGCTTCCAAATATCACTTTGACAATTCCACAAGAACTTTCTTAGCGACAGGCTTCCTGAGGGGAAAGCTGTAACTCTGTGAGATGATTTCACAGAACATAAAGAAGTTTCTCAGAAAGCTTCCTTCATTTTGTTATCGGAGGATATTTCCTTTGGCCCTATAGTCTTCAAAGGGATCCGAAATATCTGTTCTCAGATTCCACAGAAATAAGGCTAGCAAAGAGATCCACGAAATACAGATGTAACTCTGAGAGATGAATGAAGAGAACACTAAGCAGTTTCTCAGATAGCTTCTTTACAGATTTCATCTGAGGATATTTCCTTTTTCACCATAGCCCTTTATGGGCTGCCAAATATCACTTTGCCAATTCCACAAGAACTGTCTTAGCGAAAGGCTTCTTGAGGGGAAAGCTGTAACTCTGTGAGATGATTTCACAGAACACAAAGAAGTTTCTCAGAAAGCTTCCTTCTCTTTGTTATCGGAGGATATTTCCTTTGGCCCTATAGTCTTCAAAGGGATCCGAAATATCTGTTCTCAGATTCCACAGAAATAAGGCTAGCAAGGAGATCCACGAAATACAGATGTAACTTTTTGAGTAGAAGTCACACATCACAGAGCAGTTTCTCAGAAAGCTTCTTTCCAGATTTCATCTGAGGATATTTCCTTTTTCACCATAGCCCTCTATGGGCTTCCAAATATCACTTTGCCAATTCCACAAGAACTGTCTTAGCGAAAGACTTCTTGAGGGGAAATCTGTAACTCTGTGAGATGATTTCACAGAACACAAAGAAGTTTCTCAGAAAGCTTCCTTCTCTTTGTTATCGGAGGATATTTCCTTTGGCCCTATAGTCTTCAAAGGTATCCGAAATATCTGTTCTCAGATTCCACAGAAATAAGGCTAGCAAAGAGATCCACGAAATACAGATGTAACTCTGAGAGATGAATGAACAGAACACTAAGCAGTTTCTCAGAAAGCTTCTTTCCAGATTTCATCTGAGGATATTTCCTTTTTCACCATAGCCCTCTATGGGCTTCCAAATATCACTTTGCCAATTCCACAAGAACTGTCTTAGCGAAAGGCTTCTTGAGGGGAAAGCTGTAACTCTGTGAGATGACTTCACAGAACACAAGAAGTTTCTCAGAAAGCTTCCTTCTCTTTGTTATCGGAGGATATTTGCTTTGGCCCTATAGTCTTCAAAGGGATCCGAAATATCTGTTCTCAGATTCCACAGAATTAAGGCTAGCAAAGAGATCCACGAAATACAGATGTAACTCTGTGAGATGAATGAAGAGAACACTAAGCAGTTTCTCAGAAAGCTTCTTTCCAGATTTCATCTGAGGATATTTCCTTTTTCACCATAGCCCTTTATGGGCTGCCAAATATCACTTTGCCAATTCCACAAGAACTGTCTTAGCGAAAGGCTTCTTGAGGGGAAAGCTGTAACTCTGTGAGATGATTTCACAGAACACAAAGAACTTTCTCAGAAAGCTTCCTTCTCTTTGTTATCGGAGGATATTTCCTTTGGTCCTATAGTCTTCAAAGGATCCGAAATATCTGTTCTCAGATTCCACAGAAATAAGGCTAGCAAAGAGATCCACGAAATACAGATGTAACTCGGTGAGTGGAAGTCACACATCACAGAGCAGTTTCTCAGAAAGCTTCTTTCCAGATTTCATCTGAGGATATTTCCTTTTTCACCATAGCCCTCTATGGGCTTCCAAATATCACTTTGCCAATTCCACAAGAACTGTCTTAGCGAAAGGCTTCTTGAGGGGAAAGCTGTAACTCTGTGAGATGATTTCACAGAACACAAAGAAATTTCTCAGAAAGCTTCCTTCTCTTTGTTATCGGAGGATATTTCCTTTGGCCCTATAATCTTCAAAGGGATCCGAAATATCTGTTCTCAGATTCCACAGAAATAAGGCTAGCAAAGAGATCCACGAAATACACATGTAACTCTGAGAGATGAATGAACAGAACACTAAGCAGTTTCTCAGAAAGCTTCTTTCCAGATTTCATCTGAGGATATTTCCTTTTTCACCATAGCCCTCCATGGGCTTCCAAATATCACTTTGCCAATTCCACAAGAACTGTCTTAGCGAAAGGCTTCTTGAGGGGAAAGCTGTAACTCTGTGAGATGATTTCACAGAACACAAAGAAGTTTCTCAGAAAGCTTCCTTCTCTTTGTTATCGGAGGATATTTCCTTTGGCCCTATAGTCTTCAAAGGATCCGAAATATCTGTTCTCAGATTCCACAGAAATAAGGCTAGCAAAGAGATCCACGAAATACAGATGTAACTCTGTGAGTGGAAGTCACACATCACAGATCAGTTTCTCAGAAAGCTTCTTTCCAGATTTCATCTGAGGATATTTCCTTTTTCACCATAGCCCTCTATGGGCTTCCAAATATCACTTTGCCAATTCCACAAGAACTGTCTTAGCGAAAGGCTTCTTGAGGGGAAAGCTGTAACTCTGTGAGATGATTTCACAGAACACAAAGAAGTTTCTCAGAAAGCTTCCTTCTCTTTGTTATCGGAGGATATTTCCTTTGGCCCTATAGTCTTCAAAGGGATCCGAAATATCTGTTCTCAGATTCCACAGAAATAAGGCTAGCAAAGAGATCCACGAAATACAGATGTAACTCTGAGAGATGAATGAACAGAACACTAAGCAGTTTCGCAGAAAGCTTCTTTCCAGATTTCATCTGAGGATATTTTCTTTTTCACCATAGCCCTCTATGGGCTTCTAAATATCACTTTGCCAATGCCACAAGAACTGTCTTAGCGAAAGGCTTCTTGAGGGGAAAGCTGTAACTCTGTGAGATGATTTCACAGAACACAAAGAAGTTTCTCAGAAAGCTTCCTTCCTTTGTTATCGGAGGATATTTCCTTTGGCCCTATAGTCTTCAAAGGGATCCGAAATATCTGTTCTCAGATTCCACAGAAATAAGGCTAGCAAAGAGATCCACGAAATACATATGTAACTCTGTGAGATGAATGAAGAGAACACTAAGCAGTTTCTCAGAAAGCTTCTTTCCAGATTTCATCTGAGGATATTTCCTTTTTCACCATAGCCCTTTATGGGCTGCCAAATATCACTTTGCCAATTCCACAAGAACTGTCTTAGCGAAAGGCTTCTTGAGGGGAAAGCTGTAACTCTGTGAGATGATTTCACAGAACACAAAGAAGTTTCTCAGAAAGCTTCTTTCTCTTTGTTATCGGAGGATATTTCCATTGTCCCTATAGTCTTCAAAGGGATCCGAAATATCTGTTCTCAGATTCCACAGAAATAAGGCTAGCAAAGAGATCCACGAAATACAGATGTAACTCTGTGAGACGAATGAACAGAACACTAAGCAGTTTCTCAGAAAGCTTCTTTCCAGATTTCATCTGAGGATATTTCCTTTTTCACCATAGCCCTTTATGGGCTTCCAAATATCACTTTGCCAATTCCACAAGAACTGTCTTAGCGAAAGGCTTCTTGAGGGGAAAGCTGTAACTCTGTGAGATGATTTCACAGAACACAAAGAACTTTCTCAGAAAGCTTCCTTCTCTTTGTTATCGGAGGATATTTTATTTGGCCCTGTAGTCTTCAAAGGGATCCGAAATATCTGTTCTCAGATTCCACAGAAATAAGGCTAGCAAAGAGATCCACGAAATACAGATGTAATTCTGTGAGTGGAAGTCACACATCACAGAGCAGTTTCTCAGAAAGCTTCTTTCCAGATTTCATCTGAGGATATTTCCTTTTTCACCATAGCCCTCTATGGGCTTCCAAATATCACTTTGCCAATTCCACAAGAACTGTCTTAGCGAAAGGCTTCTTGAGGGGAAAGCTGTAATTCTGTGAGATGATTTCACAGAACACAAAGAAGTTTCTCAGAAAGCTTCCTTCTCTGTGTTATCGGAGGATATTTCCTTTGTCCCTATAGTCTTCAAAGGGATCCGAAATATCTGTTCTCAGATTCCACAGAAATAAGGATAGCAAAGAGATCCACGAAATACAGATGTAACTCTGTGAGACGAATGAACTGAACACTAAGCAGTTTCTCAGAAAGCTTCTTCCCAGATTTCATCTGAGGATATTTCCTTTTTCACCATAGCCCTCTATGGGCTTCCAAATATCACTTTGACAATTCCACAAGAACTGTCTTAGTGAAAGGCTTCTTGAGGGGAAAGCTGTAACTCTGTGAGATGATTTCACAGAACACAAAGAAGTTTCTCAGAAAGCTTCCTTCCCTTTGTTATCGGAGGATATTTCCTTTGGCCCTATAGTCTTCAAAGGGATCCGAAACAACTGTTCTCAGATTCCACAGAAATAAGGCTAGCAAAGAGATCCACGAAATACAGGTGTAACTCTGTGAGATGAATGAACAGAACACTAAGCAGTTTCTCAGAAAGCTTCTTTCCAGATTTCATCTGAGGATATTTCTTTTTTCACCATAGTCCTTTATGGGCTTCCAAATATCACTTTGCCATTTCCACAAGAACTGTCTTAGCGAAAAGCTTCTTTAGGGGAAAGCTGTAACTCTGTGAGATGATATCACTAAACACAAAGAAGTTTCTCAGAAAGCTTCTTACTCTCTGTTATCGGAGGATATTTCCTTTGGAACTATAGTCTTCAAAGGGATCCGAAATATCTGTTCTCAGATTCCACAGAAATAAGGCTAGCAAAGAGATCCACGAAATACAGATGTAACTCTGTGAGACGAATGAACAGAACACTAAGCAGTTTCTCAGAAAGCTTCCTTCCAGATTTCATCTGAGGATATTTCCTTTTTCACCGTAGCCTACTATGGGCTTCCAAATATCACTTTGCCAATTCCACAAGAACTGTCTTAGCGAAAGGCTTCTTGAGGGGAAAGCTGTAACTCTGTGAGATGATTTCACAGAACACAAAGAAGTTTCTCAGAAAGCTTCCTTCTCTGTGTTATCGGAGGATATTTCCTTTGTCCCTATAGTCTTCAAAGGGATCCGAAATATCTGTTCTCAGATTCCACAGAAATAAGGCTAGCAAAGAGATCCACGAAATACAGATGTAACTCTGTGAGACGAATGAACTGAACACTAAGCAGTTTCCCAGAAAGCTTCCTTCCAGATTTCATCTGAGGATATTTCCTTTTTCACAATAGCCCTCTATGGGCTTCCAAATATACCTTTGCCAATTCCACAAGAACTGTCTTAGCGAAAGGCTTCTTGAGGGGAAAGCTGTAACTCTCTGATATGATTTCACAAAACACAAAGAACTTTCTCAGAAAGCCTCCTTCTCTTTGTTATCGGAGTATATTTCCTTTGGCCCTATAGTCTTCAAAGGGATCCGAAATATCTGTTCTCAGATTCCACAGAAATAAGGCTAGCAAAGAGATCCACGAAATACAGATGTAAGTCTGTGAGATGAATGAACATAACACTAAGCAGTTTCTCAGAAATCTTCTTTCCAGATTTCATCTGAGGATATTTCCTTTTTCACCATAGCCCTCTATGGGCTTCCAAATATCACTTTGCCAATTCCACAAGAACTGTCTTAGCGAAAGGCTTCTTGAGGGGAAAGCTGTAACTCTGTGAGATGATTTCACAGAACACAAAGAAGTTTCTCAGAAAGCTTCCTTCTCTTTGTTATCGGAGGATATTTCCTTTGTCCCTATAGTCTTCTAAGGGATCCGAAATATCTGTTCTCAGATTCCACAGAAATAAGGCTAGCAAAGAGATCCACGAAATACAGATGTAACTCTGTGAGTGGAAGTTACACATCACAGAGCAGTTTTTCAGAAAGCTTCTTTCCAGATTTCATCTGAGGATATTTCCTTTTTCACCATAGCCCTCTATGGGCTTCCAAATATCACTTTGTCAATTCCACAAGAACTGTCTTAGCGACAGGCTTCTTGAGGGGAAAGCTGTAACTCTGTGAGATGATTTCACAGAACACAAAGAAGTTTCTCAGAAAGCTTCCTTCTCTTTGTTATCGGAGGATATTTCCTTTGGCCCTATAGTCTTCAAAGGGATCCGAAATATCTGTTCTCAGATTCCACAGAAATAAGGCTAGCAAAGAGATCCACGAAATACAGATGTACCTCTGAGAGATGAATGAACAGAACACTAAGCAGATTCTCAGAAAGCTTCTTTCCAGATTTCATCTGAGGATATTTCCTTTTTCACCATAGCCCTCTATGGGCTTCCAAATATCACTTTGCCAATTCCACAAGAACTGTCTTAGCGAAAGGCTTCTTGAGGGGAAAGCTGTAACTCTGTGAGTTGATTTCACAGAACACAAAGAAGTTTCTCAGAAATCTGCCTTCTCTTTGTTATCGGCGGATATTTCCTTTGGCCCTATAGTCTTCAAAGGGATCCGAAATATCTGTTCTCAGATTCCACAGAAATAAGGCTAGCAAAGAGATCCACGAAATACAGATGTAACTCTGTGAGATGAATGAAGAGAACACTAAGCAGTTTCTCAGAAAGCTTCTTTACAGATTTCATCTGAGGATATTTCCTTTTTCACCATAGCCCTTTATGGGCTGCCAAATATCACTTTTCCAATTCCACAAGAACTGTCTTAGCGAAAGACTTCTTGAGGGGAAATCTGTAACTCTGTGAGATGATTTCACAGAACACAAAGAAGTTTCTCAGAAAGCTTCCTTCTCTTTGTAATCGGAGGATATTTCCTTTGGCCCTATAGTCTTCAAAGGGATCCGAAATATCTGTTCTCAAATTCCACAGAAATAAGGCTAGCAAAGAGATCCACGAAATACAGATGTAACTCTGAGAGATGAATGAACAGAACACTAAGCAGTTTCTCAGAAAGCTTCTTTCCAGATTTCATCTGAGGATATTTCCTTTTTCACCATAGCCCTCTATGGGCTTCCAAATATCACTTTGCCAATTCCACAAGAACTGTCTTAGCGAAAGGCTTCTTGAGGGGAAAGCTGTAACTCAGTGAGATGATTTCACAGAACACAAAGAAGTTTCTCAGAAAGCTTCTTGCTCTTTGTTATAGGAGGATATTTCCTTTGGCCGTATAGTCTTCAAAGGGATCCGAAATATCTGTTCTCAGATTCCACAGAAATAAGGCTAGCAAAGAGATCCACGAAATACAGATGTAACTCTGTGAGACGAATGAACAGAACACTAAGCAGTTTCTCAGAAAGCTTCTTTCCAGATTTCATCTGAGGATATTTCCTTTTTCACCATAGCCCTCTATGGGCTTCCAAATATCACTTTGCCAATTCCACAAGAACTGTCTTAGCGAAAGGCTTCTAGAGGGGAAAGCTGTAACTCTGTGAGATGATTTCACAGAACACAAAGAAGTTTCTCAGAAAGCTTCCTTCTCTTTGTTATCGGAGGATATTTCCTTTGTCCCTATAGTCTTCAAAGGGATCCGAAATATCTGTTCTCAGATTCCACAGAAGTAAGGCTAGCAAAGAGATCCAGGAAATACAGATGAAACTCTGTGAGTGGAAGTTACACATCACAGAGCAGTTTCTCAGAAAGCTTCTATCCAGATTTCATCTGACGATATTTCCTTTTTCACCCTAGCCCTCTATGGGCTTCCAAATATCACTTTGCCAATTCCACAAGAACTGTCTTAGCGACAGGCTTCTTGAGGGTAAAGCTGTAACTCTGTGAGATGATTTCACAGAACACAAAGAAGTTTCTCAGAAAGCTTCTTGCTCTTTGTTATAGGAGGATATTTCCTTTGGCCCTATAGTCTTCAAAGGGATCCGAAATATCTGTTCTCAGATTCCACAGAAATAAGGCTAGCAAAGAGATCCACGAAATACAGATGTAACTCTGTGAGACGAATGAACAGAACACTAAGCAGTTTCTCAGAAAGCTTCTTTCCAGATTTCATCTGAGGATATTTCCTTTTTCACCATAGCCCTCTAACGGCTTCCAAATATCACTTTGCCAATTCCACAAGAACTGTCTTAGCGAAAGGCTTCTTGAGGGGAAAGCTGTAACTCTGTGAGATGATTTCACAGAACACAAAGAAGTTTCTCAGAAAGCTTCTTGCTCTTTGTTATAGGAGGATATTTCCTTTGGCCCTATAGTCTTCAAAGGGATCCGAAATATCTGTTCTCAGATTCCACAGAAATAAGGCTAGCAAAGAGATCCACGAAATACAGATGTAACTCTGTGAGACGAATGAACAGAACACTAAGCAGTTTCTCAGAAAGCTTCTTTCCAGATTTCATCTGAGGATATTTCCTTTTTCACCATAGCCCTCTATGGGCTTCCAAATATCACTTTGCCAATTCCACAAGAACTGTCTTAGCGAAAGGCTTCTAGAGGGGAAAGCTGTAACTCTGTGAGATGATTTCACAGAACACAAAGAAGTTTCTCAGAAAGCTTCCTTCTCTTTGTTATCGGAGGATATTTCCTTTGTCCCTATAGTCTTCAAAGGGATCCGAAATATCTGTTCTCAGATTCCACAGAAATAAGGCTAGCAAAGAGATCCACGAAATACAGATGTAAGTCTGTGAGATGAATGAAAATAACACTAATTAGTTTCTCAGAAATCTTCTTTCCAGATTTCATCTGAGGATATTTCCTTTTTCACCATAGCCCTCTATGGGCTTCCAAATATCACTTTGCCAATTCCACAAGAACTGTCTTAGCGAAAGGCTTCTTGAGGGGAAAGCTGTAACTCTGTGAGATGATTTCACAGAACACAAAGAAGTTTCTCAGAAAGCTTCCTTCTCTTTGTTATCGGAGGATATTTCCTTTGTCCCTATAGTCTTCAAAGGGATCCGAATTATCTGTTCTCAGATTCCACAGAAATAAGGCTAGCAAAGAGATCCACGAAACACAGATGTAACTGTGAGAGATGAATGAACAGAACACTAAGCAGTTTCTCAGAAAGCTTCTTCCCAGATTTCATCTGAGGATATTTCCTTTTTCACCATAGCCCTCTATGGGCTTCCAAATATCACTTTGACAATTCCACAAGAACTTTCTTAGCGACAGGCTTCCTGAGGGGAAAGCTGTAACTCTGTGAGATGATTTCACAGAACATAAAGAAGTTTCTCAGAAAGCTTCCTTCATTTTGTTATCGGAGGATATTTCCTTTGGCCCTATAGTCTTCAAAGGGATCCGAAATATCTGTTCTCAGATTCCACAGAAATAAGGCTAGCAAAGAGATCCACGAAATACAGATGTAACTCTGAGAGATGAATGAAGAGAACACTAAGCAGTTTCTCAGATAGCTTCTTTACAGATTTCATCTGAGGATATTTCCTTTTTCACCATAGCCCTTTATGGGCTGCCAAATATCACTTTGCCAATTCCACAAGAACTGTCTTAGCGAAAGGCTTCTTGAGGGGAAAGCTGTAACTCTGTGAGATGATTTCACAGAACACAAAGAAGTTTCTCAGAAAGCTTCCTTCTCTTTGTTATCGGAGGATATTTCCTTTGGCCCTATAGTCTTCAAAGGGATCCGAAATATCTGTTCTCAGATTCCACAGAAATAAGGCTAGCAAGGAGATCCACGAAATACAGATGTAACTTTTTGAGTAGAAGTCACACATCACAGAGCAGTTTCTCAGAAAGCTTCTTTCCAGATTTCATCTGAGGATATTTCCTTTTTCACCATAGCCCTCTATGGGCTTCCAAATATCACTTTGCCAATTCCACAAGAACTGTCTTAGCGAAAGACTTCTTGAGGGGAAATCTGTAACTCTGTGAGATGATTTCACAGAACACAAAGAAGTTTCTCAGAAAGCTTCCTTCTCTTTGTTATCGGAGGATATTTCCTTTGGCCCTATAGTCTTCAAAGGTATCCGAAATATCTGTTCTCAGATTCCACAGAAATAAGGCTAGCAAAGAGATCCACGAAATACAGATGTAACTCTGAGAGATGAATGAACAGAACACTAAGCAGTTTCTCAGAAAGCTTCTTTCCAGATTTCATCTGAGGATATTTCCTTTTTCACCATAGCCCTCTATGGGCTTCCAAATATCACTTTGCCAATTCCACAAGAACTGTCTTAGCGAAAGGCTTCTTGAGGGGAAAGCTGTAACTCTGTGAGATGACTTCACAGAACACAAGAAGTTTCTCAGAAAGCTTCCTTCTCTTTGTTATCGGAGGATATTTGCTTTGGCCCTATAGTCTTCAAAGGGATCCGAAATATCTGTTCTCAGATTCCACAGAATTAAGGCTAGCAAAGAGATCCACGAAATACAGATGTAACTCTGTGAGATGAATGAAGAGAACACTAAGCAGTTTCTCAGAAAGCTTCTTTCCAGATTTCATCTGAGGATATTTCCTTTTTCACCATAGCCCTTTATGGGCTGCCAAATATCACTTTGCCAATTCCACAAGAACTGTCTTAGCGAAAGGCTTCTTGAGGGGAAAGCTGTAACTCTGTGAGATGATTTCACAGAACACAAAGAACTTTCTCAGAAAGCTTCCTTCTCTTTGTTATCGGAGGATATTTCCTTTGGTCCTATAGTCTTCAAAGGATCCGAAATATCTGTTCTCAGATTCCACAGAAATAAGGCTAGCAAAGAGATCCACGAAATACAGATGTAACTCGGTGAGTGGAAGTCACACATCACAGAGCAGTTTCTCAGAAAGCTTCTTTCCAGATTTCATCTGAGGATATTTCCTTTTTCACCATAGCCCTCTATGGGCTTCCAAATATCACTTTGCCAATTCCACAAGAACTGTCTTAGCGAAAGGCTTCTTGAGGGGAAAGCTGTAACTCTGTGAGATGATTTCACAGAACACAAAGAAATTTCTCAGAAAGCTTCCTTCTCTTTGTTATCGGAGGATATTTCCTTTGGCCCTATAATCTTCAAAGGGATCCGAAATATCTGTTCTCAGATTCCACAGAAATAAGGCTAGCAAAGAGATCCACGAAATACACATGTAACTCTGAGAGATGAATGAACAGAACACTAAGCAGTTTCTCAGAAAGCTTCTTTCCAGATTTCATCTGAGGATATTTCCTTTTTCACCATAGCCCTCCATGGGCTTCCAAATATCACTTTGCCAATTCCACAAGAACTGTCTTAGCGAAAGGCTTCTTGAGGGGAAAGCTGTAACTCTGTGAGATGATTTCACAGAACACAAAGAAGTTTCTCAGAAAGCTTCCTTCTCTTTGTTATCGGAGGATATTTCCTTTGGCCCTATAGTCTTCAAAGGATCCGAAATATCTGTTCTCAGATTCCACAGAAATAAGGCTAGCAAAGAGATCCACGAAATACAGATGTAACTCTGTGAGTGGAAGTCACACATCACAGATCAGTTTCTCAGAAAGCTTCTTTCCAGATTTCATCTGAGGATATTTCCTTTTTCACCATAGCCCTCTATGGGCTTCCAAATATCACTTTGCCAATTCCACAAGAACTGTCTTAGCGAAAGGCTTCTTGAGGGGAAAGCTGTAACTCTGTGAGATGATTTCACAGAACACAAAGAAGTTTCTCAGAAAGCTTCCTTCTCTTTGTTATCGGAGGATATTTCCTTTGGCCCTATAGTCTTCAAAGGGATCCGAAATATCTGTTCTCAGATTCCACAGAAATAAGGCTAGCAAAGAGATCCACGAAATACAGATGTAACTCTGAGAGATGAATGAACAGAACACTAAGCAGTTTCGCAGAAAGCTTCTTTCCAGATTTCATCTGAGGATATTTTCTTTTTCACCATAGCCCTCTATGGGCTTCTAAATATCACTTTGCCAATGCCACAAGAACTGTCTTAGCGAAAGGCTTCTTGAGGGGAAAGCTGTAACTCTGTGAGATGATTTCACAGAACACAAAGAAGTTTCTCAGAAAGCTTCCTTCCTTTGTTATCGGAGGATATTTCCTTTGGCCCTATAGTCTTCAAAGGGATCCGAAATATCTGTTCTCAGATTCCACAGAAATAAGGCTAGCAAAGAGATCCACGAAATACATATGTAACTCTGTGAGATGAATGAAGAGAACACTAAGCAGTTTCTCAGAAAGCTTCTTTCCAGATTTCATCTGAGGATATTTCCTTTTTCACCATAGCCCTTTATGGGCTGCCAAATATCACTTTGCCAATTCCACAAGAACTGTCTTAGCGAAAGGCTTCTTGAGGGGAAAGCTGTAACTCTGTGAGATGATTTCACAGAACACAAAGAAGTTTCTCAGAAAGCTTCTTTCTCTTTGTTATCGGAGGATATTTCCATTGTCCCTATAGTCTTCAAAGGGATCCGAAATATCTGTTCTCAGATTCCACAGAAATAAGGCTAGCAAAGAGATCCACGAAATACAGATGTAACTCTGTGAGACGAATGAACAGAACACTAAGCAGTTTCTCAGAAAGCTTCTTTCCAGATTTCATCTGAGGATATTTCCTTTTTCACCATAGCCCTTTATGGGCTTCCAAATATCACTTTGCCAATTCCACAAGAACTGTCTTAGCGAAAGGCTTCTTGAGGGGAAAGCTGTAACTCTGTGAGATGATTTCACAGAACACAAAGAACTTTCTCAGAAAGCTTCCTTCTCTTTGTTATCGGAGGATATTTTATTTGGCCCTGTAGTCTTCAAAGGGATCCGAAATATCTGTTCTCAGATTCCACAGAAATAAGGCTAGCAAAGAGATCCACGAAATACAGATGTAATTCTGTGAGTGGAAGTCACACATCACAGAGCAGTTTCTCAGAAAGCTTCTTTCCAGATTTCATCTGAGGATATTTCCTTTTTCACCATAGCCCTCTATGGGCTTCCAAATATCACTTTGCCAATTCCACAAGAACTGTCTTAGCGAAAGGCTTCTTGAGGGGAAAGCTGTAATTCTGTGAGATGATTTCACAGAACACAAAGAAGTTTCTCAGAAAGCTTCCTTCTCTGTGTTATCGGAGGATATTTCCTTTGTCCCTATAGTCTTCAAAGGGATCCGAAATATCTGTTCTCAGATTCCACAGAAATAAGGATAGCAAAGAGATCCACGAAATACAGATGTAACTCTGTGAGACGAATGAACTGAACACTAAGCAGTTTCTCAGAAAGCTTCTTCCCAGATTTCATCTGAGGATATTTCCTTTTTCACCATAGCCCTCTATGGGCTTCCAAATATCACTTTGACAATTCCACAAGAACTGTCTTAGTGAAAGGCTTCTTGAGGGGAAAGCTGTAACTCTGTGAGATGATTTCACAGAACACAAAGAAGTTTCTCAGAAAGCTTCCTTCCCTTTGTTATCGGAGGATATTTCCTTTGGCCCTATAGTCTTCAAAGGGATCCGAAACAACTGTTCTCAGATTCCACAGAAATAAGGCTAGCAAAGAGATCCACGAAATACAGGTGTAACTCTGTGAGATGAATGAACAGAACACTAAGCAGTTTCTCAGAAAGCTTCTTTCCAGATTTCATCTGAGGATATTTCTTTTTTCACCATAGTCCTTTATGGGCTTCCAAATATCACTTTGCCATTTCCACAAGAACTGTCTTAGCGAAAAGCTTCTTTAGGGGAAAGCTGTAACTCTGTGAGATGATATCACTAAACACAAAGAAGTTTCTCAGAAAGCTTCTTACTCTCTGTTATCGGAGGATATTTCCTTTGGAACTATAGTCTTCAAAGGGATCCGAAATATCTGTTCTCAGATTCCACAGAAATAAGGCTAGCAAAGAGATCCACGAAATACAGATGTAACTCTGTGAGACGAATGAACAGAACACTAAGCAGTTTCTCAGAAAGCTTCCTTCCAGATTTCATCTGAGGATATTTCCTTTTTCACCGTAGCCTACTATGGGCTTCCAAATATCACTTTGCCAATTCCACAAGAACTGTCTTAGCGAAAGGCTTCTTGAGGGGAAAGCTGTAACTCTGTGAGATGATTTCACAGAACACAAAGAAGTTTCTCAGAAAGCTTCCTTCTCTGTGTTATCGGAGGATATTTCCTTTGTCCCTATAGTCTTCAAAGGGATCCGAAATATCTGTTCTCAGATTCCACAGAAATAAGGCTAGCAAAGAGATCCACGAAATACAGATGTAACTCTGTGAGACGAATGAACTGAACACTAAGCAGTTTCCCAGAAAGCTTCCTTCCAGATTTCATCTGAGGATATTTCCTTTTTCACAATAGCCCTCTATGGGCTTCCAAATATACCTTTGCCAATTCCACAAGAACTGTCTTAGCGAAAGGCTTCTTGAGGGGAAAGCTGTAACTCTCTGATATGATTTCACAAAACACAAAGAACTTTCTCAGAAAGCCTCCTTCTCTTTGTTATCGGAGTATATTTCCTTTGGCCCTATAGTCTTCAAAGGGATCCGAAATATCTGTTCTCAGATTCCACAGAAATAAGGCTAGCAAAGAGATCCACGAAATACAGATGTAAGTCTGTGAGATGAATGAACATAACACTAAGCAGTTTCTCAGAAATCTTCTTTCCAGATTTCATCTGAGGATATTTCCTTTTTCACCATAGCCCTCTATGGGCTTCCAAATATCACTTTGCCAATTCCACAAGAACTGTCTTAGCGAAAGGCTTCTTGAGGGGAAAGCTGTAACTCTGTGAGATGATTTCACAGAACACAAAGAAGTTTCTCAGAAAGCTTCCTTCTCTTTGTTATCGGAGGATATTTCCTTTGTCCCTATAGTCTTCTAAGGGATCCGAAATATCTGTTCTCAGATTCCACAGAAATAAGGCTAGCAAAGAGATCCACGAAATACAGATGTAACTCTGTGAGTGGAAGTTACACATCACAGAGCAGTTTTTCAGAAAGCTTCTTTCCAGATTTCATCTGAGGATATTTCCTTTTTCACCATAGCCCTCTATGGGCTTCCAAATATCACTTTGTCAATTCCACAAGAACTGTCTTAGCGACAGGCTTCTTGAGGGGAAAGCTGTAACTCTGTGAGATGATTTCACAGAACACAAAGAAGTTTCTCAGAAAGCTTCCTTCTCTTTGTTATCGGAGGATATTTCCTTTGGCCCTATAGTCTTCAAAGGGATCCGAAATATCTGTTCTCAGATTCCACAGAAATAAGGCTAGCAAAGAGATCCACGAAATACAGATGTACCTCTGAGAGATGAATGAACAGAACACTAAGCAGATTCTCAGAAAGCTTCTTTCCAGATTTCATCTGAGGATATTTCCTTTTTCACCATAGCCCTCTATGGGCTTCCAAATATCACTTTGCCAATTCCACAAGAACTGTCTTAGCGAAAGGCTTCTTGAGGGGAAAGCTGTAACTCTGTGAGTTGATTTCACAGAACACAAAGAAGTTTCTCAGAAATCTGCCTTCTCTTTGTTATCGGCGGATATTTCCTTTGGCCCTATAGTCTTCAAAGGGATCCGAAATATCTGTTCTCAGATTCCACAGAAATAAGGCTAGCAAAGAGATCCACGAAATACAGATGTAACTCTGTGAGATGAATGAAGAGAACACTAAGCAGTTTCTCAGAAAGCTTCTTTACAGATTTCATCTGAGGATATTTCCTTTTTCACCATAGCCCTTTATGGGCTGCCAAATATCACTTTTCCAATTCCACAAGAACTGTCTTAGCGAAAGACTTCTTGAGGGGAAATCTGTAACTCTGTGAGATGATTTCACAGAACACAAAGAAGTTTCTCAGAAAGCTTCCTTCTCTTTGTAATCGGAGGATATTTCCTTTGGCCCTATAGTCTTCAAAGGGATCCGAAATATCTGTTCTCAAATTCCACAGAAATAAGGCTAGCAAAGAGATCCACGAAATACAGATGTAACTCTGAGAGATGAATGAACAGAACACTAAGCAGTTTCTCAGAAAGCTTCTTTCCAGATTTCATCTGAGGATATTTCCTTTTTCACCATAGCCCTCTATGGGCTTCCAAATATCACTTTGCCAATTCCACAAGAACTGTCTTAGCGAAAGGCTTCTTGAGGGGAAAGCTGTAACTCAGTGAGATGATTTCACAGAACACAAAGAAGTTTCTCAGAAAGCTTCTTGCTCTTTGTTATAGGAGGATATTTCCTTTGGCCGTATAGTCTTCAAAGGGATCCGAAATATCTGTTCTCAGATTCCACAGAAATAAGGCTAGCAAAGAGATCCACGAAATACAGATGTAACTCTGTGAGACGAATGAACAGAACACTAAGCAGTTTCTCAGAAAGCTTCTTTCCAGATTTCATCTGAGGATATTTCCTTTTTCACCATAGCCCTCTATGGGCTTCCAAATATCACTTTGCCAATTCCACAAGAACTGTCTTAGCGAAAGGCTTCTAGAGGGGAAAGCTGTAACTCTGTGAGATGATTTCACAGAACACAAAGAAGTTTCTCAGAAAGCTTCCTTCTCTTTGTTATCGGAGGATATTTCCTTTGTCCCTATAGTCTTCAAAGGGATCCGAAATATCTGTTCTCAGATTCCACAGAAGTAAGGCTAGCAAAGAGATCCAGGAAATACAGATGAAACTCTGTGAGTGGAAGTTACACATCACAGAGCAGTTTCTCAGAAAGCTTCTATCCAGATTTCATCTGACGATATTTCCTTTTTCACCCTAGCCCTCTATGGGCTTCCAAATATCACTTTGCCAATTCCACAAGAACTGTCTTAGCGACAGGCTTCTTGAGGGTAAAGCTGTAACTCTGTGAGATGATTTCACAGAACACAAAGAAGTTTCTCAGAAAGCTTCTTGCTCTTTGTTATAGGAGGATATTTCCTTTGGCCCTATAGTCTTCAAAGGGATCCGAAATATCTGTTCTCAGATTCCACAGAAATAAGGCTAGCAAAGAGATCCACGAAATACAGATGTAACTCTGTGAGACGAATGAACAGAACACTAAGCAGTTTCTCAGAAAGCTTCTTTCCAGATTTCATCTGAGGATATTTCCTTTTTCACCATAGCCCTCTAACGGCTTCCAAATATCACTTTGCCAATTCCACAAGAACTGTCTTAGCGAAAGGCTTCTTGAGGGGAAAGCTGTAACTCTGTGAGATGATTTCACAGAACACAAAGAAGTTTCTCAGAAAGCTTCTTGCTCTTTGTTATAGGAGGATATTTCCTTTGGCCCTATAGTCTTCAAAGGGATCCGAAATATCTGTTCTCAGATTCCACAGAAATAAGGCTAGCAAAGAGATCCACGAAATACAGATGTAACTCTGTGAGACGAATGAACAGAACACTAAGCAGTTTCTCAGAAAGCTTCTTTCCAGATTTCATCTGAGGATATTTCCTTTTTCACCATAGCCCTCTATGGGCTTCCAAATATCACTTTGCCAATTCCACAAGAACTGTCTTAGCGAAAGGCTTCTAGAGGGGAAAGCTGTAACTCTGTGAGATGATTTCACAGAACACAAAGAAGTTTCTCAGAAAGCTTCCTTCTCTTTGTTATCGGAGGATATTTCCTTTGTCCCTATAGTCTTCAAAGGGATCCGAAATATCTGTTCTCAGATTCCACAGAAATAAGGCTAGCAAAGAGATCCACGAAATACAGATGTAAGTCTGTGAGATGAATGAAAATAACACTAATTAGTTTCTCAGAAATCTTCTTTCCAGATTTCATCTGAGGATATTTCCTTTTTCACCATAGCCCTCTATGGGCTTCCAAATATCACTTTGCCAATTCCACAAGAACTGTCTTAGCGAAAGGCTTCTTGAGGGGAAAGCTGTAACTCTGTGAGATGATTTCACAGAACACAAAGAAGTTTCTCAGAAAGCTTCCTTCTCTTTGTTATCGGAGGATATTTCCTTTGTCCCTATAGTCTTCAAAGGGATCCGAATTATCTGTTCTCAGATTCCACAGAAATAAGGCTAGCAAAGAGATCCACGAAACACAGATGTAACTGTGAGAGATGAATGAACAGAACACTAAGCAGTTTCTCAGAAAGCTTCTTTCCAGATTTCATCTGAGGATATTTCCTTTTTCACCATAGCCCTTTATGGGCTGCCAAATATCACTTTGCCAATTCCACAAGAACTGTCTTAGCGAAAGGCTTCTTGAGGGGAAAGCTGTAACTCTGTGAGATGATTTCACAGAACACAAAGAAGTTTCTCAGAAAGCTTCCTTCTCTTTGTTATCGGAGGATATTTCCTTTGGCCCTATAGTCTTCAAAGGTATCCGAAATATCTGTTCTCAGATTCCACAGAAATAAGGCTAGCAAAGAGATCCACGAAATACAGATGTAACTCTGAGAGATGAATGAACAGAACACTAAGCAGTTTCTCAGAAAGCTTCTTTCCAGATTTCATCTGAGGATATTTCCTTTTTCACCATAGCCCTCTATGGGCTTCCAAATATCACTTTGCCAATTCTACAAGAACTGTCTTAGCGAAAGGCTTCTTGAGGGGAAAGCTGTAACTCTGTGAGATGATTTCACAGAACACAAAGAAATTTCTCAGAAAGCTTCCTTCTCTTTGTTATCGGAGGATATTTCCTTTGGCCCTATAATCTTCAAAGGGATCCGAAATATCTGTTCTCAGATTCCACAGAAATAAGGCTAGCAAAGAGATCCACGAAATACACATGTAACTCTGAGAGATGAATGAACAGAACACTAAGCAGTTTCTCAGAAAGCTTCTTTCCAGATTTCATCTGAGGATATTTCCTTTTTCACCATAGCCCTCCATGGGCTTCCAAATATCACTTTGCCAATTCCACAAGAACTGTCTTAGCGAAAGGCTTCTTGAGGGGAAAGCTGTAACTCTGTGAGATGATTTCACAGAACACAAAGAAGTTTCTCAGAAAGCTTCCTTCTCTTTGTTATCGGAGGATATTTCCTTTGGCCCTATAGTCTTCAAAGGATCCGAAATATCTGTTCTCAGATTCCACAGAAATAAGGCTAGCAAAGAGATCCACGAAATACAGATGTAACTCTGTGAGTGGAAGTCACACATCACAGATCAGTTTCTCAGAAAGCTTCTTTCCAGATTTCATCTGAGGATATTTCCTTTTTCACCATAGCCCTCTATGGGCTTCCAAATATCACTTTGCCAATTCCACAAGAACTGTCTTAGCGAAAGGCTTCTTGAGGGGAAAGCTGTAACTCTGTGAGATGATTTCACAGAACACAAAGAAGTTTCTCAGAAAGCTTCCTTCTCTTTGTTATCGGAGGATATTTCCTTTGGCCCTATAGTCTTCAAAGGGATCCGAAATATCTGTTCTCAGATTCCACAGAAATAAGGCTAGCAAAGAGATCCACGAAATACAGATGTAACTCTGAGAGATGAATGAAGAGAACACTAAGCAGTTTCGCAGAAAGCTTCTTTCCAGATTTCATCTGAGGATATTTTCTTTTTCACCATAGCCCTCTATGGGCTTCTAAATATCACTTTGCCAATGCCACAAGAACTGTCTTAGCGAAAGGCTTCTTGAGGGGAAAGCTGTAACTCTGTGAGATGATTTCACAGAACACAAAGAAGTTTCTCAGAAAGCTTCCTTCCTTTGTTATCGGAGGATATTTCCTTTGGCCCTATAGTCTTCAAAGGGATCCGAAATATCTGTTCTCAGATTCCACAGAAATAAGGCTAGCAAAGAGATCCACGAAATACAGATGTAACTCTGTGAGATGAATGAAGAGAACACTAAGCAGTTTCTCAGAAAGCTTCTTTCCAGATTTCATCTGAGGATATTTCCTTTTTCACCATAGCCCTTTATGGGCTGCCAAATATCACTTTGCCAATTCCACAAGAACTGTCTTAGCGAAAGGCTTCTTGAGGGGAAAGCTGTAACTCTGTGAGATGATTTCACAGAACACAAAGAAGTTTCTCAGAAAGCTTCTTTCTCTTTGTTATCGGAGGATATTTCCATTGTCCCTATAGTCTTCAAAGGGATCCGAAATATCTGTTCTCAGATTCCACAGAAATAAGGCTAGCAAAGAGATCCACGAAATACAGATGTAACTCTGTGAGACGAATGAACAGAACACTAAGCAGTTTCTCAGAAAGCTTCTTTCCAGATTTCATCTGAGGATATTTCCTTTTTCACCATAGCCCTTTATGGGCTTCCAAATATCACTTTGCCAATTCCACAAGAACTGTCTTAGCGAAAGGCTTCTTGAGGGGAAAGCTGTAACTCTGTGAGATGATTTCACAGAACACAAAGAACTTTCTCAGAAAGCTTCCTTCTCTTTGTTATCGGAGGATATTTTATTTGGCCCTGTAGTCTTCAAAGGGATCCGAAATATCTGTTCTCAGATTCCACAGAAATAAGGCTAGCAAAGAGATCCACGAAATACAGATGTAATTCTGTGAGTGGAAGTCACACATCACAGAGCAGTTTCTCAGAAAGCTTCTTTCCAGATTTCATCTGAGGATATTTCCTTTTTCACCATAGCCTACTATGGGCTTCCAAATATCACTTTGCCAATTCCACAAGAACTGTCTTAGCGAAAGGCTTCTTGAGGGGAAAGCTGTAATTCTGTGAGATGATTTCACAGAACACAAAGAAGTTTCTCAGAAAGCTTCCTTCTCTGTGTTATCGGAGGATATTTCCTTTGTCCCTATAGTCTTCAAAGGGATCCGAAATATCTGTTCTCAGATTCCACAGAAATAAGGATAGCAAAGAGATCCACGAAATACAGATGTAACTCTGTGAGACGAATGAACTGAACACTAAGCAGTTTCTCAGAAAGCTTCTTCCCAGATTTCATCTGAGGATATTTCCTTTTTCACCATAGCCCTCTATGGGCTTCCAAATATCTCTTTGACAATTCCACAAGAACTGTCTTAGTGAAAGGCTTCTTGAGGGGAAAGCTGTAACTCTGTGAGATGATTTCACAGAACACAAAGAAGTTTCTCAGAAAGCTTCCTTCCCTTTGTTATCGGAGGATATTTCCTTTGGCCCTATAGTCTTCAAAGGGATCCGAAATAACTGTTCTCAGATTCCACAGAAATAAGGCTAGCAAAGAGATCCACGAAATACAGGTGTAACTCTGTGAGATGAATGAACAGAACACTAAGCAGTTTCTCAGAAAGCTTCTTTCCAGATTTCATCTGAGGATATTTCTTTTTTCACCATAGTCCTTTATGGGCTTCCAAATATCACTTTGCCATTTCCACAAGAACTGTCTTAGCGAAAAGCTTCTTTAGGGGAAAGCTGTAACTCTGTGAGATGATATCACTGAACACAAAGAAGTTTCTCAGAAAGCTTCTTTCTCTCTGTTATCGGAGGATATTTCCTTTGGAACTATAGTCTTCAAAGGGATCCGAAATATCTGTTCTCAGATTCCACAGAAATAAGGCTAGCAAAGAGATCCACGAAATACAGATGTAACTCTGTGAGACGAATGAACAGAACACTAAGCAGTTTCTCAGAAAGCTTCCTTCCAGATTTCATCTGAGGATATTTCCTTTTTCACCGTAGCCTACTATGGGCTTCCAAATATCACTTTGCCAATTCCACAAGAACTGTCTTAGCGAAAGGCTTCTTGAGGGGAAAGCTGTAACTCTGTGAGATGATTTCACAGAACACAAAGAAGTTTCTCAGAAAGCTTCCTTCTCTGTGTTATCGGAGGATATTTCCTTTGTCCCTATAGTCTTCAAAGGGATCCGAAATATCTGTTCTCAGATTCCACAGAAATAAGGCTAGCAAAGAGATCCACGAAATACAGATGTAACTCTGTGAGACGAATGAACTGAACACTAAGCAGTTTCTCAGAAAGCTTCTTTACAGATTTCATCTGAGGATATTTCCTTTTTCACCATAGCCCTCTATGGGCTTCCAAATATCACTTTGCCAATTCCACAAGAACTGTCTTAGTGAAAGGCTTCTTGAGGGGAAAGCTGTAACTCTGTGAGATGATTTCACAGAACACAAAGAAGTTTCTCAGAAAGCTTCCTTCCCTTTGATATCGGAGGATATTTGTTTGGCCCTATAGTCTTCAAAGGGATCCGAAATATCTGTTCTCAGATTCTACAGAAATAAGGCTAGCAAAGAGATCCACGAAATACAGGTGTAACTCTGTGAGATGAATGAACAGAACACTAAGCAGTTTCTCAGAAAGCTTCTTTCCAGATTTCATCTGAGGATATTTCTTTTTTCACCATAGTCCTTTATGGGCTTCCAAATATCACTTTGCCAATTCCACAAGTACTGTCTTAGCGAAAAGCTTCTTTAGGGGAAAGTTGTAACTCTGTGAGATGATATCACTGAACACAAAGAAGTTTCTCAGAAAGCTTCTTTCTCTCTGTTATCGGAGGATATTTCCTTTGGCACTATAGTCTTCAAAGGGATCCGAAATATCTGTTCTCAGATTCCACAGAAATAAGGCTAGCAAAGAGATCCACGAAATACAGATGTAACTCCGTGAGACGAATGAACAGAACACTAAGCAGTTTCTCAGATAGCTTCTTTCCAGATTTCATCTGAGGATATTTCCTTTTTCACCATAGCCCTCTATGGGCTTCCAAATATCACTTTGCCAATTCCACAAGAACTGTCTTAGCGAAAGGCTTCTTTAGGGGAAAGCTGTAACTCTCTGAGATGATTTCACTGAACACAAAGAAGTTTCTCAGAAAGCTTCTTTCTCTCTGTTATCGGAGGATATTTCCTTTGTCCCTATAGTCTTCAAAGGGATCCGAAATATCTGTTCTCAGATTCAACAGAAATAAGGCTAGCAAAGAGATCCACGAAATACAGATGTAACTCTGTGAGATGAATTAAGAGAACACTAAGCAGTTTCTCAGAAAGCTTCTTTCCAGATTTTATGTGAGGATATTTCCTTTTTCACCGTAGCCTACTATGGGCTTCCAAATATCACTTTGCCAATTCCACAAGAACTGTCTTAGCGAAAGGCTTCTTGAGGGGAAAGCTGTAACTCTATGAGATGATTTCACAGAACACAAAGAAGTTTCTCAGAAGGCTTCCTTCCCTTTGTTATTGGAGGATATTTCCTCTGGCCCTATAGTCTTCAAAGGCATCCGAAATATCTGTGCTCAGATTCCACAGAAATAAGGCTAGCAAAGAGATCCACGAAATACAGATGTAACTCTGAGAGATGAATGAACAGAACACTAAGCAGTTTCTCAGAAAGCTTCTTTCCAGATTTCATCTGAGGATATTTCCTTTTTCACCGTAGCCCTCTATGGGCTTCCAAATATCACTTTGCCAATTCCACAAGAACTGTCTTAGCGAAAGGCTTCTTGAGGGGAAAGCTGAAACTCTGTGAGATGATTTCACAGAACACAAAGAAGTTTCTCAATAATCTTCCTTCTCTTTGTTATCAGAGGATATTTCCTTTGGCCCTATAGTCTTCAAAGGGATCCGAAATATCTGTTCTCAGATTCCACAGAAATAAGGCTAGCAAAGAGATCCAAGAAATACAGATGTAACTCTGAGAGATGAATGAACAGAACACTAAGCAGTTTCGCAGAAAGCTTCTTTCCAGATTTCATCTGAGGATATTTCCTTTATCACCATAGCCCTCTATGGGCTTCCAAATATCACTTTGCCAATTCCACAAGAACTGTCTTATTGAAAGGCTTCTTGAGGGGAAAGCTGTAACTCTGTGAGATGATTTCACAGAACACAAAGAACTTTCTCAGAAAGCTTCCTTCTCTTTGTTATCGGAGGATATTTCCTTTGGCCCTATAGTCTTCAAAGGGATCCGAAATATCTGTTCTCAGATTCCACAGAAATAAGGCTAGCAAAGAGATCCACGAAATACAGATGTAACTCTGTGAGATGAATGAAGAGAACACTAAGCAGTTTCTCAGAAAGCTTCTTTCCAGATTTTATCTGAGGATATTTCCTTTTTCACCGTAGCCTACTATGGGCTTCCAAATATCACTTTGCCAATTCCACAAGAACTGTCTTAGCGAAAGGCTTCTTGAGGGGAAAGCTGTAACTCTGTGAGATGATTTCACAGAACACAAAGAAGTTTCTCAGAAAGCTTCCTTCTCTTTGTTATTGGAGGATATTTCCTTTGGCCCTATAGTCTTCAAAGGGATCCGAAATATCTGTTCTAAGATTCCACAGAAATAAGGCTAGCAAAGAGATCCACGAAATACAGATGTAACTCTGTGAGTGGAAGTCACACATCACAGAGCAGTTTCCCAGAAAGCTTCCTTCCAGATTTCATCTGAGGATATTTCCTTTTTCACAATAGCCCTCTATGGGCTTCCAAATATACCTTTGCCAATTCCACAAGAACTGTCTTAGCGAAAGGCTTCTTGAGGGGAAAGCTGTAACTCTCTGATATGATTTCACAAAACACAAAGAACTTTCTCAGAAAGCCTCCTTCTCTTTGTTATCGGAGTATATTTCCTTTGGCCCTATAGTCTTCAAAGGGATCCGAAATATCTGTTCTCAGATTCCACAGAAATAAGGCTAGCAAAGAGATCCACGAAATACAGATGTAAGTCTGTGAGATGAATGAACATAACACTAAGCAGTTTCTCAGAAATCTTCTTTCCAGATTTCATCTGAGGATATTTCCTTTTTCACCATAGCCCTCTATGGGCTTCCAAATATCACTTTGCCAATTCCACAAGAACTGTCTTAGCGAAAGGCTTCTTGAGGGGAAAGCTGTAACTCTGTGAGATGATTTCACAGAACACAAAGAAGTTTCTCAGAAAGCTTCCTTCTCTTTGTTATCGGAGGATATTTCCTTTGTCCCTATAGTCTTCTAAGGGATCCGAAATATCTGTTCTCAGATTCCACAGAAATAAGGCTAGCAAAGAGATCCACGAAATACAGATGTAACTCTGTGAGTGGAAGTTACACATCACAGAGCAGTTTTTCAGAAAGCTTCTTTCCAGATTTCATCTGAGGATATTTCCTTTTTCACCATAGCCCTCTATGGGCTTCCAAATATCACTTTGTCAATTTTACAAGAACTGTCTTAGCGACAGGCTTCTTGAGGGGAAAGCTGTAACTCTGTGAGATGATTTCACAGAACACAAAGAAGTTTCTCAGAAAGCTTCCTTCTCTTTGTTATCGGAGGATATTTCCTTTGGCCCTATAGTCTTCAAAGGGATCCGAAATATCTGTTCTCAGATTCCACAGAAATAAGGCTAGCAAAGAGATCCACGAAATACAGATGTACCTCTGAGAGATGAATGAACAGAACACTAAGCAGTTTCTCAGAAAGCTTCTTTCCAGATTTCATCTGAGGATATTTCCTTTTTCACCATAGCCCTC